>NW_024070205.1:54985397-55479746 GCF_014754425.2 Oryx dammah
CTTTGTTTCTCATGCTAATTCTAAGATTCTCTCTTTGACTTGATTTACGATAGTTTTATTTTTATGTGGCTTGATGAACATCTCTTTAAGCTGAGTTTGTTTGGTGTCCTACAAGCTTTGTGAATTTGGAAATCCAAATATGTCTCAGATTTGGAAAGCTCTGCACCATCATTTCTTAGATAAGCTTTCTGCCTTATGGAAATCTTTTGATAGTATCCCATAAATCATGTGGACTTTCTTTGTCCCTTTTCATTCCTTTTGCTTTGTTGTCCTCTAACTGGATAATCTCAAAATTTGTGTCCTCTTACTCACTGATTCTTTCTTCTGCCTTGTCCATGCTACTGTTGATGTTCTATACTATTTTTTTCATTTCATATTTCATTCATTAGTATTCTTCACTCCAGAATTCTTGTTTGCTTCCTTTATACGATTTCTCTTTGTTAAACTTTTCATTTTGTTCATTTATCATTTTTCTTGATTTTGTTGAATTGTCTTTCTGTGTTTTCTTGTAGATCATTTAACTTTCTTAAAACAGCCATTTTGAATTCTTTATCAAGAAAATCACAGATTTCCATGTCTTTGGTATTGATTCCTGAAAGATTATTGTGATACTTTGGTGGTGTCATGCTGTCTTGGTATTTTTATATTCCTTGGAATTTTGCATGGCTGTCTTTACATTTGAAGTCACCTTCTCAAGTCTTCACTAACTGCTTTTAGGAGAGAAATACTTTCCATCAGCCCTGCTAAAGATTCTGAGGCTTTTGCAAACTTTCTATGAAAACACCTGCTCCACAATTTCTGCTCCCTCTTGTGGCAGAATTCTTAAGCTTACATGTCGGCTCTCAATTCCACAATGTACCAAGTCAGCTGCTGACAGCCTCCCTCTTGCTTTACAAAGGGTGGTGCTATTCATCTTTGTGGTCCCTTCCTGACCCACAGATTCTAGCTGACTTTTGTTGTGTGCTCATTAGCTGTCTGTCAAAGTTTACTCTCACTTCTGTTCTCTGGAGCATACACAGGGAGCTAGGTGAAAGTGTTTGAGGATGAGCCACATAGAGCATCGGAGCTCAAGTGTACCCATGGGTCAGTTGGCAGGATACACGGGGAATGCATCCCCACTGGCTTGAGGGTGGGCGTCTTGATGGGGTTTATGATACAGTTAATAGGATCTGCCCCCTTTAATGTCCTCTGAGAGATCTGTCTGCCACTCACCCAGCCTTTCCCCACCACCTCATCAGGCACCTCATGGTGTATTAATTTGGATAGAGTGAGAGAGAAACATGCCGCACTGGCAGTGTCTCACACAGCTTGGGAAGCTAAGCGCTCACTCACCTGCTCTCCATTTCTCTTACTGGAGAAATCATGGGCTGAGAACGACTTTCTTAGTCCCAGGCTATGCCACCTTGGGGACAGGGTGGTGTAGGTAAAGTCAAACTGTTCCTCTCACCCTCTCTGTTGTATCCAAACTTATATTTTTTGCTTCAGTGATGTGTTGGGATGTCTCCACTAGGACCTTGACTTCCACAAAGCTTTTCTCATTTATGGGTGATTGCCTAAGATACCCCGTAGACTACAGCCATGAAGGGCTGGAGCTGGTTTGTGAGCCCTCGCAGTGTTCATAGGCAGGGCGATGGTTTTCCTAGGTCCCTTAGTGTATGGTGATAGATCCCACAGCTCCCACAGAGGCACTTTTATCTGTGAATGGATGCCAATGTGTGTGTGTGTTGGGGGGTGATGACGATTATCTTATTCATGAGAGTATGTCTTATTCAGCCATGTTGCTTATCTATCTAGCTCTCTGGTTGTTTTCTTGCTGTTCAGTTCAGTTCAGTCACTCAGTCGTGTCTGACTCTTTGCGACCCCATGAATTGCAGCACGCCAGGCCTCCTTGTCCATCACCAACTCCAGGAGTTCACTCAGACTCACATCCATCGAGTCGGTGATGCCATCCAGCCATCTCATCCTCTGTCGTCCCCTTCTCCTCCTGCCCCCAATCCCTCCTAGCATCAGAGTTGCTGTACAGAAGTTCAAATAGGTATAGAAGTCTCTCTGCATGTAGAGACTGGAACCAAAGGAGTTGACTATGCCAATTATCAATAATCATCAACTTAGCTCAGCACCGAATAGGTCCTTCATTCTCTGCTCTTCAGTAATGAAGATGAGCCCATATACTTCTATTTAACATTGGGCAGAGAATCTGAATAGACATGTTCCCAACAAAAACATACAGATGGTCAAAAGGTACATTAAAAGATGCTCAGTATCACTAAGCATCAGAGAAATGCAAATCAAAACCTCAATGAGATATCACCTCACCTCTATCAGAATAAGTACTATTAAAAAGACAAGAAATAACAAGTGTTTGGTTTCTGCTATTCAGTTAAATAAGTTCTTATACATCTGGGGATATTAATTCCTTAGCAAATATATTTTTAACATATTTTTCTCTTTAGTAAATCTTTTAATTTTGTTAGTGATTTCTTTTGCTATACAGATGTGTTCTAGTTTGATGTAGTCCCACTTGCTTATTTTTACTTTTTTTGGCTCCGCTTTTGGTGTCAAATCCAAAAAATCATCACCAAGACTGACATCAAGGAGCTTACCATCTCTGTTTCATTAGGAGTTTTATGGCTTCAGTTCTTATGTTCAAGTTTTTAATCCACCTTGAGTTAATTTTTGTGTGTGGTATAAGATAGTGTTTTCATTTCTGTCCAGTTTTCCCAACACCATTTATTAAAGGGATTGTCTTTTCCCTATTGTGTATTTTTTACTTCTTTGTCATAAATTAATTGGCCTTATATGTATGGGTTTATTTCTGGGTTGTCTGGTCTATTCTATTGATCTATGTGTTTGGTCTTATGCTAATACCATACTGTCTTGACTCTGTGATTTCTTATACCCCAAAGGGGGATCCTCAAAGGAAAATTCTTTGGAAAATTTTCTCTGAACATGAGCTAACTAACAGCTGCTTCCCCTTTCGGCCAACTTTCCAAACTGAGATTAATTGTAAACAAGTTGAGGTATCTTTTCTTTTTTAAAGGTTTTATTTATTTTCGGCTGTTCTGGATCTTCTCTAGTTTCTGCGTGGGCTTTTCTCTAGTTGCAGAGAGTTGGGGCTATCCTCAAGTTGCCTAGTTGCAGTGTGCAGGCTTCTCATTGCAGTGGCTTCTCTCGTTGTGGAGCACGGGCTCAAAGGCATGCAGGCTTCAGTAGTTGTGGCACATGGGCTCCATAGTTGCAGCTCCTAGACCTAGAGCACAGACTCAATTGTTGTGGTGCACAGACTTAGTTGTTCCCATTGCATGTGGGACCTTCCTGCACCAGAGATCAAACCCTTGTCTCCTGCATTGGCAGGTAGATTCTTTACCACTGAACAACCAGGGAAACCCTAGGCATCTTTTTTTTTTAATTAATTAATTAATTTTTTACTTTATTTTACTTTACAATACTGAATTGATTTGGGAAAATGGCATTGAAACATGTATAATATCATATAAGAAACAAACCACCAGTCTAGGTTCGATGCAGGATACAGGATGCTTGGGCCTAGGCATCTTTTAAAAGAGAATCTCTTGAATTTTGTCAAACGCCTTCTCTGCATCTATTGAGATAATCATATGGCTTTTGTTTTTCAATTTGTTAATGTGGTGAATTACATTGATTGATTTGAAGATATTGAAGAATCCTTGCATCCCTGGGATAAAGCCCACTTGGTCATGGTGTATGATCTTTTCAATGTGTTGTTGGCTTCTGATTGCTAGAATTTTGTTGAGGATTTTTGCATCTATGTTCATCAGATGACATGATCCTCTACATAGAAAACCCTAAAGACTCCACCAGAAAATTACTAGAGCTAATCAATGAATATAATAAAGTTGCAGGATATAAAATCAACACACAGAAATCCCTTGCATTTCTATACACTAATAATGAGAAAGTAGAAAAATAAATTAAGGAAACAATTCCATTCACCATTGCAATGAAAAGAATAAAATACTTAGGAATATATCATTATAGAAAACTATAAAACACTGATGAAAGAAATCAAAGAAGACACTAATAGATGGAGAAACATACCATGTTCATGGATCAGAAGAATCAATATAGTGAAAATGATTATACTAACCAGAGCAATCTACAAACTCAATGCAATCCCTATCAAGCTACCAGCGATATTTTTCACAGAACTAGAACAAATAATTTCAAGATTTGTATGGAAATACAAAAAACCTCAAATAGCCAGAGCAATCTTGAGAAAGAAGAATGAACTGCAGGAATCAACCTGCCTGACTTCAGGCTCTACCACAAAGCCACAGTCATCAAGACAGTATGGTACTGCCACAAAGACAGAAATATAGATCAATGGAACAAAATAGAAAGCCCAGAGATAAATCCACACACATATGGACACTTTATCTTTGACAAAGGAGGCAAGAATATACAATGGAGTAAAGACAATCTCTTTAACAAGTGGTGCTGGAAAAACTGGTCAACCACTTGTAAAAGAATGAAACTAGATCACTTTCTAACACCACACACAAAAATAAACTCAAAATGGATTAAAGATCTAAATGTAAGACCAGAAACTATAAAACTCCTAGAGGAGAACATAGGCAAAACACTCTCCGACATAAATCACAGCAGGATCCTCTATGATACACCCCCCAAAATTCTGGAAATAAAAGCAAAAATAAACAAATGGGATCTAATTAAAATTAAAAGCTTCTGCACAACAAAGGAAAATATAAGCAAGGTGAAAAGACAGCCTTCTGAATGGGAGAAAATAATAGCAAATGAAGCAACTGACCAACAACTAATCTCAAAAATATACAAGCAACTTATGCAGCTCAATTCCAGAAAAATAAACGACCCAATCAAAAAATGGGTCAAAGAACTAAATAGACATTTCTCCAAAGAAGACATATGGATGGCTAACAAACACATGAAAAGATACTCAACATCACTCATTATTAGAGAAATGCAAATCAAAACCATAATGAGGTACCACTTCACACCAGTCAGAATGTCTGCGATCCAAAAATCTGCAAGCAATAAATGCTGGAGAGGGTGTGGAGAAAAGGGAACCCTCCTACACTGTTGGTGGGAATGCAAACTAGTACAGCCACTATGGAGAACAGCGTGGAGATTCCTTTAAAAATTGCAAATAGAACTGCCTTATGACCCAGCAATCCCACTGCTGGGCATACACACTGAGGAAACCAGAATTGAAAAAGACACATGTACCCCAATGTTCATCGCAGCACTGTTTATAATAGCCAGGACATGGAAACAACCTAGATGTCCATCAGCAGATGAATGGATAAGAAAGCTGTGGTACACATACACAATGGAGTATTACTCAGCCATTAAAAAGAATACATTTGAATCAGTTCTAATGAGATGGATGAAACTGGAGCTGATTATACAGATTGAAGTAAGCCAGAAAGAAAAATACCAATACAGTATATTAAAACATATATATGGAATTTAGAAAGATGGCAATGATGACCCTGTATGCAAGACAGCAAAAGAGACACAGATGTGTAGAGCAGACTTTTGGACTCAGAGGGAGAGGGAGAGGGTGGGATGATTTGGGAGAATGGCATTGAAACATGTAAACTATCGTGTAAGAAACAAATTGCCAGTCTATGTCCGATGCAGGATACAGGATGCTTGGGGCTGGTGCACGGAGATGACCCAGAGAGATGTTACGGGGAGGGAGGTGGGAGGGGGTTCATGTTTGGGAACGCATGTACATCCATGGTGGATAAAAAAAAAAAAGAGAGAGAGAGAATCTCTTTACAAGTTGAAGAGTCCAGAATTGATTATTGGGTCACTGATGATTAAATTTGTCAGATGTACATGTTGGAACTCAGGGAAAGCTGCCCCAAAATATGCCACAATAATATATTGATTATTTCTCATTCAAGTTACTTGAGAAACAGCCAGTGCAAGAAGAATGCTCTGACCTTCCCCTCAGTCTCTTTGAACACAGGAATAAATCGATGAGAAAGTTACCTTCCTAGAACTTGGAGGAGGGGAGACATCTCTATCACCAGAGATAGGAAACTCAGGGCCCCCAAAGAATGTACAAACAACTCTTGACCCATCTTACTTCTTTACCAACTTACTACCACAAGCCCAAACTCTGTTTAGAATCTTCACTAATTCAGCACCCAAGCCTACGTTTCTTTGTCTTGTCAATTCCTCACAGATTGATTTTCTTTGTCTAAAAATTATAAAAACGTCCTTCTTTGGCTACCCCTTAAGTCCTATTTCTATGAGATCTCTGTACATACAAATTATTTTTTGTTTCCTGTTAATGTCTTCTGTCAATTTAACTATTAGACCAGCCAAAAGAACTCATAAACAAATTCCAAGAACTTCCAGGCTCAATAACAGAGAGTCTGAAAGACATGTAAGTGATGAAAATTGTTAATGTAGATGCATTTAGCTCTCTTATAAACTGTAGGAATTTTATCAGTCCCCAAAGTGATTATACTATGCCTACACTAGAAAAATATGCCTATTTTTCTAGTAGGAAACCGCAGACATATATTTGTTAATAAAACAATGATGCCTACATGTACCTACAATGACAACGATGGAAAAACCTGAGCTGCCCAAATAAATATGTTTCATGATTTCTGAGCTTTTCTATTAATGTTAATAGTGCACTATTTTTTCATTATTCTATCATCCTCCAGGAACTACTACAAGTCAAACAGTGGCAAATATTAAAAACTAAATAAATACAAATAGGATAAAAGTCTAAAATCACACACACACAAAAAGAACCCTTAGTTATCAACTTAATTTTTCTGTGATTTGAAAAAAGACCACCATTATTTAATTTTATCAACAGAGTACCTCTGCCAAATGAGAAAAAAACAAATTCCAAGAACTTCCAGAGTGGGCAGTAGACAGTAATTACTAATTCTTGATCGAAGTAGTTATAAAATAAAGTGTTAGTGGCTCAGCTGTGTCCAATTCTTTGCAACTCCATGGGCTATAGCCCACCAGTCTTCTCTGTCCCTGGGGATTCTCCAGGCAAGAATACTGGAGCAGGTTGCCATTCCCTTCTCCAGGGGATCTTCCTGACCCAGGGATCGAATCAGGTCTCCTGCATTGCTGGCAGATTCTTTATGGTGAGAGGCACCAGGGAAGGCCTGATTATAAAATAAATGTGACTATATAAAGGTGAATTAATTTGGCAACAGTGTTGAAGATGGATAGGAGTTGATGCAGAAAAATAAGGCAGGGTGTGCAGGAAGCGGCCATAGTTTCTCAGTGTGGCAGGTTCCTGATGAGGAGCATGATGGAAGAGTGGAGGGAAATGGGTGAAAGTAATAGTCATTGCAAAGAAAGGATTGTGAGGACTTGAAGAGTCATTTACAATAGTTAGTAATAAAGATACTGCTTCTAGTCTGGGTAAATGAGAAATTTTCTAAAAGCAGGAAGTTTGGAAAAGAGTTTGAGGAATAAAAGTGGATGTTTTCATATATTTTATTATAAATGATGGTTTAAAACTTAATAAAAATAAAGATGTGAAAAAGATGATAATGGCTGACAGCCATAGGAAATGAGCTCAACAACACTAATCATTTAGTTCAGTTCAGTTCAGTCGCTCATTCGTGTCCGACTCTTTGCAACCCCATGAATCACAGCACGCCAGGCCTTCCTGTCCATCATCAACTCCCAGAGTTCACTCAGACTCACGTCCATCAAGTCAGTGATGCCATCCAGCCATCTCATTCTCTGTCGACACTTCTCCTCCTGCCCCCAATCCCTCCCAGCATCAGACTCTTCCAGTGAGTCAACTCTTCGCATGAGGTGGCCAAAGTACTGGAGTTTCAGCTTTAACATCATTCCTTCCAAAGAACACCAGGGCTGATCTCCTTTAGAATGGACTGGTTGGATCTCCTTGCAGTCCAAGGGACTCTCAAGAGTCTTCTCCAACACCACAGTTCAAAAGCATCAATTCTTAGGCACTCAGCTTTCTTCAAAGTCCAACTCTCACATCCATACATGACCACTGGAAAAACTATAGGCTTGACTAGACAGACCTTTGGTTGGCAAAGTAATGTCTCTGCTTTTCAACATGCTATGTAGGTTGGTTATAACTTTTCTTCCAAGGAGTAAGTGTTTTTTTAATTTCATGGCTGCAATCACCATCTGCAGTGATTTTGGAGCCCAAAAAAGTAAAGTCTGACACTGTTTCCACTGTTTGCCCATCTGTCTGCAGTGAAGGGATGGGACCAGAAGCCATGATCTTCGTTTTCTGAATGTTGAGCTTTAAGCCAACTTTTTCATTCTCTTCTTTTCACTTTCATCAGGAGGCTCTTTAGTTACTCTTCACTTTCTGCCATAAGGGTGGTGTCATCTGCATAACTGAGGTTATTGATGTTTCTCCCAGCAATCTTGAGTCCAGCTTGTGCTTCTTCCAGCCCAGCGTTTCTCATGATGTACTCTGCATAGAAGTTAAATAAGCAGGGTGACAATATACAGCCTTGACGTACTCCGTTTCCTATTTGGAACCAGTCTGTTGTTTCATGTCCAGTTCTAACTGTTGCTTCCTGACCTGCATACAGATTTCTCAAGAGGCAGGTCAGGTGGTCTGGTATTCCCATCTCTTTCAGAATTTTCCACAGTTTATTGTGATCCACACAGTCAAAGGCTTTGGCATAGTCAGTAAAGCAGAAATAGATGTTTTTCTGGAACTCTCTTGCTTTTTCCATGATCCAGTGGATGTTGGCAATTTGATCTTTGGTTCCTCTGCCTTTTCTAAAACCAGCTTGAACATCTGGAAGTTCATGGTTCACGTATTTCTGAAGCCTGGTTTGGAGAATTTTGAGCATTACTTTACTAGCATGTGAGATGAGTGCAATTATGCGGTAGTTTGAGCATTCTTTTGCATTTCCTTTCTTTGGGATTGGAATGAAAACTGCCCTTTTCCAGTCCAGTGGCCACTGCTGAGTTTTCCAAATTTGCTGGCATATTGAGTGAAGCACTGTCACAGCATCATCTTTCACTAATCATTAGGGAAATGAAAATCAAAACCACAATCAGATATCACCTCACAACAATTAGGATAGGCTACTCTTCAAAAAACAAAGAAATAACAAGAGCTGGTGAGGATGTAGAAAATCGAAACCTTGTACACTGTTGGTGGAAATGTAAAATGGTGCAACCACTATGGAAACAGTATGGTACTTCTTCAAAAATTTAAAAATGAAACTACCATAGGATCCAACAATCCTGGTGCCTGGTGGGCTACAGCCCATGGAGCTGCAAAGAGTTGGACACAGCTGAGCCACGAACACTTTATTTTATAATTACTTTGATCTGTGTATATCCCCTTCAAAACTGAAAGCAGGGTCTCAAAGAGTTATTTGTACATGTGTATGTACAGTAGCATTATTCTCAGTAGCCAGGAGATGTAAGCAACCCAAATGTCCATCAAAGAATGACTGGGTAAAGAAAATGTGGTATATAATACAATGGAATATTATTCAGCCTTTACAAGGAAGGAAGTTCTGACACATACTCCAACCTTACAACCCTGTGGGACATTATGTTAAGTGAAATAAGCTAGTTACAAAAAGACAAATACTGGGTCACTTGACTTATGAAGTGCATAGAGTAGTCAAATTCATAAAGACAGAGAATAGAATGGTGATTACTGGATGCTAACGGGACTTTGAAATGAGGATTTGTTCAATAAGTATAGAGTTTCAGTTTTGCAAGATGAAAAGAGTTCTGGAGATGCGCTGCCCAACAATGTGAGTATATTTAACACTACTGAACTATACACTTAAAATGGTTAAGATGGTAAGTTTCATTTTCTGTGCATTTTGCTACAGTAAAAATTAAAATAGGGTACTTCAGTGTGGTGACAAACAGAGGAGAGGAAAAAATATTTGACGTTAGCAGAGTTTTAGATATATTTTCCCAGATGGCACAGTGGTAAAATTTTATCTGCCAATGCAGGAGATGCAAGAGATGTGGGTTCACTCTCTGGGTCAGAAAGATCCTTTGGAGGAGGAAATGGCACCTCACTCCAGTGTTCTTCCCTGGGAAATCCCATGGACAGAGGAGCTTGGTGGGCTACAGTCTTTGGGGTTGGCAAAACATCAGACATGACTGAGCACAGCAAAGTTTTGGAGGAAATAATATGTTTTATTTTGTTCCCACATAGTGGAGGGGATTTTAGAAGCTATCTTTCTATGTAATCATTATTAATATAAAGTAGACATTATTTTACCCATTTCTAAAGATAAAACTAGTAAGATTTAGAGAGGTTAAGTAACTTGGAAAGACCCGCCAGCTGGACCATGGTAATGCCAGGCTCTGGGCTCTACAAGATAGGCTGTTTGAAGATGCATGTTACCTCTGTTGCAGGAGGAAGGGCTGAAGCCTGAGCTCAGGGAGGATCACAGGTGAGTCCCAAAGGGAAGAGGGAAATCAGAAAGGATTCAGCAGAAGTACAATTAAAGAGGGAGAGATGCCTAGGATCAGAGAAGTGCAGAGTCGTGGGAGTCCAAGAAAGAATTCTAAGGGGCAAGGAATGGTCCAGAAATGTTTCTGCCTATTTTTGTGTAATTGCTTATCACACTACTTTTGTACATAATTACTTCAATTTTGTGCAGAAAAGAGAGCTAGATGGACCTCATTTACTTTAATTTTGCTTCCATTATGTTTACTCTTTTAAAGTCTGATTTAAAAAAGTCACTCTGTGCTGCTACTTAATTCTTGATTATATTGTTTGATCCCACTGAAAATAGTCACCATTGGTGTCACTTAAATTATGTTTTTACTTAATTATCTGATGCATTATCCTGGGAAAACAAATTTACCCAAGTTGGGTTCCACACTTCCCTTGTCTATTACTTGCTCCTTCTATCACCCCCTACACATACACACACATACGCACATATGCACACACACAGACACACACACACATCTTAAGGTATTAATACTAGCTCTCTCCAGATGGTTCTATTACTCCTTAAGGCTAAATAACAGAAATGTTTTTGAAAGGTAGTAGAATGCTGCTGCTGCTGCTGCTGCTAAGTCGCTTCAGTCATGTCCAACTCTGTGCAACCCCATAGACAACAGCCCACCAGGCTCCCCTGTCCCTGGGATTCTCCAGGCAAGAACACTGGAGTGGGTTGCCATGTCCTTCTCCAATGCATGAAAGTGAAAAGTGAAAGTGAAGTTGCTCAGTTGTGCCCGACTCTTAGCGACCCCATTGGCTGCAGCCTACCAGGCTCCTCTGTCCATGGATTTTCCAGGCAAGAGTACTGGAGTGGGGTGCCATTGCCTTCTCTGAGGTAGCAGAATATGCCACCCCAAATGTCTCTTTGGCATAGGATTATTTTGAAAAAACTTCAGATCCAGGACTTGCTCCGAAAACAGAGTAGGTGCCATTTTGTAAGAGAAATTGACATCTGTAAAGATCTCCATTTGTAAGGGCTTCTCCCTTCTCTCTTACACCAGGAAGAGAAGGATGACTCTAAATTACAAGAAACTTATGTTAACAGAGAAGGTTCAGAGTTAAATCTGTAAAACAAACCATGTTTTTTTTTTTTTTTTTTTTTTAACTGTGCTTCTCCTGGTTCCTTTCTCTAATTAGCCTATCCTCACCTTAACATCTTTCTTTTGTGTTTAGATGAAGATGTATTTAAAGTGGGGTGTGTGTGTGTGTGTGTGTGTGTGTGTGTGTGTGTGTGTGTGCATCAGTCCCACAGTCATGTCTGACTATTTGTGTCCCCCTGAACTGTAGCCCTCCAGGCTCCTCTGCCCATAAAATTCTCCAGTCAAGAATACTGGAGTGGGTTGCCATTCCCTTCTCCAGGGGACCTTGCTGACCCCTTGGATAGAACCTGTGTCTCCTGCATTGCAGGCAGATTCTTTACCGCCTCAGCCACCAGGGAAGCCCATTTAAAGTGGTAACCTGGAACATCCCAGGGAGTTATTGAGGTTTACATGTGAATACATTTCTGTTGGTTTTTCTCTTGTTAATCTGTCTTTTATTACAGGGAGTCTCAGTCAGGAACTTAGAAGAGTGGAGATTACTTTTCCTCTGCTACACTTCCAATCTCTTGTCATATCTCACCTGTCTAAAATAGGAAAACATTTGCTCTGTGTTCATGGATTGTTAGGCTTTTAAAAAATGGCTAAGGTAGAAGCAGCGTGCCTGTACCACAGAGCTCCCTTCTGAGGATGAACTCCTTGTCAGGAATCTCACACATCTCTTAAAACCCAAAAATACTGGAGTGGGTAGCCTATCCTTTCTCCAGCAGATCTTCCCTAATTGAACTGGAGTCTCCTGCATTGCAGGCAGATTCCTTACCAACTGAGCTATCAGGGAAGCCCCTTAAGTTTCTAGAACAATTCTATATCCATATGGTCTTGCTTATCTTGAAAGTGAAAGTAGAAAAAAGTGAAGTTGCTCAGTTGTGTCAACTTTTTGCGACACCATGGATTGTAGCCTACCAGGCTCCTCTGTCCATGGGATTTTCCAGTCAAGAATACTGGGGTGGGTTGCCATTTCCTTCTCCAGGAGATCTTCCCAACCCAGGGATTGAACCCGGGTCTCCCACATTGTAGGCAGATGCTTTACAGTCTGAGCCACCAGGGAAGGTGCTGCTGCAATTTAGCTCATTTTCCACTGATTTTTAGTGCTCCCTCCACCTGTTCTGGCTCCTGTCAACTTCTCCCCTCCCTCCAACTCAGGCTGCAAAATAGTCACTTCAAGCTTGTTCCTATCAGTCTCCAGGGACAAGCGCTCAGACCATTTTTATGCTAAAAATTGTCCTGCTAGTCACCTTAGGAGGCAAATCCAGGAGCACAGAGCATGGCCTTCTTGGATTCCTGTCCTGTGCTTTTGTTTCTGGAATTGGTGATTTCATTTCAAGACATATTAAAGATGTGTATGTGTGCATGCTCAGTCACTTCAATTGTGTCCAGCTCTTTGCGACCCCATGGCCTGGAGCCCACCAGGCTCCTCTGTCCATGGCATTCTCCAGGCAAGAATATTGGAGTGGGTTGCCATACCCTACTCCAGAGGATATTCCTGACTCAGATCGAGCCCACATCTGCTGTGTCTCTTGCCTTGTAGGTGGATTCTCTTGCCACCTGGGAAGCCCCATTAAAGATGTCACTTCCAGTCAAATCACTCTTCCACTCTTCACAACATATGAGAGTAGAATAAAGGAAGGAAAGAGGCAATGGGCCAGGAGTCAGGATGCTATGTTTAAGTTCTTATGAGGTCACCAAATAGCTGTGTTGTCCAAGCTCACACATTTCTCCTGGCTGAGTAAGTCTCAGGTTTATCATTTTAAAAAATGAATTTATTCAGCAAATACTCCCCTGTATGCAAAATAATAGGGTATTTAGTGAGGTAGAATATATGAAAATTTATTGAGTGGTTACTGTGTGCAAGGCAAATAATATGAGATCTCTTCAAGAAAATTAGAGATACCAAGGGAACGTTTCATGCAAAGATGGGCTCAATAAAGGACAGAAATGGTATGGACCTAACAGAAGCAGAAGATATTAAGAAGAGGTGGCAAGAATACACGGAAGAACTGTACAAAAAAAGATCTTCACGACCCAGATAATCATGATGATGTGATCACTAATCTAGAGCCAGACATCTTGGAATGTGAAGTCAAGTGGGCCTTAGAAAGCATCACTATGAACAAAGCTAGTGGAGGTGATGGAATTCCAGTTGAGCTGTTTCAAACCTTGAAAGATGATGCTGTGAAAGTGCTTCACTCAATATGCCAGCAAATTTGGAAAACTCAGCAGTGGCCACAGGACTGGAAAAGGTCAGTTTTCATTCCAATCCCAAAGAAAAGCAATGCCAAAGAATGCTCAAACTACTGCACAATTGCACTCATCTCACATGCTAGTAAAGTAATGCTCAAAATTCTCCAAGCCAGGCTTCAGCATTACGTGAACTGTGAACGCCCTGATGTTCAAGCTGGTTTTAGAAAAGGCAGAGGAACCAGAGATCAAATTGCCAACATCCGCTGGATCATGGAAAAAGCACAAGAGTTCCAGAAAAACATCTATTTCTGCTTTACTGACTATGCCAAAGCCTTTGACTGTGTGGATCACAATAAACTGTGGAAAATTCTGAAAGAGATGGGAATACCAGACCACCTGACCTGCCTCTTGAGAAATCTGTATGCAGGTCAGGAAGCAACAGGTAGAACTGGACATGGAACAACAGACTGGTTCCAAATAGGAAAAGGAGTACATCAAGGCTGTATATTGTCACCCTGCTTATTTAACTTCTATGCAGAGTACATCATGAGAAACGCTGGACTGGAAGAAAGACAAGCTGGAATCAAGATTGCCGGGAGAAATATCAGTAACCTCAGATATGCAGATGATACCACCCTTATGGCAGAAAGTGAAGAGGAGCTAAAAAGCCTCTTGATGAAAGTGAAAGAGGAGAGTGAAAAAGTTGGCTTAAAGCTCAACATTCAGAAAACGAAAATCATGGCATCTGGTCCCATCACTTCATGGGAAATAGATGGGGAAGAAGTGGAAACAGTGTCAGACTTTATTTTCTGGGGCTCCAAAATCACTGCAGATGGTGATTTCAGCCATGAAATTAAAAGACGCTTACTCCTTGGAAGAAACTTTATGACCAACCTAGATAGTATATTCAAAAGCAGAGACATTACTTTGCCGACTAAGGTCCGTCTAGTCAAGGCTATGGTTTTTCCAGTAGTCATGTATGGATGTGAGAGTTGGATTGTGAAGAAGGCTGAGCGCCGAAGAATTGATGCTTTTGAACTGTGGTGTTGGAGAAGACTCTTGAGAGTCCCTTGGATTGCAAGGAGCTCCAACCAGTCCATTCTGAAGGAGGTTAACCCTGGGATTTCTTTGGAAGGAATGATGCTAAAGCTGAAGCTCCAGTACTTTGGCCACCTCATGCGAAGAGTTGACTCATTGGAAAAGACTCTGATGCTGGGAGGGATTGGGGGCAGTAGGAGAAGGGGACGACCGAGGATGAGATGGCTGGATGGCATCATGGACTCGATGGACGTGGGTCTGAGTGAACTCTGGGAGATGGTGATGGACAGGGAGGCCTGGTGTGCTGAGATTCATGGGGTCGCAAAGAGTCAGACACGACGGAGCGACTGAACTGAACTGACTATGGATCAGGTACTGTTCTAAATGATACAGGAAGCAACAGATCCAAAATAGAAAAGGTTAAACAACAAAGCAGAACAGAAGCCAAATAATTGACACATGGAAAAGAGTAATCAACACCAAATTAATGGTTAAATAATAAAGAAATTCAGGACAGAGGGTGATGAGTAGATACACTAACGACCAATGGAGCCATCACCTAAAAGGACAAACGACTAGGAGTGCCCTGGAAGGTATAGGTGCTACAAAATCTCAAGAACAGTGTTATTACTTTAGATACTCAAAGTCTGCAATTCTTAATGCTGGAATAAGACCACACTATATGTTCCCCCCAATAAATGGGTTTCTAAGATGACCACACTGATGGAGTGCAGTGCACACGTTGGTTGGGTATGGATTTTGACATTGGGCAGATCTGGGTTCAAAATCCCTCCTAAAGTTTTGCTATTTGGGAGCCATCATTTATTTTCTCTTAGTTTCCTCAACTCTGAAATGAGTTTAGTGATATTATCACTAAACTAGTCTTGCTAGCTTGTTGAGGAGCAAATGAGATAATGCTTGCCAGGTGCTGAGCTCAGTGGCTGAAAGCATGTTGACTGTTTTTCATAGTGTATAACTTTGCTACATTTTTAATGCCATTTCCAATATTGCTGGCTGTTACAAGAGATACTCTCTCAGGTAACATCTGCGTGTGTGCTCAGTTGCTTTAATTGTATCTGACTCTTTCTGACACCATGAACTGTAGCCCACCAGGCTCTTCTGTCCATGGAATTCTCCAGGCAAGAATACTGGAGTGGGTTGCCATTCCCTTCTTCAGGGGATCTTCCTGAACCCAAGCCTCCCACACTGCAGGTGGACTCTTTAGCATCTGAGCCCCCTGGGAAGCTATTTTAGGTAACATAGGGATGTAGTCAAGAAAACAGAGTCTTTGTCACTGACATGCATCTGAGGAGGGATTCAGAACATGTGGATGCCTTTGATAACTAATAGTGCAAAGCGTTGGGGAACAAGACAGTTTCCCCTACCCTTCTAGTCTCTTCTCACTGATCTAAGAGTTAAGTTGACATGAGACAGATTCAGAGGAGGAAATAAAGCATAAATTTAATAACATGTATACATGGGAGAAACCCAAGAAAACCTAGTGACTCGCCAAAATGGACCAAATCTTCCCTTTCAGATACCGTCATCTTTAGCTGAAGATAATAAGAGGATGTTGAAGGTAGTGGTTCAGAACTTCAGAGGGCAGGAAGGAAGCTCACATGGAGAGGGAAAAGCAAAGGTTTGGTAAACACATTTGCAGAGACAATGGGAAAGAGAGAGGAATTTTAGCAGACTTTTCTAGGTTCCTCCCTGGAGACACACTTAGTTCATAATATAGTCTTCTCTGGTGATGGCTCCTCCCTGGAACACGCCCTCTATTTACATTCTTTAGGCAGCTAGGAGGAAGGTTGAGTTTTCTTCCTGAGTCTTATGGGCCTTGCTTGTTCTCAGCTCGAAATAATCCTATGCCAAAGAGATGTCTTGGGATGACAAATTTTACTCTCCTACAAAAGCAACAAAGTGCCTGTAGAATGTCATCCTGTCCCCATGCACAGTAAAGCCACTCTACTGTGATGAAGGGAAGTGCAGTATTTATTGCAGGGCACCATGCAAGGAATCCTGGGTAGTTAGTGCTGAAAAAGCCCGAATTCTGGGTTTCAGCAAAGTGTTTTTGTTTTTTTTTGTGTGTTTTTTTGGTTGCTCTAGGTCTTCATTGTGGTACAGAGGCTTCTCTTGTTGCAGGGCACTGGCTCCGGAGTGCCTGGGCTCAGCAGTTGCAGCACGCCAGCTTAGTTGCCCTGAGGCATGTGGAATTTTAGTTCCCCAACCAAGGACCAATTGGAGAAGGCAATGGCACCCCACTCCAGTACTCTTGCCTGGAAAATCCTATGGACGGAGGAGCCTGGTAGGCTGCAGTCTATGGGGTCGCTAAGAGTCAGACATGACTGAGCGACTTCACTTTGACTTTTCACTTTCATGCATTGGAGAAGGAAAAGGAAATGGCAACCCACTCTAGTATTCTTGCCTGGAGAACCCCAGGGATGGGGGAGCCTGGTGGGCTGCCGTCTATGGGGTCACACAGAGTCGGACAT
The DNA here is from genome assembly GCF_014754425.2 of Oryx dammah. Lineage (NCBI taxonomy): Eukaryota > Metazoa > Chordata > Mammalia > Artiodactyla > Bovidae > Oryx > Oryx dammah. The sequence continues at coordinate 55,002,704 of NW_024070205.1, forward strand.
GACTGAAGCGACTTAGCAGCAGCAACCAGGGATAAAACCTGTATCCTCTCCATTGGAAGGCAGATTCTTAACCACTGGACTACCAGGGAAATCCCCAGAAAGGCATTTTTTTTTTTTTTTAAGGGCCAGTTAAGAGAGGGGAAATTTGCAGAGTATGATTGGTTTGTGCACCATTCTCAGATTGGTTGATGGGGCAGTAAGAGGGTGGTATCACAGGTGTTAACATTATCAGTCCTTAGGCTGGGGCCTGTGTGCTCATGGTCAGCAAAGAATTAACAACTTCCATTTGGTGAGGGTTTTAGCATCTGTAAACAACTCAGGAAATGTGCATCAGATACTGTACTTCAGAGAGGAGCTAAAGCAGAGGTTATGGGGGAAGAGTCTGCTATGGAAGGCCTCATAGGGTCCTGCTTAGTGATAATGGTATTTGGGAAAAGAAATCACACAGTGGACTGGCCAGCAGACAGCTAGGTGGAGAGGGCTGGGAGCTGGGTGGGAACTCAGGTGCGGGGCTGGCCGACAGCAGAGGTGAAGAGTCTGATGAGACAAATCACCTTTTCAAGGAGTTTATGTCAAAGTGATCGGCAGCTGGTGCTGCCAGATGGCGCAGAACCAGGAAGACCAGCAGGTGAGCAGAGCTAATAATGAGAATGCAGGTGGGAGACACTGAGAAATTCAGACCGATGGGCTGGCAGCATCTGGACCTGCCCTTGGGTAGCAAGGCCTGGCCGCTGGGCTGAGGTGCAGAGCAAGAGTTTTGAGGAAAGAGTTAATCTCCAAAATTGGAGCATGTTGGTTTAAGAAGCGCTGTTTGTAAAGAAGTTAAACTGCAGCTAGAAGCCCAGAATGGGAACTCTGAAGCCCTGGGTCCCAGGTCCACGGTCACTTGCTGGGAGGGGAACTGTGATTATTTCAGCCCTTCCTGTTTCAGAGCATCGTTCTTGGTAACTAGGAAGGGCTGTGCTGTTGCAAGGCTGAGGACTACAGCTGCAGGGGAAGGAGGAGGGACTGGTGCAGGCAGTGGTGGACATCTCTGTTTAGCACTAAAGGGAGACTGGAACTTGTTAGCTAAAGAAGTTATGCAGCAACTGCCACACTGAGTCTGCATGGTTGTTGTGTTCAGATTGTTTTGGAACTAACATGAGGCACCAAGACTCAGAGAGATTAAAGCATGTGTCAAATGTGGAGCCTGGTGGACTGGTTTCTATCATCAGCATCACGGATTCTCGCCATGAGGCAGTTTCATCATCTACAAAAGTTTATCCTCCTTGCTGTTCTCAAGGCCATAAACTTTCATCATAGCTCCCCCGTGCCATATGTAGTGAGAGGGAAACTCACAGAAGAGGGAGGCATGCACCTGTCCAGTGGTGGAGTGAGAGGTGCAGGGCAGTCTATCGGGAAAGAGCAGGAGAGGGACTTCCCTGGCAGCGCTGTGGTTGAGAATCCACCGTCCAGTGCAGGGGATGTAAGTTCAATCCCACATGCCTGGACCCTGTGTGCCACAACTAAGGCCAGATCTAGCCAAATAAATAAATGGAAGAAAGAGCAGGAGAGAAGGAAAAGGATGAGATGCATATGCTTAATAGGCACCAATTCAGTGCTTCTCATTTAAAGAGCTCAAAGTGATGAGACAGGTGTTACCATCTACCTTCTCAAAGATGGGGTGATGAAGACCTGGAGAGGAGTTAGACAACATATCCAAGGCCATAGCATTGGAAAATGTTTAAGTCGTTGTGTGAACCCAGCTCTCTCTGACCCCGAAACCCATAATCTTCCCAATGTCTACTCAGGGGAGAGAGCTGGGCAAGCAACTCACCTTTGGTGCATATTTGAAGCCCAGCATTATCAGAGCACAGAGAGGAAGAGGGAAAGTTTCATTTGGGTTAAAAAGAAAGTTTATATATGGAGAAGGATGAGAAAGGGCATTTAGGAAAATCAGGCTGTATCATTTGTGGGAAAGCATATTTCTTCAGGCTGTGGACAGAATCTGAGGGTGTGAAACTGCAAAGATAATCTTCTTTCTCCTATAGCCTTTTCCACTAAGGAATCTGAGGATGAGCAAACCACAAGCATGGGCACCATCTATCCATCGGAGGTGAGAGAGTGGCCTTCATGGGACAGGATGAAAATCAATAATGTTATCACTTTGAAGAGAGATGCCAGTTGATAGAGCACAAAATGTCAGCAGCCTGACAAGGCAAAGGCAGCCTTGACCAGGGACAACTGATATTGATTATAATGATCTCAAAGCAATTGTCTCATGGATCTGCCTCCCATTCATTTTGCCTTCCTTCTCAAAATCTGTACATTCGGGACCAAAAAGAACCGTTTCTCCCTGGAGTGCCAGCTCTGCTATTTGGAAGGACATTAAGAGTTGCACTGTCCTGCCATCGGCTTCTCATCACAAAGGGCTTGGCAGGAGTAAGCAGGAATTTTAGAATGTTTGGGGCACCCAGGAATGCAGGCAGGATAATACAATGGCCAAAACGTATCACCCTGGTGTTGCACTAATATTCTGGAGTCCTGAGTGCAGGTCCTAGAACAGTCATTCATTTGCTGTGAGGCTTTGGACAAAACACTGTCTCTCTGGGCTGCAGTTTGTTTTTAAAGTGAAGGTTTTAACAAGGATCTACTGTACAGGGTTTCTCTGGTAGCTCAGATGGTAAAGAATCTGCCTGCAATTTAGGAGGCCAGAGTTTAATCCCTGGATTGGGAAGATCTCTTGGAGAAAAGAATGGCAACCCACTCTAGTATTCTTGCCTGGAGAATTCCATGGACAGAGGAGCCTGGCGAGCTGCAGTCCATGTGGTCGCAAAGAGTTGGACACAACTAAGTGACCAACACACACCCACACACATTGTACAGCGCAAGCAACTCTGCTCAGTGTTATGTGGCAGCCTGGAAGAGGGGGGAGTTTGGGGGAAAATGGATACATGTGTTTTAAGGGAAATCAACCTTAGATATTCATTGGAAGGACTTGCTGAAGCTGAAGCTCCAATACTTCAGCCACCTGATGTGAAGAGCCAACTCACTGGAAAAGATCCTGATGCTGAGAAAGGTTGAAGGCAAAAGAAGAAGGGGGGCAACAGAGGAAGAGATGGTTAGATTGCATCACTGACTCAATGGACATGAGTTTGAGCAAACTCTGGGAGATAGTGAAGGACAGGGAAGTCTGGTGTGCTGCAGTCCCTGAGGTTGCAAAGAGTTGGACTCGACTTAGCGACTAAACAAGGATACATGTATATGTATGGATGAGTCCCTTTGCCATCCTCCTGAAACTATCGCAACATTGTTAATCGGTTATATTCAAATACAAAACAAAAAGTTAAAAAAAAATGAAAGGGTTAAACTAGAAGAATTTCTTCTCTGGGGCTTCCCTGGTGGCTCAGTGGTAAAGAATTCACCTGCTGGTGCAGGAGTATATGGGTTTGATCCTTGGGCCATGAAGATCTCCTGGAAAAGGAAATGGCAACCCACTCCAGTATTCTTGCCTGGGAAATCCCATGGACAGAGGAGCCTAGCAGGCTGCAGTCCATGGGGTCACAGAACTCAGATATGACTTAGCAAATAAACAACATCAGCAACAGTTTTTTCTCTGCTTTGGTTTGGTGGTTGCATGTGTGTGTTTGTATTTGTGTATACACGTATGTGTGTGTACATGTGTTTGTGTCTGTGTATATGTGTGTGTGCATGCATGTGTGTGTATTCTCTCTGAAGGAACATAACTAATAACCCTTGACTCTCGGTTTCTCCCTGGTTTGTAGCTTTTGTAGTTTATCTTTAGGTCCTTAGCTCTTCTTCTTCTTCTCTGTTTCTTGCCTTTGGAGCATGGCTACAATCTGAGAGCTGAGAAGATTTGAATTTTTTTTCAAAGGTCTTCATTTCATAAGAATAAGCCTGGTACAAATTATATGCCAAGGAATGTGCTCAAGGCCTGGTATAAAATATGAACGTGATGGTTAATTTTATCTGTCAAACTGACTGAGCCATGGGGTGCTCAGACATTTAGTCAAACAACATTTGGGGTATGTCTGTGAGGATGTTATGGGTGAGGTTAACTTTTGTATCTGTATATTAAGTAAAGCAGGTTGCTCTTCCTAATGTGGGTGGGCCTCATCCAATCAGTTGAATTTTTGAGTGTGTGACTGACAGTGTGAGTGTGTCTGTTTAGGAAGCTATGTATGTCTGCCATTCTGTTTGTGAGTGTGTATGTTTGTGATCTTATAACAAAGCATATATCTTTCCCCCTTTTCTCATTTGCTTCATGCAGGATGGGTTATTTAATAGATTTGATTCTTTTACATTGAAGCTTATGAGTTTATTGGATTAGACATCAGGCCCTATGAGTTCAGACTCCTTCATGTGGTCTAGTTATTAGCACCAATCCTGCATTTTAACTCTCTTAAGCTGGAATCAGCAAAGTCATGGCAGTCAGGTTTAACTGCAGATTCCTTTAATTCTGCTCTTTGAGAAGAAAAGAGTGGTAAAGATCCCATGAGAGACAGGTAGGATTCACTAATTCTCTGTGCTCTGCCTGTGTGCTGGAGAATGTCCATCATGGCAATAATAATACTTGCCATTTGTATGTTCCTCAATGCTGATGGACCCCAAGGAATCAGGAATTCAGTGCCATTAACTGGGTCAGGGAGAAACACTGGGCTGGAAGAAGCACAAGCTGGAATCAAGATTGCTGGGAGAAACTTCAGATATGCAGATGACACCACCCTTATGGCAGAAAGTGAAGAACTAAAGAGCCTCTTGATGAAAGTGAAAGAGGAGAGTGAAAAAGTTGGCTTAAAGCTCAACATTCAGAAAACTAAGATCCTGGCATCTGGTCCCATCACTTCGCAGCAAATAGATGGGGAAACAGTGGAAACAGTGGCTGACTTTATTTTTTGGGCTCCAAAATCACAGTGGATGGTGATTGCAGCCATGAAATTAAAAGATGCTTGCTCCTTGGAAGGAAAGTTATGACCAACATAGACAGCATATTCAAAAGCAGAAACATTACTTTGTCGACAAAAATCCATCTAATCAAGGCTATGGTTTTTCCAGTAGTCATGTATGGATGTGAGAGTTGGACTATAAAGACAGCTGAGCACTGAAGAATTGATGCTTTTGAAGTGTGGTTTTGGAGAAGACTCTTGAGAGTCCCTTGGACTACAAGGAGATCTAACCAGTCCATCCTAAAGGATATCAGTCCTGGGTGTTCATTGGAATGACTGGTGTTGAAGCTGAAACTCCAATACTTTGGCCACCTCATGCAAAGTGTTGACTCATTAGAAAAGACCCTAATGCTGGGAAAGATTGAGGGCAGGAGGAGAAGGGGACAACAGAGGATGAGATGGTTGGATGGCATCATGCGAAGAGTTGACTCATTGGAAAAGACCCTGATGCTGGTAGAGATTGGGGGCAGGAGGAGAAGGGGATGACAGAGGATGAGATGGCTGGATGGCATCACTGACTCGATGGACATGAGTTTGAGTGAACTCCAGGAGTTGGTGCTGGACAGGGAGGCCTGGCGTGCTGTGATTCATGGGGTCTCAAAGAGTTGGACATGACTGAGTGACTGAACTGAACTGAACTGAACTGGGTCAGGCTTGGCTGGCATGAGGTAGATACTTAGTAAATGTTTGCTGGACAAATGAGGTAGGGTAAAACAGAAGGGCTCTTTTGAAAAGAAGGTTTATATATAATATGAAAAAAGATTGACTTACAAAACCAGTGTTTCACTTAATAAAATTTGAAGATTTTAAAATTAAAGTATGTTTTTTCCCTGAAACTCAATTTTCTTTATATAACCTAAAGTTCTATAACAATAAAATAGCTTTACCATGATATCATCATTTCATATAAATAAAACATGATTGTGCAAAATGGTCACTGTTTTTTTTTTTTTTTTTTTTACTTTTTGAGCAAAACAAATGTCTGCGCTCCCATGCATGAGTAGTTGAGTTGGGGTCACACTCTGGAGTAATGCTTATTTGTGGGTTCTGGAAACTTTGGAAGAGATATGTTCTGTGCTCCTACATGTAGGTACCTGTCTGTTTTATGGATCTCTACACATCTCTGCACCCCACCACACCCATGCGTGTACATAGACACAGATTTCTATTCCTCTGTCCATCTCCTCCCTAGTCACATGTCAGCCCTTTCTGAGTGAGACACATGATTTTTTCTTGGTAAGTCCAGAAAATTAAAAAAATCTCAGTTTCTGGTTAATTTTCATACGTTCATGAAAACTTAAATTTCTATTAAAATAAAGCCTGCTTATGAGGGCTTCCCTGGTGGCACAGGAGTAAAGAATTTGCCTGCCAGTGCAGGAAATGTGGGCTCAGAGAAGGAAATGGCAACCCACTCCAGAATCCTTGCCTGAGAAATGCTATGGACAGAGGAGCCTGGCAGGTTACATACAGACCATGAGGTCGCAAAAGAGTTGGACACAACTGGGTGGCTAATCAAGAACAGCAAAAACTTGCTTATAAAGCATTGTGATTTCAAAAAGAGCTCAGATTCTGAAATAGAAAAACGTGCATAAAATTGGCCTTCAACTGGGTTAGGCTGGCAAAGCATACATTTTAAAAGAAGTGGGAAAAGGAGCTAACTGGGCTGAGAATAGTAAACAGATGTTTGATTTGGTGTAAGAACCCTATAACTCTATCTGTGATGCCTCCTGGATACTGGAATTTCCGTTTTACTGCTTTGAATGGATTTGCCTTCTGTTGCCCAATCTCTTCTGTGCTGCTTTGTGTTCTTCAGCCCTTAAGGCTAACTATCACCTCCTCAACGTGATCTTCCCCGACCCTTTGCTCCTCACCTCCACCCCAGGCAAGGCTCTGCTTTTCTCCCCTCACAGTACTCATCTCTGCAGGACATTAAACAGTTGTTGTTGTTGTATTTCTGTCTCCCACTCATTCATCACTGGGTACCAAGTTCTGTGAGAGAGAGAAGCCAGTCTCCCTTCTTAACTGTGTCCTTGACACTGGGAAGAGCCCCTGACCCAGAGGATCCTCAGGGATATTTCTTGCATGAGTTTTGAAACCATACTCTGTATCATAGAAGCCTGAACATCTTATTTTTCTCAGCATCCTGGGATGCCATATGTTACTTTTTTTTCTCTTTTAATTCTGGGTCTTACCATATGCAGTGGGTTTTACTATATACAGTGGGTTTTACCATATACATGTTTTGAATTCTTATGGGTTCAAATGTATCCTTATGGTTTCTCACTTGATGACATAATTAGAAGATCCTTCATATAAGGATGATAAAAATATCCACCTGAATGTTCACCTGGTGTTCTTATATGTTTGCTTTATATTTCAATATTTAATCCATCCTGAATTTATTTTGGAATAAGACACACACTAAGAATCCAAATTAAATTTTATTCAAACTGTTAGCCAGTTATCCCAATGCTATTTTTTAGAAATATTTTCATTTCTCTGCTGATTTGAAATAACAGCCTAATAATCAGCTAGATTTTTCTGCGTCCTTGTATCTTTCTCAGGACTGTATTCTGTTCCATTGATCTGTAAGTCTAGCTATGACCCAGAATCACAATACATTAATTATTATAGCTTCATTATAGCATAACTTCTTACCTAGAAGGACAAGTGTGTCTTTCTCTCCTACTATTATTTTCTTTTAAAATGCTTTCATTTTTGCTTAAATTAGCAGTATGTTTTCAATTTTCAAAAAAAAAGTGCTGGTGTGATTTATTGGGATTGCCTTAATGGAATACATTATTGCTTTTCAACTTGTCCATCTAGGCATTTGGTATGTTTCTTGACTTCTTGTAATTTTTTGTGTCCTCTAGGACTTTTTTTCACACTTTCTTCCTATACTTGATGATTTCTGGAGAATAAAACACCCTTAAAACCTTCTACTCCCTTTGTCCTTTTCCATATGTTTCCTGTGGTGTAGGGCCCCTTTCTCTCTGTTAAACTGATTTCATCTGGGTTGAGTCAGGTAGAGTCACAGACAATGTTTGGAAGGTCTTGAGAGTCTCCCTCTCCTAATGAATAACTAAAACCTCCCATGACTGTCAAAGTTTCCGAAAGCAGAGAGGAGCTTGCCAGGCACCGGCCTTTCAGGCCAAACAATAATCCACAGCAGGCCATGTGTTAATCTTCTCCAAGCACTTGATTTGTTTGTCACTCTGCTCTGCTAAAGCAAGACAAACATCGATTTGAACTCACCTTCTGCTGATACACCAGAGGCTTGACTCTGAGGCTCATAGACGTTGACAATTAACCACCTAAAACCTGAAAAGAGACATTTCAGTGCACATGTCACATGGGGATAAACAAAAGTGATTAAGATTAACTTCTGTTGATAAGATCTTGGGCCCCGAACTTGAACTGTCTTGTTTCGATTCCTGGCTCCATCATTTACCAGCCTGTCTCTTGGGCTAGGTACTTCACCTTTCTGTCCCTTTGTGGCATCATCTGTCACAGGGGGAACAATAATCAACTTTCTTGCATGGTTTGCTAGGTCAATTAATGCAATATTCCCTGTAAAGTGCTTGGAACAGTATCTCATTCAATACAAGAAATGATCATGCTAATTATTCTTGTAGAGTTAATGTACTGGACTGAGACAGTCTTAAGATCAAGGCTTACCCTCTTGTATTTAGCAGAGTACTTATGATAGAATAAGGCACTTGGAGTGTTTGACAAACTGAATCTTCTTACTACTATTACTCAGAGTAGAATTTGTACCACCGTAGACTATATTTACCCAAGCATATGCTCATAAGTTTTTTCTGCAAGTTTTCATCTTTTCTCCTGGGTCTTTAGCTTCTCTCTTGACTGAATTTTTCCTCTCCCACCACTCAAATATTCTCAATAACCACTCCATACAGTCTTGTTTTATTGCAGTTCCATTTTCCACACTTGCCTGAACCTGCATCTGTCTGCTTTTACTCCTCTATGCCACTGCACTTCCTTTGCTGAAATCTCTAATGACTACCTGATAGCCAAACCCAATGGACGATCTCATTCCTTCCTCATCTTACTTGATCTGTGTTAGTTTTCCCTAGATCACAAACTTCACAAGAGGAAGCATTTTATCTGTCTTCTTCTGCTGCTGCTGCTAAGTCGCTTCAGCCATGTACGACTCGGTGAGACCCCATGGACGGCAGCCCACCAGGCTCCCCCGTCCCTGGGATTCTCCAGGCAAGAACACTGGAGTGGGTTGCCATTTCCTTCTCCAATGCAGGAAAGTGAAAAGTGAAAGTGAAGTCGCTCAGTCGTGCCCGACTCTTAGCGACCCCATGGACTGCAGCCTACCAGGCTCCTTCGTCCATGGGATTTTCCAGGCAAGAGTACTGGAGTGGGTTGCCATTGCCTTATCTGTCTTACTCACTGTTAAATTCTCAGTACTTAGAATAGTCTCTTTGCTTACCAGATACTTAATAAATATTTGTTGAATGAATACATTTGTAAATACCAGTCACAGTGTTGGTCATTTTCTCCCTCTTCAAACATTCTTTCCATTTTTCTCAATAGAAATAATACCCTCTTGTTTTCTACTGGCACTTCCTTGGTTTCTTTCTTTTCTCTGTCCATTTCTCAAATGCTTTTGTTCTCTGGAGTTTAGCTCTTGGTTTCCTCTCTCATCTTAAAAGCTTCCTCCATGACCTCTTGTTCACCTATGTTTCAAACACCATCTACATCTGTACTGGTTGCTTCTACACCTTTGACTCTACCCAAATTCAGTTTAATATCTTTATACAACTTAGTCAAATGCCTACAGGATGCCTCAATATCTCCTTGACATTTAAAAAATATCTCCCAAATGGAACATATTATTTTTGTCAGATCTTTATGTTGAAAATGTAAAATACAAAGTAGTTAGCTGTAAGCCAGAATATTACCATAATGGCTTACAGACTTTAACTTGGAGGGCACTATTTTGTGTGACAAATGGTCCTACTAACTGAACCCCAGAATTGTGTAGACCTACTTACTCAGTCCTGAACTGAGCAATGTTGAGTGTGGAATATATTTATTGACAGGGCAACTGCATTCTCTTATTTTCAGATGTTATACAGTCTTAAGGCAATATAACTATGCAGTTGCTGGAGGGTAAGAAATGGATTCCCTCATATGTCCTCAAGTAATCATGAACCAACGTGAGATCATTTGGGAGTGGCTCATTCTTGAGTTTGGAAGCAAACCTCCTAAATCCAAGATGAGTTACTCCATCACTCCCTTTTTAAGGATACAGAATGGGGCAGCTGGTATACTTGCTAGGGCTGGCATTAATAATTTAAACCTAAAGCCTTCATAGTTCTCTGAAGTACATGCTGAACTCAAGTCTTTTGAAGTTTAAAAGCAGCAAGTGTTGTAAACTCCCTGAAGTCTGTAACAGCAGCATAAGGAAAGGCTCTATTTTCCCTAACATTGAGTCATTGCCTCAGCTGTGCTTGCTTACTAAGGACTCCGTCACCTGCTAGCATCTTCTGAGGCCCTGAATGGCCCACACGTGTGTGTTCAGGCCAGTCACTGTCTAATTCAAGGTCAATCCATCACTGGCTGCACCTCCAAATCCCCTCATGAGATGCATCCCTTTGCTGAGAACCTCTCCACCCACATCTGTCCCTGGAACCAACCTCTGCTGCTATAGGCAAAGCTGGAGACTGAGTATTACCTTTACTCTTAATGATAAAGGCTAGTTTGAAGGACATGGCTTATTGTGAGTGTCAAAGGAGCTTACAGCATAACCTCAGAACTAGGGCCTAGCACTGTGCTCTGGATCAGGGCAGTGCTAGGCCACGGCAGGCCTCCTTATGTGGAGGGGGTCCCTGAGAGGAGAAGCAAAGCTCTGTTCTTTCTCTGGTCAGTCTGGTTCCTAAAGGAAAAGAATAGAGTTGCTGAGCTGGAATGCCCAGTTTGTTTCCTCAAAGTTACTCACAGAAAATTCTTCCACTTCTCCAGGGGAGGCTTAAAGACACAGGGCAAGAGTCTATACACATTTAGGAGAAATCTATCTGCCATAAAATTAGGAGCATTTCCCCTTAAGACTACTCCTTCTCCAAGATGTGGTTAATGCATGACCGTCTACTCAATCACTTAAACCAGTAACTGACAGACATTCTACATGTGGGCTGTTTAATAGGTAGTCACTGGGCATTCAGGCTATCGAGTGCTTAAAATGTAGCTAATCCAGATTTAGATATAATTATAAAATATACATCAGATTTTTAAAAAAAAGAATGCAAAAACATCGCTGACATTTTCATATTGATTCTATGTATTGAGTCAAATAAAACATATTAACATGAATTCCACTTATATACATGACTTCATTATATTTCCATTGGACAGCATCACTGTAGACCAGTGGTTTGCAAACCTTCTAAGAATGAAGACTGTTGCAGATTGATACTTTAATAAAATTAAATAAAAATATCTTGCTGTGAAACTTCTTAAACTCTTACTCTTGATTCTGTACCTGTTACATTGCCAGCTGGTAACAATTCAGATTTGGCCCTGGTCTGAAGACCACACTCACAAGCACTCTCTGGGTTTTTATTCTTTCCATAGGAGCCATGGATAATTATTTCTAGGAATCTTGTTCTTAGACTCCCTATTGCCATCCCATCCTTTCTATCTCCATTACTTCTTCCTTAGTCCAGACATTTATTTACTGTCTGGATTATTGCAGGTGACAACTCCATGATCTCCCTGCCAGCCCTCTTATCACCCCAAGCTCATCCATGCTCGTAATCACTCTCACAGTGATCCAGGTGAAGGATAGATCTGATCATATTACTCTATTTCTTAAAACCCCGAATCTCCTTCTTATATCTCCTAGTCAATGTAACAATTTGTGTGTCACCTGCAGCCACCGATGAGTTGGCCGTGCCTTGCCATTTCCGGTCACCTTTGACCCATTCCCTACACAGTAGTGGATCATCTATCCTGCATGTGTCCTCAGTTGTGTCTGATTATTTGTAACCCCATGGACTCTAACCCACCAGGCTCCTCTGTCCATGGGATTTTCTAGGCAAGAATACAGGAATGGGCTACAATTCCTTTTTCAGGGGATCTTCCCAACCCAGGGATCCAACCTGTGTTTCTGACATCTCCTGCATTGGCAGGCAGAATCTTTATCACTCATGCCACTTCTCTTTTTTCTCTACACCGTAATGGCAGACAGCAGCTCCTAGAATTAGCCATGTACCTGATCCTCTACAGAAAGCACCTTTTCATGGAATCCTTGCAAGAATCTGAAGTGTTGACAGTATTTTCCCTACATTATAGATGTTTACAACCAAAGGTCAGATGGCTTGAGTAAGTTTTCCAATATTCAGATGACAAAAAGCAGAGTCAGAGTTTGAACTTGGGTCTAATTTTAAAACTTGTGCTGTTTCTAGGTGATATGGGGTTTCTTGGGGTTTCTCCCATCTCTCTTGCTTCTGGGTATTAGCATATAGATTATTCTCTTAGTTCCTCATCTTCTATTCCTGATTCATTTCTACTTTTACACTACCCAATTAATCATCTAGTTCTACCCAAAACATTTCTTGAAACCTCCTAACTCCCCAAAGTCCAGCTTCCTCTGGGATCCTTTCATGGTGCTAGTCTAATAGGAGACACATTGTGTGGTAATTTGGGACTTACTTTAAGTCTCTGGAATATTGAGCTTCTAGAATGGAACCATCCTTTGTGTTGAGCATTATGTCTATCACATGAGAAATGCTTATAATTCATTCATTCATCTCTTCATATATGTAATAACTATTTATTAAATGAGAGAGAAAAGATCCTGTTTTCATGTTGCCTACCTTCTAGTTGAAGGCAAAAGGAGAAGGTGAAGCACATGATGAGACAGTTAGATAGTATCACTGAGTCAATGGACATGAATTTGAGCAAACTCAGGAGATAGTGGAGGACAGAGGAGCCTGGTGTGCTGCAGTCCATGGGGTCACAGAGAGTCAGACACGACCTAGTGACTGAACAACAACAACAACCTTCTAGTTGTGGAATATTCAAAGAATAAGCTAAAATTTTAAAAATGTATGTGCATCTATTTTACGGCTTCCCTGGTGGCTCAGTGGTAAAGATTCTGCCTGCAAAGCAGGAGCCGCAGAAGACTCAGGTTCAACCCCTGGGTCAGAAGACCCCCTGGAGGAGGGCATGGCAACCCACTCCTTTTGTCTGGAGAATCCATTGACACAGGAGCCTGGTAGGTTGCAGTCCATGGGGTTGCAAAGAGTCAGACATGACTGAAGTGACTTAGCATGCATGCATCTATTTTGCTTTCCTGTTCCTCCTTTTTGTGATATAACACTCACTTACTGTGATCTTCACCAGGCTGCACTTTGTATGGCTACAGCAGCTGCTGCACCTGGGCAGTCATCTGTTTTATTGCATTGCCATGCCCATTGTGCTGCCTGTTTGGCTGGGACAGGCTGGTTTCTGTTCACACTCATCTATTCTGTTTCTCAGGGCTCAGGGCTCACTTTTCCAATTGGGTCATATCTCAGGAGTGCCCAGAAAATTCCCTTCCAGTTCCTTCTGCTCTGTCATGGGTCACATGTTTATAGCAAAAATGTCTACGTGCACGGAGGACAGGCTGGTCAGTGGTCCATTGAGCCTTGATCTGATCTTCTGGGTTGACAAGATTTGAAGCAAACCAAGACCTCTCTGAGTCTCAGTTTCCTCATCTGTGAAGCGAGATTAGTATATTCCAAAGTTGATGTCGCATCCTTCTCTGTCTCCAGGAGTCTAGTGCTAAAACTATTAATGGCCACAACAGGTTTGTTTATTTACTTAACAATTATTTATTGAGTGCCTACTATGTTCCAGATATGGTCTTAGGTGCTGGGGATAATGTTTCATGGGGCTTATGTTCTGGCTGGAGGATCCAGGTAATTAAGAGAATGCATGCTTATGTCAGATGGTGATAAGAAGACAGAGCACAATGACCAAGTGAGTGGGAAGCAGACACCTGAAGGCAGTGAGCATTATGCAGAAATCTATCCTGCTCAATGCACCTGGCAATCCACTACACGCTTTTCTCCCATATCAGTCCATTATTGCAGGCTTATGTCTGCAGACTTCTCTTTTCCCAGAAAAGCTCTTAGAATGACAGAAAAGACAATCAGATATGCTCTCCACTTTCCACCATCCTCAACGCCACTCCAAACCTGTATACTTTTCATGTTCTAGGGCTTGAGCAGAGGAGCAGAGAGGAGAATGGCTAGTAGCTAGTGATTAGCGCACAGAGTCAGACACGACTGAAGCGACTTAGCAGCAGCAGCAGCAGCAACAGCACCTTAAGCCCAAGGCACAACTTCTGGGACCAGTAGAATGAGATACTCACAATGGAACAGGCTGTTTATATGAAAACTCTCCCTTCCTTACCACATAGCATGCTTAGGCAGTTACCTATAGGAGATATGTGTTTTTTTTTTTTATTGAAGTATAGTTATTTTGCTATGTTATGTTAATTTCAAGGGTACAGAAGTGATTCAGTTATACATATACATATACATACATACATGTATATATATATATACACACACACATATATACACATATGTATATATATTCTTTTTCATGTTCTTTTCCATTTTAAGTTAATAAAAGGTTTTGAGTATACTTTCCTGTTAGACAGTAGGTCATTATTGTTTATCTATTTTATATATAGTAGTGTGTATATATACGGAGAAGGCAATGGCAACCCACTCCAGTACTCTTGCCTGGAAAATCCCATGGACGAAGGAGCCTGGTAGGCTGCGGTCCATGGGGTCACGAAGAGTTGGACACAACTGAGAAACTTCACTTTCACACATTGGAAAAGGAAATGGCAACCCACTCCAGTGTTCTTGCCTGGAGAATCCCAGGGACCGGGGAGCCTCTTGGGCTGCCATCTATGGGGTCGCACAGAGTCAGACACGACTGAAGCGACTTAGCGGTAGCAGCAGCAGTGTGTATATATGGTAATGCCAAAGACCTAATTTATAGGAGGTACATGTTGATACAGAAGACTGTACAAAGGTCTTGCCAACACCCTTCATAGGGCAAATGGCTACAGCTGAGCCATCTTCACTTCAGCCCTGCTTGGACCATCTCACCTGCTCAGGTTAGTGTCCACTATGGGAAAATGACTAAGTGAAATATGTGTCCTTATATCTACGTATATCACCCTATGTTCCATTCCTAAGGCTGTTTTTGGAGAAAGATGGTAGAGCAAAATGAAACTTTGCCTCATGGAGACGTACTGCTTCTTTAACCCTAGATGGAGCTTCACTGCCATTCATAATGTTGATGGTGATTTTAACATAGACTCTAATTTGATGAGACTAATGGACGTATTTACCTTTCAATGCCTCTTTAGTTCATTGAAAAAGAGTAAGTTTTGAGGGGTCCCAACTTCTGCTTCCTATTTGTGCCCCATTCCATGACTCCCAATTAAAACTAAGTGAGATAGAGTTGTGTTAGATAGGAAAAAAGTCCAGAGTCTTTTGTTCATTGACTTTGGGTCAACTAGAAGTAGATCAATTTGCTAGCTACCTGAGGGCTGAGGGTCACACATATGCATGCATGGGTTATCTGCATTGACAAGAAGCCAGCTTCAAGAATCTTTGTTCTTGATAGGTAAAATAAAACACCTCAATATTGAATGAATCCTTTTTTTTTCCCCCTTCATTGTTCAGAAAAATTGCTAGAAGTGCACATTTTTTTCTTGAGCAGAGAAAACCAATGAGAGAATGGCCTTCCCACTCATAAGCAAGCCCTCACTTGACTTGCTCCTCTCGAATTCTCTTTGGCCCCCAAATGGGCCAGCAGCTTACAGCTTTATTTTCCAGTGGCAAACTAAGGAGAGGAAGGAGCAATGAGGTGTAATTTAAGGGATAAGGACTAAACCAAAATCTTTGAAAACTTTGGGAGTTAGAAATAAGGAGAAGGTAAAGAATGGTAAGAATGGACATTTATTGTTACCTCATCTATTGAACTGGGGGAAGGCAATGGGACCCCACTCTAGTACTCTTTTGCCTGGAAAATCTCATGGACGGAGGGGCCTGGTAGGCTTCAGTCCACGGGGTCACTAAGAGTCAGATATGACTGAGCGACTTCATTTTCACTTTTCACTTTTGTGCGTTGGAGAAGGAAATGGCAACCCACTCCAGTGTTCTTGCCTGGAGAATCCCAGGGACAGGGCAGCCTGGTGGGCTGCCATCTATGGGGTCACACAGAGTTGGACACGACTGAAGCGACTTAGCAGCAGCAGCAGCATCTATTGAGCTATCATAGAATGAGTTATTTTTTACTGCTTAGTATGTGTAGGTAATACTATGAGTATTTTATATCTGCCATTCATTTTGCTCTCATAGCAATTCTCTGACATGGGGACACTATCATCCCCAGTTTACAGATGATAAGACTGATGCACAAAGATATTAAATAGCTTGCGTAGGGTAGTGTGCGTAGTGCGTGGAAGAAGTTGGGAAGGAACCTGACTGGTTCCAGAGTACATGTGTTTAACTCCTGCACCACAGCACTCCCTGAGTGGTCCTCTGCGTTCCTGGGATACCTGCTATAAAGGAGCAGCTCTCAAAGCTTGATTTTGATTGCAATTCCAGCATTGCTGTCTATGCCCTTCCCACATGCAAACTACAGTGTAGGAAAGAAGCAGCAAGAGGCATCATCAGGCCACAGGTAATGCCATCTACCTGCAGTTTTTTAAAAGTTGCAGAGTATGTAGTTTGTATTTTAGTGGCTTCTAATGTCCAGGGGGTCTTCATTTGCACAAGATGAAATTTCTGCAGGATGGTGTGATGTGTGATGATGGTGAATGGACAAGGATTGTGGGTCATTCTTGTCAGAATGACCTCAGAGTATGATTCAGAGGGAACTCAGAGTCCAGGAGTGCTCTTGGAATAAGAGATGAGTTTGTCTCCTTAGGTTTTATGTCTACAACAAGACAATAAGTGTGCTTCATATGGAGGAGGAAATAAAACTAGAAAACTTCCAGGTTTATAGATTCAAGATATGGATTTCCAAAAATTCACCATAAGCTCTGATATGAGGTTGATAATTTCCTGTTCCCTGTTGCTGACTCCTTTTGCTATACAAATTCATGCTCAAAAGAGGTATTATTAAATATTGGAGAGAGATATGAAAGAAATAGCTTTAATAAAGATATAATACCTTTAATAAAGAAACTGATACAAAGCTGATACTTTCTACAAGAACTGAATGGATATTTAAAAGGGTAGATTTGACAAGTTAGCATGTATCCTTAACTAGGTTTTAGTAGTGAATATCCTGGTTAAAAATCAAACCCAAAGATTTTTGCAACCATGATGAGTAAAAATTGCAAAACCTACTTTTTAATCATGCAATCTATTTTATACCTAATTAAAATAGAAAACTCAAGTGTTGCTTGAGGGAAAGACTGTCCCTTTGTTCTAGAAGGATCAGTTGGAATATGCCATTTGGTTATCAATTTTTAAGCAAGTTTTGAGGCAAAGTTCTAAAGTGTCATTAATCTGAACAAAAAAGTGTAAGAAAATAAGTGTCTTATTTGGTTATATAAATTGTGGTATATGGCTGGGACATATTTTTTTCATGTTCTAAAAGTTTTTAGAGGAGAGGAAATGAGGAACAGAAATATTTTTGGCTCTGAGTTTCGAATACTCTGTGCTAAAACCTGTGGCATGTTCTGATGGTGTCATAGGTATTTTGGCTTGAGAAGTTACTGATTGGAGATAAGGATTGACAAGGAAGATTGCAGAAATGTCTTACTAATACACTCTTTACCACTCATTGTAAAAGTTCATCACAGTATCCCTGGTGGAACTTTTTGTCCTAACTGTAGGATTGTTTCATACAGAATGGCTAGTATTTGGGAAAATGTACTGATGTTGTGATATATTCTGATAAGACAGTTCATCTCGGTCCAGAGAATGAGACCACACTTCTTGGGAGATTTCCTGGAGAGGCCAGGGAAGGGGGTATGTTTATCATCCTGCATCCTGGGTGGAGACAGATATTGGGGCAGGAAATTAATTGTAACTTGAATGATGGAGCTTGCATGGTAAAGTGGACATTTTTTCCTGCCTGGGATTGGGGGTCTTACTAGGGGGTGTGGACTTTGAGACACAGGTACATTTGGTGTCCCTGCAAAAGTGGGACGATCTGCTCCTTCCCTTTACTCATTGATTTTATTAAATATATATATATATATATATATATATATGGAGTGACTACTATGTGCAAGTTATAGGAATCTAATTGAAAGGACAGATGCAGTCTCTGCCCTCATCCAGCTTACAGACTACAGGTGGAGACAAGTACTAACAAATAGTTTTTTAAGCTAATTTTTAACTTAATTGATTGTGTCTCAAAAACACATAGCAGAAATTTACCATCTTAACCATTCTAAGTGTGTGATACAGTAGCATTAAGTACATTCACACTGTTGTGCAGCCACCATCATCTTCCATTTTAGAAGTTTTTCATCTTCCATACTGATACTCTGTATCCATTAAACAGTAACTCCCCATCCCTCCTCCCTCAGGCCCTGGAAACTACCATTCTACTTTCCATCTCTATAAACTTGAGTGCTATACATATCTTGTATAAGAACAATCACCATATTTGTCTTTTTGTGACCAACATTAAAATTCCAATAATGTCCTCCAGGTTCAACTACATTGAAGTGTGTGTCAAAATTTCATTCTTGTTTAAGGCTGAATAATATTCCAGTGTATGTTTATGCCACATCTGGTTTATTTGTTCATCTGTCAGTGGGTACTGAGTTTGCTTCCCCTCTTTGTTTATTGTGAATAGCTCTGCTATGAAC
The DNA here is from genome assembly GCF_014754425.2 of Oryx dammah. Classification (NCBI taxonomy): domain Eukaryota; kingdom Metazoa; phylum Chordata; class Mammalia; order Artiodactyla; family Bovidae; genus Oryx; species Oryx dammah. The sequence goes on from NW_024070205.1 coordinate 55,021,529, forward strand.
TTGGGTGTACAAGTATCTCTTTAGAATTCTGCTTTCAATCCTTTGAGGTTAATAATTGCTTTTTAAGCATGAGAAATAAGACTATACTTATTAAATATAAATAAAAGGACATTGAGAGTGAATGTAAAAAAAGGCAGTGTGCTCTGTGGAGCAAGAAGCTAGCTCATCACAGTTTGTTCTTAGAGAAGATGATACTCAGGACAAGGCAAAGATTAGCTTAGAGTTAACCACGGGAGACAGAGGGGTGGAACTTTCTAGGAGGCTGGGGAAGCAAGCCAGACCTCAAGACAGCACAGCTTGGAGCCCTTAAAGAATGCTGTGAGTGGATGGATTGGAAGTCAGTAAGGAGGTTAAGACTTTACAGAATCTGGGCCTGTTGGCTCTGGGGGAAGTAAGATATACTGATAATTGTAAACAGGATATTGCCATGCTATTTTCATTTCTTTAACCCTAGACACTTAGTAAAACCTTTCTTAAAAAGTGGACTTTGCCTCAGCTTTGCTCTGGAGACCATTAAGGGAAAAGCACTTGTTTAATGACTGAAATGGAGTGACAGAGGAGAGGCCAGCCTCTGTGGGGGCAGAGATGATGACCAAAGGTGTGGCAGTTTCGCCAGGGACTTGAGTGATGAAGGTACAGTGAGGTGGCCTGATAAGGAGGCTGACTCAGAGGCGTCCTGGGGACCCTGCAGTACTAAGAATTACATGTGTAGCCTGGGAAACATGTGCTGATTTGAATGCACAGGATGATGAAGCTGGGTAAGTTAGTATACTGGCATATGACACCCCTTTCTAAGTTTATTCATATATTTTATGTTGAGACCAACTATTTGTATGGTTAACTGAATGGGGAATGGTTCACACTCAGGAATGTATATCAGTCAGTCAGTTCAGTTGCTCAGTCATGCCCGACTCTTTGCGATCTTATGGACTGCAGCACACCAGGCTTCCCTGTCCATCACCAATTCCCGGAGCCTACTCAAACTCACATCCTTCAAGTTGGTGATGCCATCCAACCATCTCATCCTCTGTCATCCCCTTCTCCTCCCGCCTTCAGTCTTTCCCAGAATCAGGTCTTTTCCAATGAGTCAGTTCTTCACATTAGGTGGCCAAAGTACTAGAGTTTCGGCTTCAGCGTCAGTCCTTCCAATGAATATTCAGGACTGACTTTCTTTAGGATGGACTGGTTGGATCTCCTTGCAGTCCAAGGGACTCTCAAGAGTCTTCTCCAACACCACAGTTCAAAAGCATCAATTCTTCAGTGCTCAGCTTTCTTTATAGTCCAACTCTCACATCCATACATGACTACTGGAAAAGCCATAGCTTTGACTATATTCACAATAAAGTCCAAGTATTCTAAATATAGGAGGTATTCTCTTGGTCTTTGAGCCCAACCAATAGACTTTTCATACTGTTCATGGGGTTCTCAAGGCGAGAATACTGAAGTAGTTTGCCATTCCCTTCTCCAGTGGACCACATTTTGTCAGAACACTCCACCATGACCCGTCCATCATTGGTGGGCCTACACGGCATAGCTCATGGTTTCATTGAGTTAGACAAGGCTGTGGTCCATGTGATCAGTTTGATTAGTTTTCTGTAATTGTGGTTTACATTCTGTCTACCCTCTGATGGATAAGGATAAGAGGTTTATGGAAGCTTCCTGATGGGAGAGACTGACTGAGAGGGAAACTGGGTCTTGTTCTGATGGGTGGGGCCATGCTCAGTAAATCTTTCATTCAATTTTCTGTTGATGAGTGGGGCTGTGTTCCCTCCCTGTTGTTTGACCTGAGGCCAAACTATGGTGGAGGTAATGAAGATAACGGTGGCCTCCTTCAACAGGTCCCATGCATGCACTGCAGCACTCAGGGCCCCCAACCCTGCAGCAGGCCACCACTGACCCACAACTCTGACAGAGACTCCTGGACATTCACGGGCAAGTCTGGGTCAGTCCCTTGTGGGGTCACTGCTTCTTTCTCTTAGGTCCTGTTTGCACAAGGTTTTGTTTGTGCCCTCCAAGAGTCTGTTTCCCCAGTCCTGTGTAAGTTCTGGTGCCTCTATGGTGGGGTTAATGGTAACCTCCTCCAAGAAAGCTTATGCCATACCCAGATCTGCTGCATCCAGAGCCCCTACCACTGCAGCAGGCCACTGCTGACCCATACCTCCACAGGAGTCGCTCAAACACTCAAAGGCAGGTCTGGCTCAGTCTCTGTGGAGTCTCCTGGTATGCACAAGGTTTTGTTTGAGCCTTCCAAGTGTCTCTGGTGGGTATGGGGTTTGATTCTAAATGTGATTTCACCCCTCCTACTGTCTTCCTGGGTCTTCTCCTTTGCCCTTGGACAGGCAATTTTTTTGGTGGGATCCAACATTCTCCTGATGATTGTTGTTCAGCAGCAAGTTGTAATTTTGGAGTTCTTGCAGGAGAAGATGAGCTCACATCCTTCTACTTTGCCATCTTAAATGTCCGTCTAGTCAAAACTATAGTTTTACCAGTAGTCGTGTATGGATATGAGAATTGGACTATAAAGAAAGCTGAGCACTGAAGAATTGATGCTTTTGAACTATTGTGTTGGAGAAGACTCTTGAGAGTCCCTTGGACTGAAAGGAGATCCAACACTGTCTTGGTAACAAAGCATGGTGCCCCACCTGGCCATGGCTACCATGAAGCAAAGAGTGAAATTCAGGGACTGGTTGCAGAAATCAGCTCCTCTCAGGAGATGCTATGTCTGTTTCCTTTCAGTTTCAGGTCTGACTCATACTAATGCCCTGATTTATACACACTGCAAACATTCCAAGTATTATGCAAACAGGATAAAAAAAAAAGAATTCTTATCAACGGTACTAGTAGGAATTGCAACTCCTGGCATTCACTGGATAGCACTAATATTTTCTTTTAAAGTTCAGATTTTTTCCTTTGATTAGAAGCAGGAAATCTTAACTGAGCCCAAAATGCCTGTGGTGTGTAAGTATGGCTCTTTGAGTAGTTTCAATGTGTGAAAGACTATAAACAAGTAAAGGAAGTGAATGTTTCTAGAGTATCTCTAGAATCACAAAGGCCAGTTAAATAGCATCTCAAATTACTGATGGGAAAGCCTGTATCATCTTTAAGTCTGAGACAGAAGAATCAAATATAGTGGTGAGTTTATATAACTGTCACACTGGTGCAGATATGTACATTCATGGAGCTGACGAGCTTGAATCTCTGCCATCATGTGTGTATATGCTTGTATTGTGTGTGTTTGTGTGCTTGGTCATTCAGTCATATCTGACTCTTTGCAACCCCATGGACTGCTGGACTCCTCTGTCCATGGGGTTTTCCAAACAAGAATACTGGAGTGGGTTGCCATTTCCTCCTCCTGGGGATCTTCCTGACCCGGGGATGGAACTCAAGTCTCTTGTGTCTCCTCCATTGGCAAGCGGATTCTTTACCTCCGCCACTGGGGAGGCCCTTGTTTGTGTTACAAGTGTGCACCATGCACACACAGTATGAGTTCTTAATTAATCAACTGCTGGAGTAAGATAGTTATATTAAAACTATGGCAAGCTGAAAGCAGTAGCACTTTGGATCTGTGTACTTGCCTAGGGGAAGGAACTTACAGCTAATGTTTATACATTAAAATAATGCAAGCAATAAATGCTGGAGAGGGTGTGGAGAGAAGGGAACCCTCCTACACTGTTGGTGGGAATGCAAACTAGTACAGCCACTATGGAGAACAGTGTGGAGATTCCTTAAAAAATTGCAAATAGAAATGCCTTATGACCCAGCAATCCCACTGTTGGGCATACACACAGAGGAAACCAGAATTGAAAGAAACACATGTACCCCAATGTTCATCGCAGCACTGTTTATAATAGCCAGGACATGGAAACAACCTAGATGTCCATCAGTAGATGAATGGATAAGAAAGCTGTGGTACATATACACAATGGAATATTACTCAGCCATTAAAAAGAATACATTTGAATCAGTTCTGATGAGATGGATGAAACTGGAGCCGATTATACAGAGTGAAGTGAGCCAGAAAGAAAAACACCAATATAGTATACTAACACATATATATGGAATTTAGGAAGATGGCAATGATGACCCTGTATGCAGGACAGCAAAAAAGACACAGATGTGTATAGCGGACTTTTGGACTCAGAGGGAGAGGGAGAGGGTGTGATGATTTGGGAGAATGGCATTGAAACATGTATAATATCATGTAAGAATCGAATCGCCAGTCTATGTCTGATGCAGGATATGACACGCTTGGGGCTGACGCGCGGGGATGACCCAGAGAGATGTTGTGGGGAGGGGGGTGGGAGGGGGGTTCATGTTTGGGAACGCATGTACACCTGTGGTGGATTCATGTCAATCTATGCCAAAACCAATACAGAATTGTAAAGTAAAAATTAAAAATAAATAAATAAATTTTAAAAAATAAAATAAAATAAAATAATCAGACACTGTTTGTCTGAATAGAGGACTTCATGGTAGACTTATTTTAAAAGAGATGGTGGGGAACCAGCATGGAAAAGGTTTTAAAAGTATATATTTGCAGGTAATTCCTTTTTTAAAAAACTCATACCTGATAAAATTCCTATCTTTGCTGAAACTGTTTATCAGACCCTATGAAAATGTAACTCTCTCCTGGGCTGGTGAAATATATTCTATTAGTAATCTTGATACAGTTGTGTAAAATACTTCTGCCTACTACAAATGATTTGAATGCATATAGGACGGGGCAAAGGAAGTTTTGTTTTTTTGGTTGACACAGTGTTGGGGACTCTGGAGTGGAGAGAAATGGGGTAAATTATAATATTGATGGATTGTAGACTGGTCATCTCATATCAAAAGAGTGAAACATCTCATTATTTAGCAGTATTGAGTTATGAACTGTTTCCATACAGCAATCTTCCATATAATTGAAGGCTGCCTCTGTTAATGCTAAAATATTCTCTTTCTTACCCTTTCTGGCATAATTTCCATAGTGCATGGCACATCTCCTTGTCTTCTTAAATGTTAGTAGATGTCTGTGACATTTAAAGTACATACTCATTTGAGTAAATGTCAGCTGATATCACTTTTCTCCAAGGGGTGCTTGTACCCTAGCAGCAGTTGAAGGGGTGTAGACCCAGGCTGCCATGTTTGTCAGAGGGGTGTTGTCCCCTCCAGTCACAAATGATGGAATTAGGAATGTGCTCTTGACTCAGTCTAGTCCACTGGGAGAACTTCATTGTGAGAATTTATATTTAGGACACAGGACACTGAAACAGATAGGCAAGCAGAGGTGGGCTGGAATCCTACCAAGGCTAGACATGCCATCTGCAAGCTGAAGAAATGGGTGAATAAAGAGCAGAGGAAGCAGGTTTGAAGGCAGGAGCCTGGGTCCAAACTAAGAGGCTGCCTCCAACCAGGGTGGCAGGGTCATGACACAGAGCAGAACAACTTCTGCATGAAGGCTGTCCACAGATCTTTTTTTCCCCCCAACCATCTAAGAGAGTTGATGAAACAACCTGAAACCCCCTGATACCTAGTTCATCTACTGCTTTTCTTCCCTAAACTCTTATGCCATTTCTGACTTACAATCCACGTGCTCCCTAAGTTGATTTTTACATATGCTATTCCCTTTTCTCTTATCTTCATTCATGTCTGTAATTCTGTTAATGCTTCAAAAACCAGATCAAAGAACATTTTCTTCAGAAAGATTTCCTTGGATCATTGAGCCAAGGGAACCTCATAGCAGCCCATGTTTCTGCCAATGGCTGTCTGGTTTCTGAGCTACCTACACATGTCCTTTCTCTCTGGTAATTATATAGGGGGAGATTTCTTTCTGATTCTCCATTGGATCTCTAAAGTACTTTACACAGAACACAGTACATAGCTGTGTATTAGTACACGGTACATTAGCTGTTCATTGCATTTGTGTAAATAAGTGAAAAAACAAAGCTCTAATAAGCCACAGGGTTTCAGGATCAACATTTTTGGCTTATACTAAATCCCACCAGAATTTATATAAAATCATGTGCTCAGACAAGCTTCTTTTTTCACAGCCACCCATCTTTAAGGGACTTACCTGGTGGCTCAGAGGTAAAGAATACACCTGCAGGAGACTCAGGTTGGATTCCTGGGTTGGGAAGATCCCCTAGACCAAGGGAATGGAACCTACTCATTAATCTTGCCTGGAGAATCCCATGGACAGACAGAGCCTGGTGGGCGACAGTCCATGGGATCACAGAGTGGGACACGACTGAGTGACTGACACTTTCACTTTCATCCATCTTTAAAATAAAATCTGTGTGGTTGGCCAACCACAACGGGTAAGCACTGTCCTTTTAATTTTAGATGGGAAGGACATTTTTATTTCATTGATAGAGTTATGGTTTGTGACGATGAAAAGATTTTAGGAATGGATATGCTAGTGGTTGTGCAACATTGTGAGTAAACAATACTATTACACTGCACACTTAAAATGGTAAAACAAAAAAGAAAATTTGAAAGAATCTTAACACTGTCTGATTTTTGAGCTGGAGCTATTTTCCTGTTCCCAGAGTAATCAAACAAGTTACAGAGGAGCCCAGCACACATGCTTAAGAAACTCTTGACTCTGGGATGGTGACTGGAGAGGGATCATGGCAACGATGCAGATCTGTGTGATGACTTAGCTGGTATTTTCCATGGGTCACTCAGGGCTCTGTTGATGAAAGCAACCCGACCAAGCACCTTTGAAGTGGCAGCATTGCAGAGAGGGTGTGAAGACAGAAGAACTTTGATTCATTCCCCCTCTTAATTGATTTTAAAAGCAGGAAAGGAGGAAGCAGGCGGGGGGAAAATTTCCCAAGCTGCCGAGCTACAGACATCCTCGCTCTCCAAGTGCATTCAGCGGCAGGTCAAGTGTGTAGTGAATGCGTAAGCAAGAATATTTAATATGTGCGATACAGTTATGTGGTGTTGGTTCACCGACTTCCTCACGTTACTCTGCACACCTCTCTCAAAGGAGCCATCCCGGTGAAATGAGATTTTAATAAAAGGAATCCGTATGGCATATTGTTGAACATTCAGGACACTGTCTGCCTTTCCCAGTGATGCTGGGCAGAGAACACAGTCCTATTTGAAAATACGATGTTTAGATACAAATGTAATTTGCCAGAGCAAAATCATTTCTGCCCAGGATCAGTTGAACACATGCATTTTATTAAACTGTCCTTTTGATGGACTTTTTTTTTTTTCTTTCTATTTTTAGAGGAAGCTTGTTCATCCACTTGAGTTTGAGTTTTTTTTTTTTTTCTCCCAAATGTTGCCTGGGAATTTTGTGTAATTACCTTGTATTCCAAACGCAAGTTGTTTTTGAAAATTCAGCAGTCGATCATTGTGCTGGGTGCAGGATAGCTTACTGCAGCCTCCTCCCTGAGGCTCGCCAATCCCCAGGGATGCAGGAGCAGGCTCACAGGTTTGACATATCAGCTGCTACTGAAACCATTCTTCTTTGTTTGACATCAGAGAGGATTTTCAGAGCAAAGTGGGCATCAGGGTGACTTCTGATTGATTTCTGTTTCCTTCTTTTCTGACTACAGGCCACGGTATGAAATTCATTGGCTGTGAAGGTGTAAACTATTGCTAAGTCTCTTTCTTAGAGTAACACAGGAGAGCGCATGTTGACCTTTTGCTAGGTCAGGAGTCCCTGAAGACATTAGTTGAGGAATGCTCACACCCAGGTTTTCGAGAGGACTACAAAGAAGTTGGCTATCTCCCTATTCAGCAAAAGTGGGTATCTATCTAGCCTTACAGCAGCAGCATCAAGTGATGGAAGTGCTCTGAGGTATCATTTCCCACACTCCAGTCCTCCCTACCTCCCTATCCCCAAACAAGTTAAGGGAGTCTGTGTGCAACAGAGAGAGAGGGGAGAGAGATACCCAGGTACAGAGGATAGAATGGGAAAGATTGAAGAAAGAGGAGACTGATGTTTTTTATGTGTGAGTTCTGAAATAATGACATTAGGTCATAGTGAGTTTCTAGAAGTCCTAGGAAATGTGGACTAGTGCAAAGAGGAAAAAGCACGAAATCTCAGGCCTGGAGAACTGAAGTTTAGCCTTTCTGTCTCCAATCCATTCCATCAGGGTTCTCCTTCACCCCCTTCCGGTCTCTGTTTTCATACCTGTCCCTGGGGATAACTGGAGCCTGTGTCATTTGTCATTTGTGGCCATGCTGGGGAGAGTTGGGAAGAGCTGGTCTGGGGAGAGGGAGTAACCTCAGAGGGACCTGAGCCAGGAGACCAGAAGCTGGGGCAGTCAGAAAGGGAACACAAGTGATGCAGAGAGTGGTGTTAGAGACACAGGAGCAGAGAGGGGCCAAGGTGGACTCGGATGTGAAAGCAAACAAGAGCCCAGAGCGATGCCAAGTGGTGAAGAACACGGCTCATCTTGCCTAGTAGATTCCAGAATAGAATCACAGGTCCTTCTCTGGTTTATCAGCTCTTTTGGACAACCTTGTACTGGAAACACTCCATCACAAAACCCTGAGGCCTGGCAAGATCTAGGGTCTGATGGAAGGTGGAGCAGAGCCACCCCATTGACATTCTAGGCACAGCGGAGATCTCCCCACTCATAATCCAGGATGGAGCTGATGGGGGAGATCAATAGGGTATCTGAGCACAAGTCCCAAGAAGTCTCACTGAGTGCACCTGAGCGGGATTCCAAGTAATGGATTCAGGAGTCGGCTATTGCCCTCAGAAGTGGGCGAGGGTGATGTGACCAAGACGAGGCAAGTGGTGTTTGGAAGGTGGTGGGAATCGAAGTGATTTAGTACAGCTGGGTGTTAGAAAAAAGCAGGGGGCAGAGGTGAAGCCGTAGAAATGGAGCCTCAGAGAAGTTAGACGGTGTGATATGGGGAATGACAGCGGGTGAGTCTACTTTAATATTTTAGTTTCCGATTTTGTTTGTTGTGTAGATCTCCTCTTTAGAATGTAAGCACCAAGCAGGCAAGGATTTTTGTGCTGGCAGTAGCTGTGCCTCACTCCCTAGCATAATGCCTAACATCTACAAATTCCTCTGTGAATATTTTTTGAGTAACTGACTTCAGAAAACCTGGAGGGTGTGTGTATTGTGGGGGTGGTGGGGGAGTGGTCTGCACTTTTGTATGAAGAACTGTGGTTCCCTCTGAGGAGTGGGTCCTTCCATGGCTGAGATTGAGTCAGACACCCAGTCTTTTCTGCTATAGGCTTTGCACTTCACTAAGCTGCTTTCTTCGGTCACTTTAAGAGTTGATACATGGTCACTATGGGTTTTGAATCAGTAACTGCTGAATAAAAGTAGCCTATATTCAGATAAACGCATAAAGGAGAAATCTGAGGTAGCAACAGGATTTCCATTCTAGTTTGCTTCCAGTTTTCTATCTGCGAGTAACGTGATAGCTTAATGTCAATAACCAGGAGAAAGAAGGGAGAGACAGACTACAGCTCGGTGAATTTCCAAACTGGGTCATCTTCAGCCACTAAGAGCATGAGAAGAAGGTCACATTTTCTGTCCAGGTGTGTGTTCATCTCTCCTAAGAGAACTCCTGTTGGTGAAAAGTGAGGACTGCTCCAGTGTTATAGGGCTGTTGCACTGTGGGGACGGCTCTGAACTAACAAACCTAGGTTCCAAAACTTTTAAAACTAAAAAAACCTCAGAGGACACTTGAGAAGAAGGTGGTGGCAGGAACCCTAGACCTAGGCACTGTCCTGACTCTTTGTCTAATTTGCTACTGGTCCTGGGGGATATCCCTCAACCTCTCCAGGCCTCCATTTTCTTGTCTTTAGGATGGAAATCTCTCTCTTATCTTTAGCAAATTTCCCTCACAGCCTCTTTGTGAGGCTCTAGGGAGGAAATTCTGGAGGTCTTGTAAGACTGTAAAAGATCATCAAGACAGGGAAGCAACATAAATGTCCATTGAGAGAAGAGTGGATAAAGAAGAGGTAGTACATATATATAATAAAATAGAACTCAGCCATAAAAAGAACAAAATTATGTAGCAGCATGGAAGGACCTAGAGATTATCATACTCAGTGAAGTAAGCCAGACAAAAACAAGTATCATATGATACTGCTTATATGGGGAAACCAAAAAAAAAAAAAATGATACAAATGAATTTGTATACAAAAGAGAAATAGACCCACAGACGTAGAAAACAAACTTATGGTTACCTATGGGGAAGGTGAGAGGAGAGATAAACTAGGAGTTGGAAATTAACATACACTCACTACTATATATAAAATAAGTATACCAATATATACCATAAGAATCTCCTGTATAGGAATTCTACTCAGTATTTTGCAATAACCTATAAGGGAAAATAATCTGAAAAAGAGAATATGTATGTATAACTCAATTGCTTTGCTCTGTACCTGAAACTAGCACAACCTTATAAACCAACTATACTTCAAGGAAAAGATACACCAAAGAATTGATGCTTTTGCCCTGTGGTGTTGGGAAGACTCTTGAGAGTCCCTTGGAATGCAAGGAGATCCAACCAGTCCATCATAAAGGAAATCAGTCCTGAATATTCATTGGAAGGACTGATGCTGAAGCTGAAGCTCCAATACTTTGGTCACCTGATGCGAAGAACTGACTCATTTGAAAAGACCCTGATGCTGGGAAAGGTTGAAGGCAGGAGGAGAAGGGGACGACAGAGAGTGAGATGGTTGGATGGTATCACCGACTCAATGGACATGAGTTTGAGTAAACTTCGGGAGTTGCTGATGGACAGGGAGGCCTGGCATGCTGCAGTCCATGGAGTCAAAAAGAGTCGGACATGACTGAGCAACTGACCTGAACTGAACTGATGCATCCCAAGTCTTATTAATGATTGGCAAATACTAATATATCTAAATGAATATTTGTCTGGCTTTAGTGTTGGGGGTATGTGCACAGATGATACAGGTGAAGGAAACTCCTAGCACTGTCACTTGAAATATGAAGTTGATGGAATCCAACTTGCCTTATTAGCATTATTACCTGGTGGAGGAGGGGGAGGGGAGCCGGTTTCCTGGATGATGGCCCCAGCCTGAGTATTTTAGGGAGCATCACGGATCCCGAGGGACTTGTTCCCGGGAGTAACCACTACTCAGCTCATTGTGAACCCAACAAAAAGGAGGAATTGGATAAATATGAAGTGTCCTCACCCCCATTAACCTCACCATAGACTTTGGTCATGAGCAGAATGTCGCATGGTATCAAAGGCACTTAGTTTTCAAAAGCTAAATTGCAGCCTGGAGTTACTCTACTAGAGTCCCCAGGGAGGATTTTTTCTTTCCTTACTGTGTGCTTCCCAAGGAGTCACAGAGCTCCCACTTAATAGAAATCCACCTAAGGGAAGCCCGAGGTGATAAATTTCTGAAGGACCAACTCACATCCAGAAATGACCCTCCTCACACCCGCAGTTTCGGCAGCTCCCTGCTCCCAGCTCTTCTATTGTCCCTGGGAGCTGGAGTTTTTGGCTTTTCCTATGTCACTCTATTTTTAAAGTTGTTACTATTTTGGATGTGACTGTTGATATTTTCTTAGAAAGTTACCGTTTTTTTTTTTCTTGGCGGTATACATCATTTCTTTCCTTAAATGTCATCTCCTGACAGCCAGGGTCCAGAACTTTTCTTAGTCTAACTTATCCTTGAGACTTACAGAGGAAATCAATGGGAAAACGAGATTTGCTTCTCAACTGTTTTTTTTTTTTTAATTTCCCCCTCCCCTCCAGAAGGTGGGTTCCTGCATCTTTTCTAATCTGTGTCCTGCAGCAAATATTTAAATGCTGGATCTTTGCGCCTGCTTTCCTATCAACCACAAACACAGCGAAGCTCACGGCAAGCTTTAGAGACTAGACATTATTTTACAAATGAAGGAATCAAATCTGTGATGAGTGACTTGTTCAATACAGCTGGTAAGCAAAGTGAGGTATTGAACCTGGGGTGTTTGGATGGAATGGTGGTGGTCGTGTATGTGTTTAATTGCACCACAAGACATCACGTTGTAAATGAGGAGGTGACATGGCCAACCAGTTAAAACTGCAGGTCCCTGGAGACTGTCCAGCTGTGACGTTAGGCATGCCATATATTTCTCTCTGCCTCAGTTTCCTCATTTATAAAAAAGATTATAGCTCTTCTAAAATGAGGATAGGGGACTTCCCTGGTGGTCCAGTGGTTAGGGATCTGCCTTCCAATGCAGTGGTTGTGGCTCGATCCCTGGTTCAGGAACTAAGATCCCACGTGCCGCAGGGCAACTAAGTCCATGCACCACAAGAGATCCCACACGCTGAAACTAATACTCTATGCAGTCAAATAAATAAATTTAAAAAATAAAACGAGTAAGTTAATAGCAGCCATCTCATACTTGCATGTACAATGCCTAAAACGGGGCATAACACATATTAAGCACTTAGTAATTCACTATTCGGACCCAACGTTGGTCCCGACCCTGGGACCAAGATCTGGAATTGCCAAAGCGAGGTCTCAGGCCCCTGAGGAGTCCCTTTTTGTTGGTGGGTTCAAGCACCCTTCCTCCCAGGCATCCTTCCATTTTACTTCCGAGGTCAGGGGCGGCAGCCGAGAGGAGCTACGCCACGTCTGAGGTCAGGGGCGGCGGCAGAGAGTGCCAGGCTGCGACGGTGCAGGAGCAGCCGAGAGGACCTACCCCCGCTGAGGCCAGGGGCGGCGGCTGGAGGAGCTGCCCCACGTCCAAGGAGTGGTGGCTGTGCAGGCGCCAGAGGGCCTAGAGGAGCTATTCCACGTTCAAGGTCGGGAGGGGTGGCAGTGAGGAGATATCCCTCATCCAAGGTAAGGAGCAGCAGCTGCGCTTTGCTGGAGCAGCCGTGAAGAGATACCCCACATCCAAGGTAAGAGAAACCCAAGTAAGACCGTTGGTGTTGCAAGAGGGCATCAGAGGGCAGACACACTGAAACCATAATCACAGAAAACTAGTCCATCTAATCACACTAGGACCACAGCCTTGTCTAACTCAATGAAGCTAAGCCATGCCCTGTAGGGCCACCCAAGATGAGTGGAGAGGCCACCCAAGATGGCATGGTGGAGAGGTCTGACACATTGTGGTCCACTGGAGAAGGGACTCACAAACCACTTCAGTATTCTTTCCTTGAGAACCCCATGAACAGCATGAAAGGGCAAAATGATAGGATACTGAAAGAGGAACTCCGCAGGTCAGTAGGTGACCAATATGCTACTGGAGATCAGTGGAGAAATAACTCCAGAAAGAATGAAGGGATGGAGCCAAAGCAAAAACAATACCCAGCTGTGGATGGGACTGGTGATAGAAGCAAGGTCTGATGCTGTAAAGAGCAATATTGCATAGGAACCTGGAATGTCAGGTCCATGAATCAAGGCAAATTGGAAGTGGTCAAACAGGAGATGGCAAGAGTGAACATCGACATTCTAGGAATCAGTGAACTAAAATGGACTGGAATGGGTGAATTTAACTCAGATGACCATTATGTCTACTACTGCAGGCAGGAATCCCTCAGAAGAAATGGAGTAGTCATCATGGTCAACAAAAGAGTCTGAAATGCAGTACTTGGATGCAATCTCAAAAACGACAGAATGATCTCTGTTCGTTTCCAAGGAAACCATTCAATATAACGGTAATCCAAGACTATGCCCCAACCAGTAATGCTGAAGAAGCTGAAGTTGAACAATTCTATGAAGACCTATAAGAACTTTTAGAACTAACACCCCAAAAAGATGTCCTTTTCATTATAAGGGACTGGAATGCAAAAGTAGGAAGTCAAGAAACACCTGGAGTAACAGGCACATTTGGCCTTGGAATATGGAATGAAGCAGGGCAAAGACTAATAGAGTTCTGCCAAGAAAATGCACTGGTCACAGCAAACACCCTCTTCCAACAACACAAGAGAAGACTCTACACATGGACATCATCAGATGGTCAACACCAAAATCAGATTGATTATATTCTTTACAGCCAAAGATGGAGAAGCTCTATGCAGTCAACAAAAACAAGACCAGGAGCTGACTGTGGCTCAGATCATGAACTCCTTATTGCCAAATTCAGACTTAAATTGAAGAAAGTAGGGAAAACCGCTAGACCATTCAGGTATGACCTAAATCAAATCCCTTATGATTATACAGTCGGAGTGAGAAATAGATTTAAGGGACTAGATCTGATAGAGTGCCTGATGAACTATGGAATGAGGTTTGTGATGTTGTACAGGAGACAGGGATCAAGACCATCCCCATGGAAAAGAAATGCAAAAAAGCAAAATGGCTGTCTGGGGAGGCCTTACAAATAGCTGTGAAAAGAAGAGAAGTAAAAAGCAAAGGAGAAAAGGAAAGATATAAGCATCTGAATGCAGAGTTCCAAAGAATAGCAAGAAGAGATAAGAAAGCCTTCTTCAGTGATCAATACAAAGAAATAGAGGAAAACAACAGAATGGGAAAGACTAGAGATCTCATCAAGAAAATTAGAGATACCAAGGGAACATTTCATGCAAAAATGGGCTCGATAAAGGACAGAAATGGTATGGACCTACCAGAAGCAGAAGATATTAAGAAGAGGTGGCAAGAATACACAGAAGAACTGTACAAAAAAGATCTTCATGACCCAGATAATCATGATGGTGTGATCACTCACCTAGAGCCAGATATCCTGGAATGTGAAGTCAAGTGGGCCTTAGAAAGCATCACTACGAACAAACCTAGTGGAGGTGATGGAATTCCAGTTGAGCTGTTTCAAATCTTGAAAGATGATGCTGTGAAAGTGCTGCACTCAATATGCCAGCACATTTGGAAAACTCAACAGTGGCCACAGGACTGGAAAAGGTCAGTTTTTATTCCAATCCCAAAGAAAGACAATGCCAAAGAATGCTCAAACTACCACACAATTGCACTCATCTCACACGCTAGTAAAGTAATGCTCAAAATTCTCCAAGCCAGGCTTCAGCAATATGTGAACCGTGAACTTCCTGATGTTCAAGCTGGTTTTAGAAAAGGCAGAGGAACCAGAGATCAAATTGCCAACATCCGCTGGATCATGGAAAAAGCGAGAGTTCCAGAAAAACATCTATTTCTGCTTTATTGACTATGCCAAAGCCTTTGACTGTGTGAATCACAATAAACTGTGGAAAATTCTGAAAGAGATGGGAATACCAGACCACCTGACCTGCCTCTTGAGAAACCTGTACGCAGGTCAGGAAGCAACAATGAGAACTGGACATGGAACAACAGACTGGTTCCAAATAGGAAAAGGAGTACGTCAAGGCTGTATATTGTTGCCCTGCTTATTTACCTTATATGCAGAGTACATCATGAGAAACGCTGGGCTGGAAGAAGCACAAGCTGGAATCAAGATTGCCCGGAGAAATATCAATAACCTCAGATAGGGCAGATGACATCACCCTTTATAGCAGAAAGTGAAGAGGAGCTAAAAAGCCTCTTGATGAAAGTGAAAGAGGAGAGTGAAAAAGTTGGCTTAAAGCTCAACATTCAGAAAACGAAGATCATGGCATCCGGTCCCATCACTTCATGAGAAACAGATGGGGAAGCAGTGGAGACAGTGTCAGACTTTATTTTTGGGGGCTCCAAAATCACTGTAGATGGTGACTGCAGCCATGAAATTAAAAGACGCTTGCTCCTTGGAAGAAAAGTTATGACCAACCTAGATAGTATATTCAAAAGCAGAGACATTACTTTGCCAACAATGGTCCATCTAGTCAAGGCTATGGTTTTTCCTGTGGTCATGTATGGATGTGAGAGTTGGACTGTGAAGAAGGCTGAGCACCGAAGAATTGATGCTTTTGAACTGTGGTGTTGGAGAAGACTCTTGAGAGTCCCTTGGACTGCAAGGAGATCCAACCAGTCCATTCTAAATGAGATAAGCCCTGGGATTTCTTTGGAGGGAATGATGCTAAAGCTGAAACTCCAGTACTTTGGCCACCTCATGCAAAGAGTTGACTCATTGAAAAAGACTCTGATGCTGGGAGGGATTGGGGGCAGGAGGAGAAGGGGATGACAGAGGATGAGATGGCTGGATGGCATCACTGACTTGATGGACATGAGTTTGAGTGAAATCCGGGAGTTGGTGATGGAAAGGGAGGCCTGGCGTGCTGCGATTCATGGGGTCACAAAGAGTCGGACACGACTGAGTGACTGAACTGAACTGAATTCACTATTAATATTTAATGTTTTATTAATCAATAAAACATTTTAATTTATGTTTGAAATTGACTTTTATTTTATTATATCTTATTTCATCCCTTTATTTCTATTAGACATTTGATTTTGGCATTTTGAATTATAATGGTCTTACATGGATCAAAAATTCAGATTATCAAAGGTATATTCTTAAAATTTCTGTTTCATTCCTGTTTCCTGTTCTTCCCAGTGTCAACCTGCTGTCCTCAAAGCAGCAGCAACTATTACTAATCTCTTTTTTGTGTATCTGCCCAGAGATTTCCTTGGCATATACAAGGCAATATTTATTCCTCTGTCACACAAACTTTTTATATGGACAGTAATTTACTCTGTATGTTATTCTTTCTTTCTGAAAGTTATTTCCATATCCATGTAGAGAGAATTTCTCACAATTTTTCTTTTCTTTACTATGAATTTGACAACTGCATTGCATTCTGTTGTATGAGTGTACCCTCCTGATGGACAGGGAGAGTATTTTAAGTCTTTTGCTATTACATTTATGATGAAATGAATGACTTTGCACATATGCTGTTTTGCATGAGCATATTCACAAGATGAATTGAATAGCTGTCATTCTTCAAGGAGTGTGTTTACTTCCAATTTTAATAGATACCATTAACCAAATTGCCTTCTATAAGGCTATTCTAATTTAAATTCCTGTCAGCTATACATAAGAGTATAAGAGGGCTTGCTTCCCCATAACTTTATCAACACAGGGAAAAATTATGTTGCAATTTTAAATTGACTTAGGGAAATTGATATTGTTTTATGATGAGTTTCTTAAAAACATGGCTTGAAGTTGCTTGTTTTAGTCTGTAATTCTGTCATTAGAGAACATTTTACAATGCTGTATATTAATATACAGCTGTCAAACACTTCTCAGCCATATTTATTTCTAGAAATTTTATCACTTTTTGTTGATATTATAAATGGATTTGTCCATTGTCTTCTCTAATTTGTTGGTGTTTGCATATATGAAAGTCATTTATTTCTACATATTAATCGTGTCCTCCATAATCTCACTGAATCCTCTCAGTTATATAATGTCTTTTCAGTTGATTCTCTAGGAACTTTTAGATAATGCTGATATCTAAAATTAACAAATGCTGATAATTTTACTTTTCTCTTTCCAGTTTTTACACTTCTCTTGTCACTTCCATTGGCTAGTTATTACAATGTTTTAAGCAATAGTAGTGAAATGGAACCCTTTTTACTGTTGACATTGTAGGGAAAACTTGTAGGGTTTTCCCATTAGGTATTAGCAATTGGACTTATTTATAAATCTGGATTAGTTAGGGTTCTCCATAGATTTATTATGAAGAATTGGCTTATGCAATTATGGAGGCTAACTCTCCCAATCTGCTGTCTGAAAGGTGGAGATCAAGGAAAGCCAGTGGTGGAATTCAGTCTACATCTGAGGACTTGAGAACCAGGGGAGACAATGATGTATTAATTAATTTCCCTGCAGCTTGGTGATAAATAATCTGCCTGCAATGCAGGAGACACAAATTTGATCCCTGGGTCAGGAAGATCCCCTGGAGAAGAAAATGGCTACCCACTCCATTATTCTTGCCTGGAGAATTCCATGGACCGAGGAGTCCATACATATGCATTTTTTTTCTGATAAATGCACACATGTATGTAGTATCTGACTTTTTCTCCCTATTTTCAGTACCTTTTATCAATTCAATAATTTAAATAATGTCAAATATTTTTTCAATATCTGAGATGGTCATTTTCCTTTTTAGAAATATGATTATGATACATTTCCTTAATGGATTTCCTAATATTAAACTACTGGAACAAGGACAACTGAAATAGTTTTACTTTCTGGAGTAAGTCCCACTTGGTTATGGTGTATGATAATGTAACACTGATATTTTTGTTGCTAATATTTTATTTAAGATTTTGCACCTAAATTAATAAATATCACTCATATTGGTTATCATTTTGCTGTACTATAGGTTTTGTTATCAATGTTATGTTCAATTCTTATATTGAATCAGGTTTCAAATTTTCCATGTAAATTTAACTAGCAAAAACATCTTTTGTGACTCTTATTTTCTTCAGTTCCTGTAATTATTTCCCACATACTAGTTTTATTTATTTTTTATGACCTCTCCAAATTTTTTTCTGATTAGGCAATCTAGTAATTTATCTAGTTTTTGCTCTTGCTTTTTGTTTTTTTCTCCCTAAGATCCAGCTTTTGGATCTGTTTGTTGTGCTATAGTTTTCCTGTTTTTTTTTTTTTTTCTCCCCAACTTACTAATTTCTGCTTTTATCTTTATTAATTCATTTCCTTTATTTCCCTTCAGGGTATTTGGTTTGTTCTTTTTCTGATTTCTTGAGTTGCATACTTAACTCATTTAATTTGTTCTTACTTTCTGATATATCTATTCAAAGTTATTAATTTATAAGAATTAAAGTGTTTAAAAGTACACTTTGAAAGCATAACATGTTGTACAGACCAATGTCTGTCCCCTGCCCTTTCTCATTAGCGTCTTCTGCAGTGCCTTTCACAGTAGCAGGCACGTACTGTGTTCTCAATAACTACTTGACTCAACAAATGCAAAGTAAATAGATCTATGGCAGAAGAGAGTGCCCCTTTCCTTGTCCTTCTACTCTGCAGGACAAGTTTCGTTGCATCATGTTTATTAGTATACCCATGAGGTTTTGCTTCAGAAGAAGCATACACTGCTTTAGCCAAAATGATTCCCTTGCCAGCCAAAAGTCCTGAGGATTGGCTGCTCTATTTTTCAACAGACACATATTTTGATGAACTATTTGTGTTGGCACCAATGCTTCCACAGTTCTTTCCCAAGAGCACAAAGTTTCAGTCCATTTGCAGATCTACACAATAATGACAGCTTGTATTTATACAGGACCTATTTTAAAAGAATTGTGAATTTAGAAGAGGCTGGTGTTTCTTAGAGTATGGCTTTCACCCTTTTACCACCTCAGAGACAACAAGAAGAACAATACCGACACAAGGAGAAACTGGAATTCAAAGTCTCTTGCCAAAGGTTTTTATGTCCTGTCAGTGATGAAGAGGACCAAGCTGTGTGTGGTCTATAATCCCTTCCACATGAATATGGTCATTTTAAATAATAAATTTTATTTATGTTATATATTTTATATATTATTTATTATTGTATATATGTAGGTATATTTTACATGCTCATATAGTAAACGTGGTTAATATATAAAATCAGCTTTGGGTCATGATTTACATACAATTCACGATTTTCAATGAGAGAGATTTAGCACATTTATACATAATTATATTTATAGTTATGTAAGCACTATGAGAATCCATTTTTATCATCCCCCAAATATTCCCAACATCTTAAAGAGATTTTTCGTGCCCCCTTGGAGTCAAAACAATTCACTATATTCTTGGCAACTATTGAAGTACCTTCTTCCTGTAACTACAGTTTTACCTTTTTTAGAATTTCATAGAAATGGAATCACAAGCGTTTGCATCTGCCTTCTTTCACTTAGCATAATTCTTTAAAGATTCATCTATATTGTTGCATCATCGGTAGTTTGTTACACTCTAATACTAAAAAGTATTTTATTGTATGGATGTACCAGTTTATATAAACATTCACTGGTTGATGGATGTTTGGATTCTTCACAGTTTTGGGTATTTAAAATAAAGCTACCATGTACATTCATATAAGAATCTCTTTGTGAACATATGTTTTCATTCAGTTCAGTTCAGTCGCTCAGTCGTGTCCGACTCTTTGTGACCCCATGAATTGCAGCACACCAGGCCTCCCTGTCCATCACCAACTCCCGGAGTTCACTCAGACTCACGTCCATCAAGTCAGTGATGCCATCCAGCCATCTCATCCTCTGTCATCCCCTTCTCCTCCTGCCCTCAATCCCTCCCAGCATCAGAATCTTGTTTTCGTTACTCTTGGATAAATGCCTAGGAATAGAATTGTGAGTCATGGTACGTGCACATTGAACTTTAAAAGAAACAAATTATTTCCCAAAGTGGCTGTACCATTTTTGCATTCCTGCCAGCAAAGACTGTTCCAGTTCTTCCACATCCTCAGCAACACTTGATTTTAGCTTTTGTAATGGGAATGTAGTAGTTTCTTACTGTGGATTTAATTTACTTTCCTTAATATATAATGATGATGTGAATTATTTTTACATACTTTTCCATTTGTGTATCTTTGGTGAAGTGTCTGTTCAAACCTTTTGTCAATTTTTAAAGTGAGTTGTTTGTCATTTTATTACTAAATTTTAAGTGCTCTTTATATATTCTGGATACCATATTTTAATTAAATGTATGTTTTGCAAATATTTTTCTCAGTCTGTAACTTGCTTTTTTGTTTTATTAACAATATTTTTCAAAAAAAAAAAAAAAAACAAAAGCAAAAGTGTTTGAGTTTAATCCTTAGGTGGGGAAGATTCCCTGAAGGAGGGCACAGCAACCCACTTCAGTATTCTTGCAAGGAGAATCCGATGGACAGAGGAGCCTGGTGGGCTACAGTCCATGGGGTTGCAAAGAGTTGGATGCAGCTGAAGTGACTTAGCACACACACAATGTTTTATAGTGCATGTTTTGTATATCTTATTTATCTTTGACTAATCCAAGTGCACAAAGATTTCTCCTCTATTTTCTTCTAGAAGTTTTATAGCTTCAACTTTATTTTTGTTTATGATCCATTTTGAGTTAATTGTTTATATTATTAAGGGAAAGACCAAAGTTTTTTTCATTTTTTGAAAATATGTGGATAATTGAATTGTTCCAGCATCATTTGTTATAAAATTATCCATTTCCATTTTTTTTGAAAATCAGTGATGATATATGTTGGATTCTTTGTGACTATACAGATGATTATGTAATCTACAATACAAGCAAATTTTCTTCTTTAATTCCAGCTGTGTACTCTTATTTGTCTCCCCTTATTAAACCAGTTAGGACCTCCAGTACAAAATTGAATAGAAATGATAAGGGTAAACATTTTTCCTTTATTCCCAAATTTAAGAGAAACATTCATCACCAAGAGAGACCTGTTGCTACAGAAGGACTTGAAGGATATTTAGGGCAAGATGTTTCTGAGGAAGTCCAAACTTACCTTTACTGAGAAAGAACACAGGACAAAAATCTAATCGCCATTTATGAGAAGAAATTCTCTGGCACGTTCATGTTCCCTCTTACTACCAGATTTATGACAATCTTGTCTTTCTTCTTTTCCTAAGCTGATTCTCATCCAGAAGCTAGCTTATTATTCCAGGGTCACCTGTAATATAGTGATGGAATGAGGAACAGATCCCAGACATAGAGTTTCAGGCTCTTAAGCCTTGGGACTGGGTTGGGTCATCATGATAGCCTGTGAGTCTGTGTGGGAGAGCCTCCTTTCTAGGGAGGGCCAGTTCTGCTCCCTGAGAGAACTTCCGGTGCATTTTCCCTGCTTCACCCTTACCCTTCCTCTGAGGTCCTTCCCTTGATACTGGTGCTTCTCCCAGCTATACAGGTGAAAGGGGGGCTTCAAGGCTAAAACAGCTTTTCCCAGCCATACCCAGGCCTTGGATTTCAATTTAGAAAACTCAGAAACAGGTCCTGGGGTTGTGATCTTGGTCCTAGAGGGTTTTCTTTTTGGTTGGTTGTTGTTTGTTTTGAAAAGTTGTCAATCATAGCTTCCTCACAACTGAAACATAGGCTGCCTCCGCTCCTTCTGGGGCCGTTTGGGTGATAAATAATTCCACAGAGGGTGCTGATTTGGAGGTCTTCCTACTGAAGCAGAAAAAAGCACACACTCTAAATTATGTACCCCATTCCCAGAGGCTCAGATATTATTGGGGACAATCTCTAAGGCTGACTAATAGGCCATTTGCATGTGCAGAAGAAATACTTTCTAGTTCAACAGGGAAGAAAGGGATCTTGATGGTTTTTAGACACATTTGGTTCTTTGTGAGCAGGAGCTCTCCCAACCTGGCAGAGGGATGGTTTATTAGGAAGGCAGAGGTCAGGAGCTGGTTTGCTGGAACAGCAAACACAAAGTGACAGATTTATTGCTCATCAGGAATCCCTAGGGTAGTATCTTGGTATTTAGCTTTTCCTTATATGGGTGAACTGAGACTGAGATTGGAAGTTATCACCATACTCCCAATCTTGCACCACCCTTTCTGGGATCTTGTTCAGTGCATAATAATGGTGCATTGGTTTGAGGTGGGAGGAGTTCTGTTCCCTAGGCCTCCAATGCTTGAAGACTTATGATCATCTAACTTTCTCTCTGCTGGCAAGGCCAAGAGGGATAAGAGAAAGCTAATGAAAACATCACAGTTCTCTTTCAATTAGTAAGTCAGCCTGGTCAACAAGAAAGATGCTACAGATTTTAATTAGTCTCGGGGGAGGAGAACAGAATGTTCTAAGATGTCCTTGTTCACCCTCATATTGCATTATCTGGGCCACAGGGTACATGCAAACTTTCCCCCAGGGCTCAGAATGTCTGCCTAGAAATAAAATTCAAATTCACTGTTAACCTTTTTGCCACCATGTTGTTTCAAAACAGAAAATGTTCAATGGGATTAGCTTTAGAGATGCAAAGCCTGTCCAGTGTCTAAATACTGGTCAGTCTTATTCCTAGAAACCTCAGAGGACACAAATGTTGGGGGAAGGGATTCCATCCAGAAGAGTGGTCAGAAATAGCTGAGATGAAATCTAGGTCTGTGTTCCGATGCTGTTCTCACAAATAATTCTAGAAAACAATCCCTTCACTTCTCTATGCCTTGGATTCTCCATCCGTATAATGGGGCTGATTGTGTCCCCATTTTGCTTGGGAATCCTCAAATCCATGGCACAGATCCTGACTAACGTGTTTCAGGATATGCAAAGATCTCGCTATTAAACGATGCTGTCATGTTCCATGAGCTTTTCTCCTCCTTATATTTTCAACTTGTGAACTCACATCTGTTATGTGACACCTAACCTCCAAATCCCCAAGGCTTATTTCTTACTTTCTTAACAGTCTGCTACAGGTCACCCTGCTTTCTTTGATGGCCACCTTTCAACAGCGGTGAGAATCTGAGTTGCTTCCATCTTGCAACTTTGCTATCTCAGTGGCCTTTGCTTCCAGCCATAGAGGCAGGAGAGAGCACGTCAATATCCATTCCCCCTTGACTACCCTGGGCAGCAAACACTATGTATCACTTTACACACACTTATGCCCATGAGCCAGAGCTAGTCACATGACCCCATCTTAAGTGCAAGGGAGACTGGGAAATACGCAGGAGCTTGTGGAATATTTGGGAAGCACTAGTGTTTTTGTCACATACCCTATGAATGTCATTTGTTATGTTAATGGGCAACCAACTTGCGAGGTGCTACGAACTAGAGATATAAAGATGCAGAAGACCCAGGTCCAACCTGAGGAATTCATAATTGGGAGATGGGTGTAGGGGAGATGGAAACAAGTAAACTACTAGGCTAGTCACAGTTTCTTGGAAGGATGAAGTGTGTAGGAGAGGCAGGAGTGATAAAAGCTCCATTGGACATGAAAGAGGTCCTTTGGTTCTTGAAGGAGGATCAGGTCTTTCCCAGGTGGTGTTGGGCTGAGTGGATCTCATGGTAGAGAAAAAGGAGCTTCAAGTCAGACTCCCTTTCTTTTTAAGCCATAGTCAACAGGGGACGCTCTTGGCTCTATTTCGTAGGTCCCAACTAGTATTCAAAATTTGCTTGCAATTTGTCCCCAAATTTCAAAGAAGAATAGAACAATCTGTGGTCCTATTTTGGTTTGTTTTTCTGGAAAAAAAAGAAAGAAGACAGAGAACAGAAAATAGAATCCATATTGACTTAAAGAGGATATTTTGCACTATTAAATAGGGTTGAGGCTTGCACTTATAAAAATGAGTTAATATATATGCTGAAGCCTCCATTTCACAGCTCCCAAATTAACGATTAAAATGAAAAGTCTTAAAGGTGGGTAAGAAGATGAAATAAAATCTTTGAAGCTAGAACTGAGGCAAAGTGAAGTCACTCAGTCGTGTCT
Organism: Oryx dammah; assembly: GCF_014754425.2. Lineage (NCBI taxonomy): Eukaryota > Metazoa > Chordata > Mammalia > Artiodactyla > Bovidae > Oryx > Oryx dammah. The sequence continues at coordinate 55,045,703 of NW_024070205.1, forward strand.
GACTCTTTGCAATGCCATGGACTGTAGCCTATCAGGCTCCTCCATCCATGGGATTTTCCAGGCTAGAGTACTGGAGTGGGTTGCCATTTCCTTCTCCAGAGGGTCTTCCCGATCCAGGGATTGAACCTGGGTCTTCCACATTGTAAGCAGACACTTTACCATCTGAGCCACACAGGAAGAACTGAGGCAAGGCCCTCCTAAATTACTCCCTGCCAGGCTCACTCAATAACATTGCAGGTGTCAGGAGTGGGGCTGTGTGCTGTGGTATTCAACTATTTTGCATAAAAGCTTTGATAGCTGCCTCTGCCAGAGAGTCCCGCCCTCTCACTGATTATTTACAACCGTATCACCCGGGAAGACTAGCATCATGGCCTATGAATCAGGATCCAAGCCCAAAAGCACTATTTCCAGAAAACAACACGATATTATAGCCGAACCCTCTGGATGGTACTGTTTTCAGAGGCTCAGACAGCCACTCTTGGTGTGGGTCCTTTCAGAAAAGTCTTTGGTCAGAATACCTTGTATCTGTACTTGTTGTTCAGTCACTAAGTCATCTCAGAATCTTTGCAATGTCATGGACTGCAGCAAACTCCTGGAGTTTGTTCAGATTCGTATCCACTGAGTCACAGATGCTATCTAACCATCATATCCTCTGCCATCCTATCTCATTTTGCCTTCAATCTTTCCCAGCATCAGGGTCTTTTCCAATGAGTTGACTGTTTGCAACATGTGGCCAAAGTACTGGATTTTCAACTTTAGCATCAGTTCTTTCAATGAATATTCACCTTTGATTTCCTTTAGGATTAACTGTTTTTATCTCCTTGCTGTCCAAGGGACTCTCAAGAGTATTCTCCATCACCACAATTTGAAAGCATCAATTCTTCAACACATATGTATAGTATGTAATTATTTGCAAAACACCACTTGTAAAAGAATGAAACTAGATCACTCTCTAACACCACACACAAAAATAAACTCAAAATGGATTAAAGATCTAAATGTAAGACCAGAAACTATAAAACTCCCAGAGGAGAACATAGGCAAAACACTCTCCGACATAAATCACAGCAGGATCCTCTATGATCCACCCCCCAGAATTCTGGAAATAAAAGCAAAAATAAATAAATGGGATCTAATTAAAATTAAAATCTTCTGCACAACAAAGGAAACTATAAGCAAGGTGAAAAGACAGCCTTCTGAATGGGAGAAAATAATAGCAAATGAAGCAACTGACAAACAACTAATCTCCAAAATGTACAAGCAACTCCTGCAGCTCAATTCCAGAAAAATAAACAACCCAATCAAAAAATGGGCCAAAGAACTAAATAGACATTTCTCCAAAGAAGACATACGGATGGCTAACAAACACATGAAAAGATGCTCAACATCACTCATTATTAGAGAAATGCAAATCAAAACCACAATGAGGTACCACTTCATATCAGTTAGAATGTCTGTGATCCAAAAGTCTGCAAGCAATAAATGCTGGAGAGAGTGTGGAGAAAAGGGAACCCTCCTACACTGTTGGTGGGAATGCAAACTAGTACAGCCACTATGGAGAACAGTGTGGAGATTCTTTAAAAAATTGCAAATAGAACTGCCTTATGACCCAGCAATCCCACTGTTGGGCATACACACAGAGGAAACCAGAATTGAAAGAGACACATGTACCCCAATGTTCATCACAGCACTGTTTGTAATAGCCAGGACATGGAAACAACCTAGATGTCCATCAGCAGATGAATGGATAAGAAAGCTGTGGTACATAGACACAATGGAGTATTACTCAGCCATTAAAAAGAATACATTTGAATTAGTTCTAATGAGATGGAAGAAACTGGAGCTGATTATAGAGAGTGAAGTAAGCCAGAAAGAAAAACACCAATACAGTATACTAACACATATATATGGAATTTAGAAAGATGGCAATGATGACCCTTTATGCAAGACAGCAAAAGAGACACAGATGTGTAGAGCGGACTTTTGGACTCAGAGGGAGAGGGTGGGATGATTTGGGAGAATGGTATTGAAACATGTATACTATCATGTAAGAAACAAATCGCCAGTCTATGTCCGATGCAGGATACAGGATGCTTGGGGCTGGTGCACGGGGATGACCCAGAGAGATGTTATGGGGAGGGAGGTGGGAGGGGGGTTCATGTTTGGGAATGCATGTACACCCGTGGTGGATTCATGTCAATGTATGGCAAAACCAGTACAGTATTGTAAAGTAAAATAAAGTAAAAATAAAAATTAAAAAAAAAAAACAAACACACCTTTACTTATCCATTAAGTGAGCCAGCTAAAAAATAAAGACCAGTGTCCACGAGTGTGTGTGAAATGAACATTATGCATTATTACAAGAAAATATAAATTTCTGCAGCCTTCTTGGAACAGTTTGACAGTGTCTGCTTTTTATTTCTTTAGATTTTTTAGCCACACTGTGTGGCATGTGGGATTTAGTTCCCTGTTGTTCAATCACCCAATCGTGTCTGATTCTTTGTGACCCCATTGACTGCAACACACCAGGCTTCCTTGTCCCTCACCATCTCCCAAAGTTTGCCCAAGTTCATGTCCATTGCATCAGTGATGTCATCCAGCCATCTCATCCTCTGATGCCCTCTTCTTATTCTGTCTTCAATTTTCTCCAGCATCAGGGACTTTTCCAATGAATCAGGTGTTCATATCAGATGACCAAAATACTGGAGCTTCAGCTTCAGCATCAGTCTTTTCAACAAGTATTCAGGGTTGATTTCCCTTAAGATTGACTGGTTTGTTCTCCTTGATTTCCAAGGGACTTTTAGGAGTCTTCTCCAGCACCACAGTCCAAAGGCATCAATTCGTTGGCATTATGCCTTCTTTACGATCCAGCTCTTACAACTGTACAAGACCACTGGGAAGACCATAGCCTAGACTATACGGACATTTTTCGGCAGAGTAATGTCTCTGCTTTTCAACACACTTGTCTAGGTTTGTTATCACTTTCCTGCCAAGAAGCAATCATCTGATTTCATGGCTGCAGTCACCATCTGCAGTGATTTTGGAGCCCAAGAAGAGGAAATCTGTCACTACTTCCACATTTTTCCCTTCTATTTCCCATGAAGCAATGGGGCCAGATGCCATGATCTTAGTTTTTTTTAATATTGAGTTTAAAGCTGTGTCTTTCACTCTCCTCCTTCACCCTCATCAAGAAGCTCTTTAGTTCCTCTTTGCTTTCTGCCATTAGAGTGGTATCATCGCAAATATGAGGTTGGTATTTCTCCCGCCTATCTTGATTCCAGCTTGTATCTTAGCCAGCCTGGCATTTCTCTTGATGTGCTCAGCATACAGGTTAAACAAACAGTGACAGCAGACAGTCCTGTTGTATTCCTTTCTCAGTCTTGAACCAACCAGTTGTTCCATACAGTATTCTAACCATTGCTTCTTGATCCGCAACAAGTTTCTCAGAAGACAGGCAAGATGGTCTGGTATTTCCATCTTTGAGAACTTTCCACAGTTTGTTATATCCACATAGTCAAAGGTTTCAGTGTAGTTGATGAAACAGAGGTAGATGTTTTTCTGGACTTCCCTTGGTTTCTCTATGATCCAGTGAATGTTGGCATTTTAATCTCTGATTCCTCTTCTTTTTCTAAACATAGCTTGTACATCTGGAAGTTCTTGGTTTGCATAATGCTGAAACCTAGCATGCAAAATTTTAAGCATGATCTTATTAGCATGGGAGATGAGTGCAACTGTCTGATGGTTAGCACATTCTTTAGTCCTACCCTTCTTGGGAATTGGGATGAGGATTGACTTTTCCAGTCCTGTGGCCACTGCTGGATCTTCCAGATTTGCTGACATATTGAATGCAACACCTTGATGGCATCATTGTTTAGAGTTTTGAATAGCTCTACTGGAATTTCATCGCATCTAGTTTTATTAAAAGCAGTGCTTTCTAAGTCCCATTTGACTTTGCGCTACAGAATGTCTGGCTCTGGGTGACTGACCACACCATCGTAGTAATTGGTTCATTAAGATCTTTTATTGTACAGTACTTCTGTGTATTCTATCTCTCCTTGATCTCTTCAGCATCTACCAGGTTTCTACAAATTCTGTGCTTTATTGTGCCCATCTTTGGGCAAAATGTTCCCTTGATATCTCCAGTTTTCCTGAAGAGATCTGTAGTCTTTTCCCATCTGTTGTTTTCTTCCAGTTTTATGCACAGTTCATTGAAGAAGGCCTTCTTGTCTCTCCATGCTGTTCTTTGGAATTTTGCATTTAGTTGGCTATGCCTTTCCCTTTCTCCCTTGCTTTTTGCTTCTCTTCTTTCTTCAGCTATTTGTAAAGCCTTCTCAGATAACCACTTTGCCTTCTCTTTTTTCTTTTTCTTTAGGATGGTTTTGTTCACCGTCTCCTGGACAATATTATGGACCTCTGTCCATAGTTCTTCAGGCATGCTGTTACCTAGATCTAATCTCTTGAATCTATTCATTACCTCCCCTGAATATTCATAGGGTATTTGATTTAAGTCGTACCTGGCTGGCCTAGTGGTTTTCCCTGCTCTGTTTAGTTTTAACCTGAATTTTGCTATAAGAAGTTGATGAGCTGAGCCACAGTCAGCTCCAGGTCTTGTTTTTGCTGACTGTATACAGCTTCTCCATCTTCAACTACAAAGAATGAAATCAATTTGATTTTGGTATTGACTATTTGGTGATGTCCATGTGAAAGTCATCTCTTGTGTTGTTGAAAGAGAGTATTTGCTATGACCATTGCAGTCTCTTTGCAGAATTCAGTTCCCTGACCAGGGACCAAACCCGTGATCCCAGCATTGGAAGTTTAGAGGCTTTACCACAGGACCGCCAGGGAAGTCCCAACAATGTCAGTTTTTTTTTTTTTTTTTTAACCTAGCAGTCACACTTCAAAGAATTTATCCTTCAATGGTGTTTGCTCAAAAGCTAAACATGCAAGTGAGTTTATCGTAGTGTTCTTTGAAATAGAAAAAAGCAAGGGAAAACTCACTATCAACTGAGGAATGTCCAAATAGCCCTGATATAGTTCCTGATACACAGGAACAATAAAACTAAGCATTTATTAAACATGAGATAAATCTGATGTCCTGATATGGTAGGATGGCTATGATAAAGTTATCAGTGAAAGTCCAAGTGCACTAGTGCCCATGCATGTGTTATATGTGCGTGTGTATGTGGGTATGTCCGTGTGTTATGTGTGGCTCTGTGTCATCTGCTTAAGCATAGACATTACATCCAACATATCAGAGGTCACTTCTTGGGAGTGGGTTTGAGGTGAAGAGAAACATTAAGTAGGTACTTTACCTATTTCCTTACCAAAAAATAATAAAATAAAATAAAATAGCAAAACTGATCTTTCGCCCTGCTTTATAAGTGTGTGTTTATCAGAGGGAAAGCAAACACCAATGAACATACTTGGGGTCACCCTATCCCCATCTGGTCCCCAACTAAGCAGCATCCTAAGCCAGTTGCTGTAGGTTCCTAATTCCTTACAAAACAGCTTTATCTGGACCTTGACAATGGTGGATATCTGTCTATAACTTTGCACATTCGCTAGTCATTTGTGAAAACTGCTCTTTTCTAAGCATAAATGCATAGATTGCCACCTGTGTCTTTTCTTTACATACTTGTGGTACATGTAATTTTTAAAAATTTGATGAGCTATCTTTTCAGAATCATAGTTCCCAAATATACTTGCACATTGGAATCATGTGGAGAGCTTCAAAAACTGTTTGTGAGTTCTACCCCTGCAAAATCTTGGTTTCATTGGTCTAGCTAGGCAGAGCAGCAAGTTTTTTTTTTTTTTTTAAATTCTCAAGAAATTCTAATGTATAACCAAGGTTGAGGGCCACTGTTCTAAAATTTAGACTCACTTGTGAACTTTAATGCCTTTTATTTTTTAAATAATACTTTTTTCTTGAAATCTTTTTTAAGTACCTTTGGGAGGGGGGACAAATTATTTACAGAAGTCATGTATTACTTTATAATTGCAGAAGAAGAGGGAATTCCCAGGCTGTCTAGTGGTTAAGACTCTGCACTTTCAATGCAGGGGGCATAGGTTCAATCCCTGGTTGGAGAACTAAAATCCCACATGCTATGCAGCACAAAGTAAAACGATAAAAAGGAAAAGAATAAAGAAAAATGTCATCTATGTAAAATATAATCATATAGTTATATGATTTTGAAAAGTAGATTTTTTCAACACTGTGAAAGAGATGACAATGAATTCATCATCTCTGTTTATCAGTGAAGAACTTGGAGCCCAGAAAGCTGATTAATTTCCACAAGCTCTACAACTCCTAAATGGTAGAGCTAGATTCAAACCTGGTCATCTCACCTTAGGTAAGATCCTAGAATCTTTGTAGTTATCTTAGGTAGTTATCGTAGGTCCTAGAATCTTTGTAGTTATCTCACTGCCAGCACCACAGGGCTAGGATCTGGCTATGAATGAGCTTTCTTGCTAACCAGTTGTAGGAAGCTGGGAAAAGAAAAAAAAAATCTGGGTTAAGATTGTCAAAATTTAGGCTTCAAACCTTGCTCATCTACTCTCAGCTGTGTGACTGTCTGCTGACCTCTCTGGTCTCAGCTTTTGTTGCCTTCCTCATTCATATCTGCTTGAACTCCCCACTGTGCTGCTCTATATGGAGCAGCCACTAGCCAGGTCTGTCTATTATGACTGAAGTTTTAGTTTGATTTAAATTTAAATTGTGTGGATGCACTCAGTCGTGTCCACCTCCTTGAGACCCCATGGCCTGTACCCTGCTAGGCTTCTCTGTCCAGGAAACTTTCCAAGCAAGAATACTGGATTGGGTTGACATTTCCTCCTCCAGGGGATCTTCCTGGCCCAGGGATCAAACCTGAGTCTCTTCCATCTCCTTCATGAGAAGGTGGATTCTTTCCTACTGTGCCACCTTTCGATTAAAATTTACATAGCTAATATAACTAGTGGGTCTATATTGGCAGTGTGGGTCAGAGTGATTTTACAGGACACCCCATTCACTCTGAATTTGTTTCATAACAGGAAACATGTATTTGATGACACTGTGCTTATAAATAGTGTAAGAAGTAAGTCTGACGGAGAAAGACAAATATCATATGATATCACTTAGATGTGGAATCTTAAAAAACAGATACAAACATTTAGAAAATGGAAAAAGACTGAAAGGCATAGGGAAAAAACCTATGGTTACCAAAGGGGAAAGTGGAGCCGGGAGGGATAAATTAGGAGCTTGGGATTAACAGATACACACTACTATACATAAAAAAGAGATAAACAAGGACCTATTTAACACAGGGAACTATATTCAATACCTTGTAATAACCTATAATGGAAAAGATCTGAAAAAATATATATCCATATATGTACATGTAACTGAATCACTTTGCTGTACATTCAAAACTAACATATTGTAAATCAACTATACTTCACTTAAAAGTAAATTGCCCGAGCACCATTACATACAGCATGAAATAAAACCCATTCAGCACAGCATCTCCAATCCAGCTGCTCTGTCTCTGCAGTTACAGTCCAGCGGTACCAACATAATCATCATGTGCAGAAAGACCATCATTTTTCTCATTCTCTTCTGTCTGCGTCCGAAGCCGGCCAGCATTCTCTTTTCAAGGATTCTGCCCATCCTTCAAGGCACAGCTGAATACACCTCAATTAAGAATTCCACCCCCACCGACACTTCCACTGCTCACTCCTCAGCTTCCCGGTGAAATGAATCACTTCCTCTAGAGCTTCCAGCATCCATCGTATTACATGATGGTTAGTGATTCAGATCTGATGGGGAGAGAGACAGTTCAATGCAGTTGGGTCAGTGCTCTGATGGAGAGAGACCAGGATGCCCTGGAGAAGGGACTACGGTAGCCAGCTGGAGAGACTGGATCCTCTGAGAACAGATGTGAAGACAGGGTACGTGAACAAGAACATTTATTAGGGACAATGCCTGAGAGAGAAAACAGAATGGGGAGCTGGAAGTGGCTGAAAGGACGGTCAGACCACACCACAGACATGCCATGGATTTCAGAGCAGCATCTGGCCCTGAGCCAACTGCGCCCTGTCATCAAAGGTTTCGAGGTGCATTTACATTAAGCATAGAATGTGGCACGCTAAGTAAAATACCTGTGATTAAGCACCACGCAAATCACAGTTGTTTTTATCGTAAACCTCCAGAAACTATTATAATGATAACATCAGGAGAACATCTCAGAGTTAACAAGGAGACCAACAGATGGGAATTAAACAATTACACTACAGATGGTGTTTTGGAAATTGAATAAGAGATGGCATGCAAAATGAAGGCTTTAGTTTTGCTATCAAAATCTCCTTCTAAGTGAATTTAGATCTTGGGATTTGGTAACTGGTGATTCTGTGAAACTCCTTTCCCCCTGGGTCTTCAACAGTGTAAACAACCACACAATAAGAGTTGAGTAAGTATCTGCCACGTGCTTATCGGTGTGCTAGATGCTGTGGGAAATTAGGACCGTAAGAGGAGGCTTGTGCTGTGTAGGAGCACATTGAGGAGGTGAGACCATACTCATCAGTGACACAAAGATCAAGAAACAGGACTGGATATAATGTTGAGAGACAAAGCCTCACCTGCTCAGACAAAAGAAATGGAACCTGTCCTTAACCAGGAGACCAGGCAGGACATGCCACAAGACTGTGTTATGTCACTCTCATTAGGGATAAATATTTGAAAGACCTTAGAAATGACAAAAACAAAATAAAGATGGGAGTGAAATCAGTGAGATGGAATGCATGCAAATCTGCAATGAAAATGTTGTCATTAGTGGCTGAGTAGGATCTTCCTTGGGGTTTTGAACACCGAGCCCCAGAAGTTGCCCAAGCTTCTAGAATAAAATCATGTTTCATTCTGAGTTTCTGAGCCACTGACCTGAGCTTTACTCACCGTGTCCTTCAAGCTTCCCAGGTGAGGGGCAGTTTCTGTGCTCTTGCAGCCATAGATGGGTCTAATCGACACTCCCACCCCCAGCCCTGGCCTCAGATTCCCTTTGCAGGGAGAGGGAGGCTCCGGCTGAGTCATCCCAGTGATAAATGCTGTAGTCACTCTAGGGAGGTGTCCCCAGCTGCCCCTGCTGGAGGACAACCAAGTGAGTAACCCTGTCTGTGTCACGTGGTCCTGGAATGAGGCTGGCTCCTGACCATGCCAGGTCCGTGCAATGAGCGAGGCTGCTTACAACACACACTGACCCTGACAGCTCCCTTGAGGAAATAGGAGGTTTCTCTGGGGGTCTCACAGACTTAACAATTGAAATTGCAGATGAAAGGCTTGTGAGCCAGTGAACAGGCAACAAAGCTGATGCAAGTGAGTTCTTAGAGAAGAAAGTTCTTAGAGAAATATTGCCTGGGAACCTCTGGGAGGAGATTTCTGGGAATTATCTTCTGCTTTCTTGCACATTCTCTCACCCTTCCCAACACGGTCCTTATGGCTGATACAAAAGCTTCAGCAGCTTGCTTGCCCAGGGGAGAGAAGAGAGAGAAATTCACGATGATGGAAAGGCTAAAAGCCACCATCAGAATCAGAGTCTGGAAATCATGTGACCTAAACCTCCTCTCCTTGGAGTTGGCCACAGTGACTGGAGTTTTGGGGAGCCCATACAGCAGATCCAACCCAGACTTTGTGCAGTCTCACCCCAAAGAAATTTTATCCCAAGATCTTTGTATCACTACAGGTGTGGTTTGAATATTTGCTCTGGGCTTTAGCAAGTCCGTCAACTTGATCATCCATGTCATTCATTTGGGTCTCAGCTGTGTACTCCAGTCCCCTAAATTCTCATATTCTCTTTCTCTCCCTTTCTTCTCATCCTCCTTCACAACTTCCTGTCTCTTTCTGTCTCCCACTTCCCCTCTCCTTCTCTCTTGTTCCTTTTCCCAGATTGATGTCTGTCCCCTTTAAGCACTTTGTCTTATTACGGTCATGAGTTTCAGTGGCTAACTTGTCCTTTCTCTCTCTGTCTGCACCCTCTTCAGTGTCTGTTCAGAGGTCTGGGGTGCCCGCGGCAGCAACCCATCAGCAGATTGCAGAAGATACAGAGGTTCCCTGCCCCAGGGGCTTGTCATGCAGCAGCCCATAGGTTGTCATTTCCAATTGGAAACTATTCTGTTTTCTGGTGTTAGCGTAAAGGTCAGTGCTCCCCAGATTTAAAGAAGGGAGAACAGCATCAGTGGCTTCTGAATCTGAGGATGGTGACAAACTGGAATAACTTGTGTGTATGTGTGTTTGTGTGTGTGTGTGTACACATGTGTGAGTGACTGTTTGACTTCCAAACTCCTTTCTTCTTCAACCAAAGCTTTTTTCCAGCATTTTTGTGGACAAGATGCTCTCATCGATTCTGAATAATAGCCAGGGACATCAGACAATGTGGAGAAGACTCTGCTCAGTTTACAGATGGGCAAATGGAACCTGAGACAATTCACTGAGTTTCCCAGATGCTTGGTGGTAAAATAGGGTTTAGAGATTAGTTCTGATCCTCCACCACCAGGGCCCCTTCTTCTAGAACAGATAAGATGTGCCAAGGTTTATACATGTAAATTGGTGCAGATAGAGGGCTTTGGATTAGGAACTAGAAAACCTGGATTCCAGATGCAGCTCAGCCTTCACCAGCTCTGGCATCAAACAAATCAATTCTTCCTTCTCTGAGCTTCAGCTTCAAAAATCATTAAGTCATGAGCTTAGATGATTACGAAAGTGTCTCAAAACCATGCTATTCCAAAAGTCTGGATCCCTACAACTAACGGAATGGTTTCAGAATGAACAAGATTCTGGTTCTTTCCATCTGGCTCAGCTATGGGGTGGACTCGCAGCACTCAGCCCCAGTAGTCAGCGCCCCTGGTGAACCACAGGGATCTTGTCCAGGTTGATCTCTCTGGAGATACAACAGAAAGCAGCCTAGTTGTGTCCTGCTTGAGTATGGCCAAGTATCTCACAGTACCTCTTCACCTGAATTATGTAGGGAGATCTTCCAGAGTAAAGATCTCTTTGCCAATGAACTTCAAAAAAAAAAAAAAAAAAAGACTAGTATGTTCATTTACTAGAGATCCTTTACCTCAAGTTCTTAGGTGGCACAGTGGTAAAGAATCCATCTGCTAATGCACGAGACTCAAGAGCTATGGGTTTAATCCCTGGGTCAGGAAGATTGCTTGGAGGAGGAAATGGCAACCCACTCCAATATCTTCCCTGAGAATTCCATGGACTGGCAGGCTCCAATCCATGGAGTCTCAAAGAATCAGACATGCCTGAGCAACTGAGCACACATACACACACCTGAAGTTCACCTATCTGGGCAAGTTACCTATGACCACTGATTAGAACATTGGCACAGATGAATTAAACAAATCAGCCCTTTGTCACCTACTTAGGTGAATAATTGTTCGGAGAAAATGGGACTCAGTGGGGAAGAAAGGCAAACAGCTAAAATGAAGACAGTGTCTAGGGAGATTCAGACAAGCTCATGAAGGTAGTGAGGGTGACTAAGAGGAGTGTGGGCCAGTGGGGAGTAAAGGAGGTGTTGCTGAAAATAAACATGATCTCTATGGCCAGGATGCTTCAGAGTTCGCGGTGTTTCAAAGAGAAGGAGGACGAGAAGTCTTGGGCCTGAAGCAGAGGCCTGGAGATTACTTAGCTAGTGTTCTGGTCCCAGACAATGAATTACCTCTGTCATCCTTTCCTATTTATTTAGTTCCCACTGTGTACCAGGTATTGTTTCTAAACCTCACAACAAGCCTGAAAAATAGGTATAATGGTCTCTATTTTATGTGGGAACCTGTGGCATAGAGGGGTCATTTGCCCGAGGCCACCTAGAGGGGCTCAGGTTTCTCTGACCCCATGACTTTTGTCCTCTGCCATAAGGCCCATCCATGAGAGTTTTACAGACTTCTAAGGAAGAGTGCTAAATAGTGTGTTCCTTGGACTCTGCTGATAGTCCATAGAACTGATACCAAGCAAGATCCTAGTGTTGGATCGAAAGCTCCCCCACATCCAGACCAAGTCTCCTTTCCTTCATTGAGGATACAATGTTTTTGCTATGCTTCACCTGTGTAAAGAGAACATTCTTGGTCTTGATTTTGGGGAAATAAACTCTTGGCTTTAATGGATGGTACTTGTGTTCCTGGTGTTGTGATTCAAACTGTGGGTTCTTGGGTGGATTTGGAAAGGATGGTCAAAGCCCTGCCTACCACGAAAGCCCATATATATATATATATATATATATATATATATATATATATATATATTACACAGACACACATATGTATGTATGTTTTGTTTGTTGTTGTTTTGTCATTAAGTCATATCTGACTCCTTTGTAACCCCATGGACTGCAGCCTTCCAGGCTCCTCTGTCCATGGGATTTCCCAGTACTGGAGCGGGTTGCTACTTTCTTCTCCGGGGGATCTTCCCGACCAAGGGATTGAACCTGTGTCTCTTTCATTGGCAGGCAGATTCTTTACCACCGAGTCACCTGGGAACCCCATATATATGTGTGTGTGTGTGTATGTCTATGTGCATATATAACTGAATCACTTTGCTGTACAGCAGAAATTAACATTAAAAATCAACCATATTTCAATAAAAATTCAAACAAGATTTTTTAACCTAATAATCCAAAATAATTTAGGTAAAAGACTTTCCTCAGCAAAATATCTTCTACATGTTATGTATCTGTTTGGGGACAGTCTGTTTTGGTCCAGACTATGAAGGTTACATATAAAATCTCCAAGCTCTACTGTATTGTGTTGTTGAGACCTTCTTCTCAGGTATTTTATGGTTGACAGGAAAAATGTTAGAACTTCCTATAGCTCTGACACTGGAAGGTTAAATCCAGACCATCATTTCACATGCCCAGAACGTGATAAATCCATCGAGAGTTCCAAGTTCCCCACAAGCTATGTTCCCTAGGCACCTTTTCCTCCTGCCTCAGGGGACAAGTGTTACCAGTTGTTTTGTTATCTTCTCCTCACTCTCTTTTCATTTCCTTTAATTTGAGCTTTTCAAAAATTTAACTTTTTCCAAAAATTTTTTTTGCAATTTAACAGATAATTATTAAGCAAAATTTATATATGTACAGCATATAGTACTGTCTATAAAAGTTGAGAACTTTCCAATTAAGATATTTCTTGTTTAAAGTAGGCCTCCACCTCTACAGCAGAATATAAGTTTAATTTATGGTCTCTCTTGTTAAATATTGCAGTTATAGGTTAGTTGGGCTTCCCTGGTGGCTCAGTGGTAAAGAATCTGCTTGCAATGCAGGAGATGTAGGTTTGATCTCTGGGTCAGGAAGATCCCCTGGAGAAGGAAATGGCAACCCGTTGCTGTATTCTTGCCTGGGAAATCCCATGGATAGAGGAGCCTGGTGGGCTATAGTCCACGGAGTTGCCTGAGTTGAACACAACTTAGCAACCAAACAATGACATAGATTAGTACTTTATAAAGACAAATACAGGAAGATAGGTAGGTAGATTTTTTTTGTGTGTGTGACAAACTGAAGAATTCTTATTTCCAACTTTTAACAAAATGTGGGACTATAAACATACCTTCATCCATGCTGAAGTTAAAGATGGTCTGTCATTAAGCTTCACTTCTAACTTCAAATGTGACTTAAACCCAACCACATCATATTGAATGCAAATGACAAACACTACAATGATAAGGCAGGGAATGTCAGACTAGATAAAAAGGCATGTCCCAACTTCATGCTGTTTAAAAGAAATGTAATTTTTTATTTTTTTAAATTTGTCCCACTCTCCTCCCTTTTCCCCTTTGGTAGCCGTAAGTTTGTTTTCTGTGTCTCTGAATCTATTTGTTTTATAAGTTAGTTCATTTGTATACATTTTTTTAGGATTCCACATATAAGTGATATAATATAATATTTGCCTTTCTCTGTCTGACTTACTTCACTTAGTAAGATAATCTCTAGGTCCATCCATGTTGCTGCAAATGATATTATTTCCTTCTTTTTTAAGGCTGAGTAATATTCCATTGTATATATGTACCACATCTTCTTTATCCATTCCTCTGTTGATGGTCATTTAAGTTGCTTCCATATCTTGCCTAAGAAAAACTCTTTCTCCTGTGTCCTCCTATAATTATTATTTTTTAATGAGGAGCCCATAGACTGCCTCTCACTCTAGAGATTTACAACACTGTGCTAGATATGGCTATTGCCCAAAAAAAGTTATCATGTAAGAAACACCACATCCTGGAAAATGGACCAGATACCAGTACCCAAAACTCTGAAAACCTAAAAACCAAAGACAATGCTTTGGAATTTCCCTGCCTCCTCACTCCCTCCACCCCAGATTCTTTTGAAGTGGTAAGATCTCTCTAAAACAAATTTCAAAATTTTTAAAAAATGATTGCTTGCAAGATTTGAAATCTACTCAATTAAATGAATCTAAAATATAAAGCTAAAAGAAATGTTTCTCTTCTGTTAAGTCAGTATGAGGAGGAGATAAGGCAATGTACTTAGAGAGTCAGTATCATGAACTTGGCCTTATTTGAAAGGTCCCAACTAAAATATATTCAAAATATGCTTGCAATTTTCCCCTAAAGTTCAAGGAAGAATAGAACAATCTGTGGTCCTATTTTGGTTTGTTGTCCTGGGAAAAATGAGACAGAAAACAGATGACGCATGTACACCTGTGGTGGATTCATGTCAATCTATGCCAAAACCAATACAGAATTGTAAAGTAAAAATTAAAAATAAATAAATAAATTTAAAAAAAAAAGAATCCATATTAACTTAAAGAGGATATTCTGCAAATATACCTCCCTACTGTTATCACTCACCCCACCCCATTCCAAGACATATTCCAACACAGTTGAATCTCCACCTTTCTAAACCAATACTGCATGAAGCTTTTTATTTTCATAAACATAGTTTTTACTTTAGTCAACTCATAACCTTTCCTAAATGAGGAAAGGATTTTTTTTCCCATCTAAAGCCCAGACTTTCAAGAAATAAAATTACAAAAGTTCCTTTTATCCATTGTAACCTGGTCAACAAATAATCAGTATTCAGTGGAGCAGGCCACAGTCAGCTTTCTTGCAATAAAACTGCCTAGATAATCATCATTCAATTACTTATAGAACACTTACTTTGCATCCAGCCTGAGCTGGAGACACCATAACAAAGTAGATGGATGAACTATGAATCCCACAGATCTGGGTTTGGTTTCCAGCTGTGCAATTTACTAGCAGTCTTACACTGGCCAAGGTTACTTAGATTTTATGAACTTAAGTTTCTTCCTTTGTAAAATAGATATATTAAAATAGATGTATTAATAACTATTTCATAACTTGTAAGGATTCAGTTAAATAAATGAATATATGTAAAGCTCTTTGCCCAATGCCTGGCACATAAAAAGTGTTCAATAATTGTCAGCTATTACTGTAATAAGAATGAAATGAGGTTCAAGGAACGAGAAAATACCTTCCAACCTTTAAGATACGTTTCATATTTTCAGGAGTCAAAACTAACAGCATGATAAACACTGAAGGGTAGTATTGAAACAAATGCTAAGTTATTTGATTCAGTCTGTATAGGTTATGGAATTTGTCAATGGCATTTGTGTATCCATGCATACCAACACTTAGTTACAATATGGAGTCTTTTGTGGATATTAAATGTGAAATTAAATGAATTACATTTATTACAAATTAGGTTAAATTTGTTAAATTTATTACCAATTAATTAAAAATACTCCATGTACTTTTCATTTTGATTCAGGTATTTCCAAATATTTAGACATCTAACAAAAGGAAAGAGGACTGTTCTTTCCTGTGTAATTTGAGGATACATGTTGGTTTCATATTGAGGGCATTTCCAAGTTGATGAACTAAAGGTATCTTCTTTGCACAGTTCTCTTTTGGGCCTGAAATTATTGCTATGCTGTTGGTCACAGCTCCCAAGAATGGGTCACAGATAAGAGGCAGAACTATAAGCCAGGCCACAACCCATAATTGAACACACATCCCTAAATTTAGACTTTCTTTCCTAAGTGAGTTTTTGTTGGGTGAGGGTTCAGGGAACATATCCATCAAATGTTGTTCCAAGCACAATGTCATTCTCCCCATAATTTCAGAGTAAACAAACTTCAGTGAATGGCAGGCATAAAATATTGTAGACAAGGTCAAGGCTATTAAGAGTCTCTTATAGAACCTTTGAGTACTCACCAGGGAAATAATTCATGGTGGGCCCTGCTTGACAGGGAGGTCACTGCCTTGAGGCATGGGACCCAAGTGCAGGATAAAACACAGTGACTGTGGCATGGTCAGGCTTTGACATTGGACTTTTCCTCAAGGACTGCAGCTGCCCTCTATTGCCCCACCCTATCAGCAGGCTCTGGATTAAGACATAGGCATTCAACATTGTCTCCAGGAAGAAATTTAGAATCAGGGATTCTTGGGGTTATGGAGGGCCTTAAAAGACTATCTGATTCAAGGAGCTTCTGAAGCTTAAGTCCTTTCTGATCCACTTTCCCAAATAGTTGATCAGCTATTGTGTAACAACAGCTGCTAATGGGGAACTGGTCCCTTTATAGATGTAAATTTCTCTCTCAGGACTATTCTAACAAGTATTGATCTCCATCTAGATGGGAAAGTCCTTGAGGAGTGATTGTGCCTGATTTTTTAAAAATTTATTTATATTAATTGGAAGCTAATTGCTTTACAATATTGTAGTGGTTTTTGCCATCCATTGACATGAATCAGCCATGGGTGTACATGTGTTCCCCATCCTGAACCACCTTCCCATGTTCCTCCCCATCCCATCCCTCAGGGTCATCCCAGTGCACCAGCCCTGAGCATCCTGCCTCATGCATCAAACCTGGGCTGGCGATCTGTTTCACATATGGTAATATATATGTTTCAATGCTATTCTCTCAGATCATCCCACCCTCGCCTTCTCCCACAGAGTCTGAAAGACTGCTCTATACATCTGTGTCTCTTTTGCTGTCTCACATATACAGTCATTGTTACCATCTTTCTAAATTCCATACATATGCATTGATATGCTGTATTGGTGTTTTTCTTTCTGACTTACTTCACTCTGTATAATAGGCTCCAGTTTCATCCACCTCATTAGAACTGATTCAAATGCATTCTTTTAATAGCTGAGTAATATTCCATTGTGTGTATGTATCACAGCTTTCTTATCCATTCATCTGCCGATGTACATCTAGGTTGCTTCCATGTCCTTGCAATTGTAAACAGTGCTGCGATGAACATTGGGGCACATGTGTCTCTTTCAGTGACTGATTTTACCTTTGTAAACACAGCACCTAGTACAGAATCTATCATACAGCAAGGGCTTGTTGAATAATAATAATAATATTAATAATTATTATTATGTTGTTATGTTATTAAGTGCTCAGTATATGCAAGATCTTATATTAGTCATTTTCTCTGCTTTGCCTCATTTAATCCTCAAAACAGCCTTCTATGATAAGTATTCTTTTTATCTCTATTTTTGCAGAATAAAAACATACAACTCAGAGAGTCTAAATAAATTGCCTAAGGTTGCACCGCTAGTTGATGACAAAGTAAGGATTTGATACAAATACGTAGCTCCGAGCTTGAGTTCGTGTCATTGCTATTTTGGATCAACAAATAAATGAATGAGAAAAATATCAGTAGACTTGTAACTTCTGCCATTGATCTTAAATCTCCACTTGTTGCTGGTCAAATCCTTTTTTCATATGACTTAAGCCATGTTTAAAGACCGCTTTGAGTTGTCTTTACCTCTTGTTCTTCCTCTGTCTTTGTATTTTTCATGCTCTATATTACTGTTTGTATGTCCCTCATATGGGTAGCTTCAAGTCCCTTTGTCCTCTGACTCTCTTCTAAGGATTCACCTAATGAATTTTTTTAATAATTTATTTTTTATTGAAGGATAGTTTCTTTACAGAATTTTGCTGTTTTCTGTCAAACCTCATCATGAATCAGCCATAGGTATACATATATCCCCTTCCTTTTGAAGCTTCCTCCCATCTCCCTTCCATCCTTCCCACCCCTCTAGGTTGATACAGAGCCCCTGTTTGAGTTTCCTGAGCCATACAGCAAATTCCTGTTGGCTATCTATTTTACATATGGTAATGTAAGTTTCCATGTTACTCTTTCCATATATCTCACCCTCCCTTGCCAGTTCGAATGAGGTGGATGAACTGAACCTATTATTCAGAGTGAAGTGAGTCAGAAAGAGAAAGATAAATACCACATGCTAACACATGTATATGAAATCTAGAAAAATGGTACTGAAGAATTTACTTACAGGGCAACAATGGAGAAACAGACATAGAGAATAGACTTATTAATTTAAAAAATTATTTCTTAGTTATTAACATTTACCTTTTACCTGGTCAAATTCTGAAACTGCTGTACTTCCTCCCATTTGATAGGGTTCCTCCTGATGGCTCTTTTGGTGAGCCAAGCTTCTTCCAAGGCATGTCCTGAGTGGGGTGGGGTAGTGTTTGCATTGCAAAGCCATCTGCCAACTTCTCACTGACTGACTTCTTAATAACCCACATGCCCATCATATCAGCACATAGACCTGCCTTCTCTGTAGTTGCTGCAGTGAGGAATCTTAGTGCATTCTTCCTCACCTCAAGGCCTTGGACCCATCAGCATGGATCCTCATGGATTATGAATCTAATTGAAGTGAAGCATCTAAATTCTCCTTCCTGCTATCTAGGTTATATCTATATATGTATCTGTATCTTCATCTGTATCAGTCATCTCACAGGATACTCAGAACAGCCCCTGCTAAGATTTGATGAAAACACCCTAACTCAGCCACAGGATTTAGAATGGAGATGCAACCCATCAGTGACAGGTCAAGAGCCAGGAAAAGGACTCCAGATTTCTGATCTCCAGTCCAAGGTTCTTGCAAGTGGCAGGATGTAGCTTTCTAGTCCAGATGTCTCAAAAGTGACTTCCTACTTCCAGTTCTGAAGGTTCCTCAGTTGCTGTGATTTAACATGAGGAGCTCTGAGAGCAAAGTTATAAATAAGACTCATGTTAACCCCGGGAGGAAGGAGATAAGGTGATCCGCCAAATTGCCATTCTTCATGGGATCCCAAGTAGACCATCACTTCTCAGTAGCCCGTGGTTTTTCAGGTTGGTACCTTATTCAACTCTTTCTCTCTGTTGTTGTTGTTGTTGTTTGTTTGTTTGTTAAAGAGAGCTTGGGAATAGGCTATTTTATTTATTTCTTTTTGGCTGTCTCCAAGGCACATGAGCTCTCGGTTCCCCAACAAGGTATTGAACCTGCACTCCCTGCCTCAGAAGCATGGAGTCTTAATCAGTGTCCCACTAGGGAAGACCCCTCTACCTCTTCTTTTCGCATAGGTGCTAGCCGTCTATGGGGTCGCACAGAGTTGGACACGACTGAAGTGATTTAGCAGCAGCAGGAGCAACAGAAGAGTAGAGGTAATTAGGGTATTGGTTACAACTGTGCTCCTGTATCTGAATTAGTACATTGTCATCTTGCCATCCCTCTCCCCCTAAATCTCTTATGCAGTGAAAAAGATTCTTGTTTTGAGAAAACACAACTCTGTGTCTCCACAAAAGAGGCAAATAGTCTAGTGAAAATTAACTAGGATGGAAAGCACCTTAATTGTTTATAATAACATTCCCCTATAAAAACCTCATTCATATGGTGTGCTCAGTGGCTTCAGTCGTGTCCGACTCTTTGCGACCCCATGGACTGTAGTCCACTAGACTCCTCTGTCCATAGGATTTTCCAGGCAAAGATACTGGAGTGGGTCGCCATTTCCTCCTCCAGGATCCATATGGTAGGCACCGAAAACTTAGGTGCAGATCAAAGTCAGGCAAGTGAGTCAGTGAGTGAAACAGAGCAGGAATAAGATGAATGCAGAAGGGTGAAGACTGTGCCACATTGCAAGACTCGAGCCCCATCACAGGGGGAAGCTGTCCACTCCAGCCAAGTGTGGTTGCCAGACTGTCTGACTTCTCGAAAGAAGCCAGACATCTAGGTTTTATGTAAATTATTAAACATCTGCATCTAGTTTAATTAAAACAAAACAAGACACGATGTGGGACATGTGTCTCATTCTGCAACCTCTTCAGCACAGAGAGGAGGACTTCATATTAGCATATGAAGCATAAGCTAAAATTGCATCATAGAGAAGAACTGGAGCCAAGACAGTTGCAGTACATTGCCCGATGGCTGGAGCTGGATTTCATCTAAACCCAGAGCCAAGCTCTTCCCGTTGGGTCATATTGCCTCCCATACCAAGAAAGAGATTGAAACAAGAGGGTGTCAACCAACCAAATGGAGTTTTGACACATGGATCCTATGACAGCACGTCCACAAGTGACCACCTCGCCGAAATTCCTTGTCGTCTCTGGATCTCAATGTCCTAATTTGCTAAGTGAAGCACCAGGACTAGAAGACAGCTAAAACTGCTTCATCTAGATTGCAAGCTGTGAGCTGAACCTTTGCCTGCTTTGTAAGGTGTGACATCCCATGGCATATAGAAGACCCTCAATAAGCACTTCTCATTTGAGTGAAAAATCTTTAAAAATGCATGACAAAGTACCTCCAGGGTCTAAAAGAAAGGTTACTCCATTCATTCATTCAGTTCACAAAGAGGTATTGAGCACCTACCATGGATGTATTAATGTTTTATTCACTCCATGAAACTACATAAATGAATCACTCCTACATTGTTGCTATTCACTTGTTTGGTTGTGTTGAACTCTTTGTGACCCCATGGACTACAGCACTCCAGGCTTCCCTGTCCATCACCAACTCCCGGAGTTCACCCACACTCATGTCCATCAAGTCAGTGATGCCATCCAGCCATCTCATCCTCTGTCATCCCTTCTCCTCCTGCCCCCAATCCCTCCCAGCATCAGAGTCTTTTCCAATGAGTCAACTCTTCGCATGAGGTGTCAGACTCAAAATCATTCATCAATGGTTCTTTGCAGAATTATCTGATATTTCAGTTACAATGCAGCAGTGCTTTAGTTCCTAATGCAAAGTTAGCTTTTCTCTGAAGACACATCTTCCTCATGGGAGAGGAGGTATTCAGGGAAGATTAACAGAGAGGAAGAGGCCTCAGAGCAGGGAAGACATCCAGTCCACCATTGTTTGGCAGGTAAATGCATAGCCCCAGAGCAGGGCCTGGGTTGTGTGGTCTTCCAGGCAGATAGTAACCCACAGTGGCAGGGTTGTCTCTCAGGATTAAGCTCTTGAGTGCACCCGGAAGCTGTGGCCTGGGATGGGGGGTGCCCTCATTTAATAAATGAAGCAGAAACCATTGCTCTCTGTGTTCTTTCGACAATGTGATTTGGTTGATTTTCCAGGAATAAATAAATCCAAAGGGCTACCCAAATCTATACCCAAGCTGTTATCTCAGTCCTAGAGAAAACTAAATGCAGAAGGCATTGCATCTAAACGTTGACCAGATGTGTGAAAAACTTATTTTAATAAAAGGCACTGTGACTCACTGAACAATAATGCCTGGGTCCTGCTGTTTTAAATTACCTTTTGATGGTTTAAAGAATCCATGTGTTGTTCTAGTGGGAAGACCACATTGGAATGTTGGAAACTGAGTTCATAGTATCATTTTTAGACAGAGCCCTTCTCGGCTTAAAGACCACCACTCAGGGGCTTAGGGACTGCGAGCGAATTTTCACAGGACACCCTGTGTGCCCGGTTCTGGCCTTTCATTGCAGTCTCCAGCATGTCTTATGCTGTCTGTTCTCTTCCCTTGCCGGGACTCTGGTCATCCCTGTATCCCCACTTCCAGGTTAGCCTTCTTACAAGTCTCCCTGCTTCCCATCTCATTGTCACTTCAATAATGTTCAGTCGCTAAGTTGTGTCTGACTCTTTGTGACCCTGTGGACTGCAGCATGCCACGCTTGCCCGTCTTTCACTATCTCTTGGTGTTTGTTCAAACTCATGTTCACACAAACGCTGTCACACAAATCCTTCCTTCCTGCCTTCCTACTTTGCATATATCTTTTCATTCCCTCTTCCTTTCACTCCCCACCCTCTTTCTTACTGATAGATGCCTAAACCCTATGCCATGTTGAATAATCCACTGAAGTTCTAAAAAATGAGGAAGACTTGAGTCTCTGCACCCAAGGACTTACAGAGAACTGGGAGAAGAAGGACATATGTAATGATGAATGCTTATATCCTGTACAAATCCTAACCACCAAGGTCATGGTTTCTGGAGATGGGGGCTTTTGGAAGGTGATCGGATCATGAGAGCGGAATTCAAATGAAAGGTATTAGTGCCCTTGTAATAGAGACCCCAGAGAGATCATTCATCCCTTCCCTTATGTGAGATTATAGCAGAAGACAGACATCTATGAGGCAGGAAATTGATCCTCACTAGATACTAGATCTGCTGATGTCTTGATCTTGGACTTCTCAACCTCCAGAAAGATAAGAAATAAATGTTTGTTGGTTTAAGCCATCTAGTCTCTGGTATTTTTGTTATAGCAGCACAAATGGGCAAAACAGCATGCAAATAATTAAGTGTAGTACAAACATTGCAAAATCTTTACAGAAATGTATAGAAGATTCAAATGGAAAAACCCAAAGAAGATAGTGGCCAACTATACTTACAGTAGGTGGCCATGGAAGGCTTTATAGAGGAGAAGGGATTTGACTTAAGTCTCTAAAAAATAGGTGCTTCTGAGAGAGAAGACAGAACACATTCCACGCAGATGAGGGTCTGAGACTTGAAGTGACCTGTCCTTTAAAAGTATTTGAGTATAAGGTGGTGAGAGACAGGATTAGAGTTAGGGCAGGCTAGATTATATAGGGTGGTATATACCACAATAAGATCTATATACTTAGGTCTCAGGGAGCCAGGAAAAGATTTGAAAAGGGAAGAAATAGATTTGGATTTTCTTTTTGAAAGACCAGTATGATTGTAGGGTGGAGGATAATTGAAAGAAACAAGACTGACAGCAGAGTTAAAGTTGTTAGGAGCCCAGTGGACTATGGGAGAAAAGATTAAGTCCTGAATTAAGAAAGTAACAATGAATTTGGAGGGAAGATCTAGGTAGGAAAAGTGAAGAAAAATAGAACCAACAGAACCCCAGCAGTGACTAGAATGTATGCATAGAAGAAAGAGAACTGAGATCAACTCCAAGTTAATGAATGACACCAACATCCACACTGCCACGGAAGGTAAGAAAAACAGAGGAGCAGATCGAAGGAAGTAGAATCAGGGATAGATTATATCTGAAGACCACAGGAAACACTGGGGCAGACACACTCAGTGGTGAATCATCAACACAGACAAGATGTTTGAGTAAGCTCTGATCTCTAGCTACAGACTGAGAGACATGATCCAACTGCTGTGTTTAAATGTTGAGAATGTGTGAGACCCCTGTGAAGAGTACAAAGAAGTAAAAAAAAAGGCCAAAGACAACTTAAGTGATGTCAGCATTTAAGAGCTAAGTTAAGAAAGAGAAACCTGCAAAAAAGACTGGGAGGAAACTAAAAATGAACTCTGTCAGGGAAGTGAATGAGTGTTTTAATAACAGAGTGGTCAGAAGTATTACAAAACTGAGAAACCACAGAAATGAAGGCAGATTTTTCATACCCTCTGTATCTATCACT
Organism: Oryx dammah; assembly: GCF_014754425.2. Classification (NCBI taxonomy): domain Eukaryota; kingdom Metazoa; phylum Chordata; class Mammalia; order Artiodactyla; family Bovidae; genus Oryx; species Oryx dammah. Next base: position 55,069,345 of record NW_024070205.1, read on the forward strand.
TTCAATCAGTTAGGGTCTTTTATGATTAATGTCAATTTCATTACCCAAAAGTGTTCCCCACTTCTTCATATGGGTTTCTTCAAAGGGACCAAATCCCTGCAGTCTTATCTTCCCCACTTCTGATCAAGCTCCAGTCTTCATTCAAAGGCTGCTCAATGATTAACTCCTCCTTGAAATTACCCACGACTGTGATTTCTGCCTCTCAGAACATTGTCTGTGGTAGTTCACTCTCCCAACAGACAGGACAGTCTTTGATATTAAGTTTTTTAAGCTTTGTATCTCCAGCGACCAGGCCAAGAAACTCCCATTATCAGTTAATATCTGACCAACACATCCCAGTACATGACATGCTTCTACACATGCTTCTTCCTTGAGTCTTCACAGTACCTCCATTAGGTCATAATTAACATCATTTCACTTGATATTTCAGGAGACCAAGCTCAGATAAGGCATATATCATTGAACATGTATGTGTATATGTGGTCAATCATGTTCGCCTCTTTGCGATCCCATTGACTGTGGCCCACCAGGCTCCTCTGTTCATGGGATTTTTCAGGCAAAAATACTGGATCTTGTTGCCATTTCCTCCTCCAGGGAAATTTTCCTGACCCAGGGATTGAAGCCAAGTCTCCTTATCTCCTGCAATGGCAAAAGGACTCTTTACCACTGAGCAAGTGAGGAACACTATATCATTCAATAGTCTTAATAAATAATAATCTTAATATATACTGATGATGATAAAAAAAGCTATTTCTTCTTTGTAGCATGTGCTAAAACTTTTCAGCTGAGAAGATATATTCATTTTCTACTGCTGCTATCACAAATTGGTACAAAGTTCGTGGCTTACAACAAATTTATTATCTTAAAATTCTTAGATTAGAAATCCAAGGTGGGTGTCCCAACTGAAATCAAGGTGTAGACATGGCTACCCTTCTTTCTGGAGACTCTGGTGAAGGATCTGGTTTTTTTTTCTTTTTCTTTTTCTTTTTCAAGTTTCTGGAGGCCAGTCCTTGGCTCATGACCCCCTTCCTCCATCTTCAAAGCCAGTGATGTCACATCTTTCTGACTCTTCTTCCATAGTCTCAGCTCTCCCTGATCACAGGTGGGAAAGATTCTCCACTTTCAAGAACCAATGTGATTTTGTTTGCAGCTCACTTCAGTCACTCAGTTGTGTCCGACTCTTTGTGATCCCATGAGCTACAGCACGCCAGGCCTCCCTGTCCATCACCAACTCCTGGAGTTTACCCAAACTCATGTCCATCGAGTTGGTGATGTCATCCATCCTCTGTCGTCCCCTTCTCCTCCTGTCCTCAATCTTTCCCAGCATCAGGGTCTTTTCAAATGAGTCAGCTCTTCACATCAGGTGGCCAAAGTATTGGAGTTTCAGCTTCAGCATCAGTCCTTCCAATGAACACCCAGGACTGATCTCCTTTAGGGTGGACTTGTTGGATCTCCTTGCAGTCCAAGGGACTCTCAAGAGTCTTCTCCAACACCACAGTTCAAAAGCATCTATTCTTCAGCCCTCAGCTTTCTTTATAGTCCAACTCTCACATCCATACATGACTACTGGAAAAATCATAGCTTTGACTAGATAGACTTTGACTTTGCTTTTTTTTGGCAAAGTAATATCTCTGCTTTTCAATATGCTGTCTAGGTTGGTCATAACTTTCCTTCCAAGGAGTAAGTGTCTTTTCATTTCATGGCTGCAATCACCATCTGCAGTGATTTGGGAGCCCCCCAAAATAAAGTCTGACACTGTTTCCACTGTTTCCCCATCTATTTCCCATGAAGCGATGGGACCAGATGCCATGATCTTCATTTTCTGAATGTTGAGCTTTAAGCCAACTTTTTCACTCTCCTCTTTCACTTTCATCAAGAAGCTCTTTAGTCCTTTCTGCCATAAGGGTGGCGTCATCTGCATACCTGAGGTTATTGATGTTTCTCCCAGCAATCTTGATTCCAGCTTGTGCTTCTTCCAACCCAGCGTTTCTCATGACGTACTCTGCATATAAGTTAAATAAGCAGGGTGACAATATACAGCCTTGACGTACTCCTTTCCCGATTTGAAACCAGTCTGTTGTTCCATGTCCAGTTCTAACTGTTGCTTCCTGACCTGCACACAGGTTTCTCAAGAGGCAGGTCAGGTGGTCTGGTATGCCCGTCTCCTTCAGAATTTTGTTTTATTGGAGTATAATTGCTTTACAATGTTGTGTTAGTTTCTGCTGTACAACAAAGTGAATCAACTGTATGTGTACATATATCCCCTCCTTCTTGGATCTCCCTCTCCCCCCGCATCCCACCCTTCACCACAGAGCACCAAACTGAGCTCCCTGTGTTATACAGCAGCTTTCCGCTAGCTATTTGTTTACACATGATAGCATATACATGTCAATCCTAATCTCTCAATTCATCCCACCCTCCCCTTCTCCCTGTGTCTACAAGTCTGTTCTTTACGTTTGTGTCTCTATGCCTACCCTGAAAATAGGTTCATTTCTAACATCTTTTTAGATTCTACATAGGGGCTTCCCTGATGGCTCAGAGGATAAAGAATCTGCTTGCAATGTGGGAGGCCTGGGTTCAATCCTTGGGTTGAAAAGATATGCTGGAGAAGGGAATGGCAATCAACTTCAGTATTCTTGCCTGAATTCCATAGACAGAGGCTACAGTCCATGGGGTCAAAAAGAGTTGGACACGACTGAGTGGCTTTCACTTTCATATGAGTTAATACACAAAATTTGTTTTTCTCTTTCTGACTTACTTAACTCTCTATGACAGATGTTGGCTTAAATAAAGATTCCTTTGCTTTCTTTTTTTAATTAAAAAACAAAAACAACAAGGTGATTAGATTAGGTTCCCCTGGGTAATGCAGTATTTGCTCCCCATCTCAGCTTCCTAACTTGATTGCATCTGCAAAGTCCCCTTTTCCACATCAGGTAAAATATTCAAAGGTGCCAGGGATTAGGATAATGGCCATCTTTGGGAGACCATTATTCTGTCTACCACAGAAGACTTTTCCTGATCTTTATTTAGTTCTTAGAACATGGAGTAGGTGGAAGACAAAATGATGTCACTTTCTCCAGTATCTAAGGAACTTTATATTTGGGAGTGAAATATTTTTTATATTTTATAGAGATGTTTATTAACTACCATGAAAGTGGGAGCCAGTGAGGACACTGTGCTCTCAAATCTATATACTAGTCAGGACATGTGGCATAAGTGCCATGGATATTTACAAATATCTTCATGACTATTAGCTTGCCCAGCAAAACTATTTTTAAGGGCCACACATAAATCTCAAACACAGCAGGTCCCGGATAGAATGCATCATACCCTGGTCCTTTTTTCTTGCTCAATTCCTAAATTCCAGATAATGGTATCATCATTCATTCCATCCTCTAAACACTATAATTAATCTTAGTTCCTCTTTTCCCTTCATTTCAACACAGCCAATGGATCAATAAATTTTGTTGTTTCTACCTTAGGTCTGTGTCTAGAATTTGGTCTTTCCTCTTGTCAACTTAAAAGATAGTCACAACCTAAAAGTTGCGAGTTATATTTTATTTGGTGGGAATTTTTAGGGCTTCAAGCCCAGGAGGCAGCATTTCAAGTAGCAAACTTCTCTGAGGAGGAAAATGTGGGGAGCCAGGTTACATAGAAGTTTTATGACAAAGTGTAAGTAATCTGAAGTCATAAGATTGCTGTTAATTAAAGAAAACCATTTAGCACTTCTCTATATATGGGGAGATTCAAGAATCTGGGCTTACTGAAATCATTCCTTTGGTATGTACCTCATCTATCTGGGGCCAGTATCCTGTGTTTTCACATCCTGCTTTTCCTCTGGGCTCATCCTAGGGAGTGGCTGTTGTCTGAAGGCCACTAGCTCCATCCAGTTCATTTCAGTCGCTCAGTCCTGTCCGACTCTTTGCGACCCCATGGACTGCAGCACGCCAGCCTTCCCTGTCTGTCCACCAGCTACCAGAGCTTGCTCAAACTCGTGTCCATCGAGTCCGTGATGCCATCCAACCATCTCATCCTCTGTCGTCACCTTCTCTGCCTGCCTTGAATCTTTCCCAGCATCAGGTTTTTTTTTTCCCCCAGTGAGTCAGTTCTTCATATCAGGTGGCCAAAGTATTGGAGCTGTAGCTTCAGCATCAGTCCTTCCAAAGAATATTCAGGACTGATTTCCTTTAGGATTGAATGGTTTGATCTCCCTGCAGTCCAAGGGACTCTTAAGTCTTCTCCAACACCACAGTTAAAAAGCATCAGTTCTTTGGCACTCAACTTTCTTTATGGCCCAACTCTCACATCCATACATGACTGCTGGAAAAACCATAGCTTTGACTAGACGGAGATGGAGGGTATTATTTCCTTCCTGAGTTCCTTTAGGGCTCACCAGCTTATCATACACTGTGATTGCAATCAATGATGACTGTGACATCCTTTGTTTACTGATATGGTAGGTAATATTCCATTTATCACAACCAATGGACCAAAAACCTTATTGTTTCTACCTTATGTCTGTGTCTAGAATTTGGTATTCTCTCATTGCCAGTTTTTTAAAAATTATTATTACAGTGTCTCCATCTTATATATGTATTATTTCAATAGAATTCCTGACATTTTTCTTTACCAGCTTCCCTCCTTTTTAGCCCAGTCTTCATTGTTTAAGACTGTGTTGCCAAAATTAACTTTCAGAAAAAACGAAAACAAATCTGATTATGTCTTCCTACTTTGGGAGAGCCTCCCTGATGTCCTCACCACCTATACAAAATGTCTAAGGAAACCATGAAAAAGATGTTTCAAAGCAAATGGGGAATAGCGCCTCTTTCCTCTCCTTTCAACCCCTATATCTGTCATAAGGACTATGTGACCATATCCCCTGCTGATTTTTATATTTTTGTGAGAAGACAAGCTGTCTCATAATGGTAAGTCTAATACTTGCACAAATATGTCATTTTCTCCTCGCTCCTAGCAAATGTCTGGAGAGGTGATAACTCTCCGTAGCACTTACATATGAGCACATGCTAAAATAGAGGTGGGGGGTGGCATCCTGGAGTTTGTTTATCCTGGCTCTAGGATTGACTGCTTAGGAAGTACGCAAAGCCAATAATGACTAATGTCCTCAGATATTATTTATTACTCATATAGCATAATCACAATAAATACTGAGAGACCCAAACACTATTTGTTTTGCTATTTGAACCACAATTTAATGTCTACCCCAGTATGGCCTCTCCAAAGAAGAGCTATTAACTTGCTGAGCTAAACTATATTTAAAGAGCAGTCAGTTGTAAGGATTCTTTGCTCTCAATTTGCAGCTATGTTCCAATTAAACCCATGTTGTATTCAAGCAAGTTAAATTGCAGTGACTGTTGAGTTAGGAAAAAATGTTAAATGACTGTCTGGAGCCCATTTAGACTGTGGCTTATACTGATGCTGATTAGAGAGGGATGTGGAGACGGTTGGAATTATAGAGCATAAATCAATGCACTTTCTATGAGAAGTCACTGATGTATATGTTTAGACAACAAGCACCACTTATTGAAGACTCACTGTTTGCTGGGAAATCTCCCAAAATATATACAGTATAGTTTATGACCCTAAGAACCGAGATCACAGGGACAGATGTTGCTGTGAGACACACCAGTGGAATGCTGAAGTGACAGTTGAGGTAATTCTGGTTGTCATTTTGATCAGTTGCCTAAGAGTAGACAGGGTTGCTTAATAACTGGTCTAATTTCCTTATCCATCATAAAGGGAATAATAACACCTGCCTCTCTCCATCTCTACAGGACAGTTACACGATGGCTAATGTCTGCTGGATGCTAATTGTGTGCCCGCAGTATTTGAAATGCTGTGTACATATTAGTTCATCCAGTTTTCACAACACCCTAAAAATATAATCCACATTTTATAGACTGGGAAACTGAGGGATAGAGACTTTATTTGCTCAGTCACAGGGCATTCCCACTGATGGAGATTTCTTTATAAACTGCCCATTTCCAGAGATTAGAAAGTTCTTTCTGTGTTGAATCCGAGTCTGCCCATAACTCCTTCCCAGTTAGTCGTGGTTCTGTCCTCTGGGTCTAAACAAAATAAATCCAACCGCTCTTCCTCATGTCAGAGCTTCAGTATTTGAAGGTTGCAGCTATGTCTCTCTTTCCAATCTTCTTTACTCTTAGCCATCTCAGTTCCTGAAACCATTTAAAAATCTACCAGTTTTGGAGAGGTCCTTATTCTGCTGTTATCCCAGAGTAGACACGATGCCCTCATTGTGCAGTCAGGGAGTGTTCCTGCATAGTATTAAGCAGACTACTCCCTGATCCTGAATGGAGGAAAAAAGCTCATTTTTGTAAACAGTGTTTCTTGGCCTCTTCTTACACTATTCCTGTAGTAGCAAAACCCATAAAGATAGCCTATTATCTTCAATAATAAAATAAGGTAAAGTGTATTATGGCATATTACCTGCCAGTAACGGTTCTATGATTTATGTTTTAATTTACTTAATCATCACAGCAAACCTGTGGGTTGGGTGCTATTTATTCCTGTTCTCATGAAAAACAGAGGCATGGAGTAGTTAAGACTTGATATGATATTATACAGCATATGACTGTACAATGACTAGCTTTTCATAAGGAATAATAATAGGCAAATACAATAAAGGCTTGTAAGAGTATATATATACATACACTTGTGAAACTTTGTGTGTGTGTGTGTGTGTGTGTGTGCTCAATTGTGTCTGACTCTTTGGGATACCATAGACTGCCAGATTCCTGTCTCCATGGAAATTTCCAGCCAAAAATATTGGAGCAGGTTGTAATTTCCTTCTCCAAGGGATCTTCTTGACCCAGGGATAGAACACACGTCTTTTGAGTCTCTTGCATTGGCAGGTGGATTCTTTACTACTGCACCATCTTGGAAGTCATGAAACTTATAGAGTATGCCTTTTAATCAGTGCTTTTGCTACATACTTTGCCCTTTTTCCCTGGAGAAGGGAAAGGCTACCCACTCCAGTATTCTGGCCTGGAGAATTTCATGGACTGTATGGTTCATGGGATTACAAAGAGTTGGACACAACTGAACGACTTTCACTTTCACTTTCACTTGCCCTCTTTTGTCTAAGTGACATCTTGTCTTATGAATATCTCACATGATTCTCGGATTTTAAGTTGAGCATAGCAAGAATGATGTACCTCCTTGAACTAAGATGAGACCAACCTTCTAGGGGCCTCTAGTCAACTGACATTCCAGCAGCATGGCTGATCAGGACCTGACCCACAGTGATGAGCCATAGGTCAGCTGGAGAATGAGCGCTAGAGACAAAATGTCAACTCAGGAAAGATATTGTTATACGGGTGTGAAATATTTGCCTGTATCACTAGGTCCTCTCAAGTATGTTTCATGATGTCAAGGGTGGCATTTTGTTGCTGCAATAAAGTTTTATTTTTATATCCTGGAAATGGTAGATAGATGATAGATAGATAGATATAAACATGTATATCCCACTATAGGCTTCCCAGGTGGTGCTAGTGGTGAAGAACCTGCTTGCCAATGCAGGAGATGCTAAGAGACATGGATAGTCAATCCCTATGTTGGGAAGATGCCCTGAAGGAGGGCATGGAAACCCATTCCAGTATTTTTGCCTGGAGAATCCCATGGACAGACAAACCTGGCAGGGAACTGTCCAGAGGGTTGTAAAGAGTCAGACGTGACTGAAGTGACTTAGCAGGCACACACACGTCCCTCTGTATCTATCTATCCCACTATCTCTATATCCATATCTATCTATCATATGGATATAGAAAACAATGAAAAGCCTAGACAGCATATTAAAAAACAGAGACATTTCTTTGCCTGAAAAGGTCTGTAGAGTCAAAGCTATGGTTTTTCCAGTGGTCATGTATGGATGTGAGAGCTGGACAGTAAAAAATGCTGAGTGCCAAAGAATTGATGCATTTGAACTGTGGGTGCTGGTGAAGATTCTTGAGAGTCTCTTGTACTGTAAGTATATCAAGGCAGTCAATCCTAAAGCAAATCAACCCTGAATATTCATTGGAAGGACTGATGCTGAAGCTGAAGCTCCAATACTTTGGTCACCTGAAGTGAAGAGACTACTCATTGGTATTGGAAAAGACTTTGATGCTGGGAAAGATTGAATGCAGGAGGAGGAGGGGTGACAGAGGAAGAGATGGTTGGATGGCATCACCAACTCAATGGACATGAATTTGAGAAAACTCTGGGATGTGGTGATCGACAGGGAAGCCTGGAGTGCTGCAGTCCATGGGGTCACAAAGAGTCAGACGTGACTGAGCAACTGAACAACAACAAATCTATCATTTATCTATCTCTGTCTCTAAGGATAGCTATCTACCCATCTATCTACCTATCCATCCATCCATCCATCTGTATTCATCTGGTCTTTGTAGTTTTAGTACATATTTCACCTAAGATGACAGGCTTTTAAAGTGGAAACATCCCTGTATGTTGGCACTCTTCTGTACCCACAGCCTGATAGCAATGGGGGGAAAAGGAGACCAGAATTCTAAAGATGAAGTCCTGGAATAAAAAAATGAGCAGGGAGAGGGCTATGAGTGATTCCAAAATAAAGTTAGATGTGGGAGAGGCACAGAGAGGGAGAAAGGAGGATGAGATAAGCTTGGATAACACTCAAATTCAAGTGAAGGATGGTAGGATCAAGCCTAGGCCATAGGAAAACAAAATGACAGCCCCCTCAATGACACAGCAACACTCAGTGCCCAAGACATGATCATATAGATGGTTTTTCAGGCAGTCTCTTGAAGATGATGAGAAAACTCACACTGTCAATACAATAGTGAACTTGGAACTCCAGCCTATTATACCTATTGATCTTAAGTGAAAGTCTGCTATTTAATCTTGTTATTGTTGTTCAGTTGCTAAATTGTGTGACTCTTTGCAACCCCATGAACTGCAGCATACCAAGCTTCCCCGTCCTTCATTATCTCCCAGAGTTTGCTCAAACTCATGTCCATTGAGTCAGTGATGCCTTCCAACCATCTCATCCTCTGCCACCCTCTTCTCCTCCTGCCCTCAACCTTTCTCAGAATTAGGATCTTTTCCAACATGTCAGCTTTTTGCATCAGTTGGCCAAAGTAGAGGAACTTTTAAACTAGTGGGAAAGAATTTTTCAGAGTTTCTGAGTAATTGCCTACTAGGCATAACACTTTTCAGGGAGAGGGTGGGTCAGGGTGGAAGAGCGGTGCCCATATTTCCCAATGATCCTGCCCCAGTTCAGCCTTGGCCTCTGCTGACACCCATCTCTTCCTTCTCCTTCATCTCTGACTCTCATTGTCCCCTTCCCTGTCACCTAAGGGGAGAGGCTCCTCTTCAGGATGCAGCGCCAAGGCCATTTCCTTGGTTAGCTGAAAGAAGGAGAGCTACTTTTCCTGTTGAGCTGTTCAGCTCAATTGCTTACTCTGGAATGGTGCCATTGGCATTGGTTAACCTCAAGAGTCATGGCAATGAACTTCCAGGCAAAAGGAGAATATCCTGATTTGCCTGGTGGTATCTCACTTTTTAATGCTTTCAGCACTCAGCAGAGCCTCACTGTGGAAGACGGAATTGCATCTGCTTCCCTTCATGGCCCCCCAAGGCACAGCAATCACTCCATCTCAGAGACCAAGCTGGCCAGCTAACGGGGGAAGTGAGAACAAGCTGGATCCACTCCCTGAATCATCTGCCAGCTGTCTGGACAAACTCAGAGGCAGACCGGACCTGCTTTCATGATCAACTGCAATCTTAGAAGAAAAGAAATCTAGCTGGGTGAGTTGAGTCAGTCCCGGGTGGGCTTTTCAGGCAGCTGCATCTGGAGGCTCCATCCTCTGGAGTGTTCATGGAACACATGAAGTCTGGAAGTCATTAGGAGAACATAAGCGCAGAAGATCCTGATGTCATCCTTAAAAGGTGACCTGATTTCAGCGCATAAAGCTGACCTTCACACAACTCTTTCAAACAACATGCTTATGGTTGACCGCAGATTTCCAGTGGATGCACTAATCTTTGCACCATTGCCACATTTGGAATTAATTGTCTTTGCGGTGCCTAAAGGCATGAAAGAGATACTGATGAGCTCAACTCCAACCATTCTCAACTACTTATTACAGCCTCTAGCTAACCTTTAACATCTTATTTATATTTGCTGTTGCTTTGCTGCTCAGTTGTGCCTGACTCTTTGCGACCCCATGAACTATAGCCCACCAGGCTCCTCTGCACATGGGATTTTCCAGGCAAGAACACTGGAGTGGGTTGTCATTTCCTCCTCCAGGGGATCTTCCTGACCCAGGGATCAAACCTGCATCTGCTGCGCTGGCAGGCAAAGTTGTTATCACTGTGCCACCTGGGAAACCCTAGTTCTAGTTGCACCAGGGTTAAAAGGATCGCTCCTTTTCTGCATGCCTGACTCAAAACTGATGCTACTATAGGCATCCAGAGGGGTCCCTGGCACGCGGTCAGCCTCATATGGGGTTAGGAGCTGCAGAGCACACTTGAGCATAGATTGCTGTACATTCCATCCATCAAGTGGCTCTTCCTTTCAGTAGGACCACCAGAGGTCCAGCACTATACATGCGAGGTCCACTGGCCCATCTGCCCTTAACATTACCTTGTGATACGGACCATTCCAGGGCTGTGGCACAAACAGAAGCTTGGTAGCCATCCCTACAAAATCAGCAATTATCCGGTACCGGTAAGCAGGTTCTTTACCACTAGCACCACCTGGGAAGCCCCAATTACCACAGGGTAGTTGCCAAAATAACATTAAAGCAGTACTAGCAAGTCTGCTTCAAAGCAGAAGAGCCACCCAGTTTCTTTTCTTTCTCTTCTTTCCCCCCTTTCTTCCTTCCTTCCACCCTCCCTCCCTCCTTCCTTTTGTTGTTAAATAAAAATTTTCAAACTGTATCTTAGATTTGTTGATCGATTTTAGTAAACTCTTGAGTTGATTCTTTTTTGCTTGCCAGTTTTGCAACTGCTGATTACAAACACTCTTCTAAGTTTTAATCTAGTTGTAAGAGTCTACAAGTACATGAATGTGACTGCAGATACAAACTTGAGTTCAAAAATCTCTGTTTTATTCCCTTGGCCGGGTTGATAGTTTTTCCCTGTGCCTCTTACGGAGAGTCAGGCATAAAGAAAAGTTGTGGTGTAATTACTGTTCCATTTTTCACAGGCTGAACATTTGTGGATGAGGTGACCAGATGTCTGTGCTTTCTCGTTTGTAAAAGCAAGATCCTCATGTTCTCCCAAGACCATGATTTATACACAGAAGTGTTCACTGAAGCAGCAGAGCAGAAAATATTGGAAATCAATAAATTCAAAACATCAAGAATTTATTAAGAATGTTGTGGCACAACCCTCCATGCACTACTATGCTGCTTTAAAATTACATTTGCAAAGATTTTGGCATTAAAAACTCTTTGCATACTAAATACCTGAAAGTACTGAAAGGGTTAGTTCCTCACTATTGTCTGACTCTTTGTGACCCCATAGACAGTGGTCTGCCAAGCTTTTCTGTCCATGGGAGTCTCCAGGCAAGAATACTGGAGTGGGTTGCCATTCCCTTCTCCAGGGGATCTTCCCAACCTGCGGATTGAACTCAGGTCTCCCGCATTGCAGGCAGACTCTTTACCATCTGAACCACCAGGGAATTATGGTGTAATATTAGCTGAAAAAATTGTGCACAGCATTTTATGTAGAATATCTCAGCTACTTAAAATATGCATGGAAATATAATGGAAACAGGGTCACTAAAATATTAACAATGGTTTTCTCTGGGTGGATAATTTAAAAAATATTTTAATACAATTTCTCTAGATTAAAATATCTATGATGATTATATTAATAATTTTATATTAGCATGTCAGGTGCTATTCAACAAGCTTTACATGGATATTATGAGAATAAAATGAGACAATAAATGGAAAGCAGCTGAAGAAAATGTGGGTGAGCATTGTTGTTTTTATGGTGATTACTCAACTTTAAGAGAAGCAGCAATAAAATTTTAATTTAAAAATTATCCAAGAACAGATCATACCACCTCCATAGACAGGTGATGATTGTATGCCAAATTAACACATCGACCTCCAGTACTGCTTTCAACGATGATGTCAGCCTTAAGAATACTTCTGTGGAAAACACTAAGATGTATCTCACATTAGGTGAAGTTTGCTGTGTCTCAAGCCCTTGGCATTCATCAGATTATTTCACTTCATCCAACATCACTCCTTGGTGAGAGTAGAGGTGTTTGGGTTCATAAATGCGCCCTGTGGCTGGGTTTACCCTCCCTGGAAGATCCAGCCCTGACTTTGGTCCCCATTTCATCAGCATGTTGGGCAGTGGGGAGTTCTTCAGATGGGCAAGCTCTGAATCTTCCACCTTCCCTTCTTCTAATGTGCGCCTGCGCCGGGCATGACCGCTTTGGGAGATGACATTTGCTGCGGCCAGATGCTTAGCTGCACTCTCGCTTCCTCTTCTTTCATGTCTCTCAAGGGGCATAATCCCCATCTCTAAATATAAACTGTGTCATCTGAAAATACATACCCACTTCTGCCAGGGTTTTTATTTTTCTCCCAGATGGTATTACCAGGGTTTCTATTAATAAAGAGAAGGCCAAGTAGACAAACATGGCTCTCTGTTCCTTTACTGGGGGGAGGTGGGGGGGGGAGCCCAGGGCTCAAGATGTACGAACATGAGCCACCCCTTTCTTTTCTCTGGGAAACACCACGGCAGGTGGTACTAGCCATCTGGGACCACACATGCTTGCTTCTTACCTTTACATTGTGATCAGCCTTGACTACCAGCACTGCACCTGTAGAATTCATGAATTCTCATGAATGTAGAATTCATGAATTCTCATGAATGTAGAATTCATGAGAGATGGACTGAACAAATGGAGTGTGATCAGTAAGAGCCCTATAACCTGGCCAGGCCGCAGCTCTCCAGCATAGCTGGTGCCTACAAATTCTGATTCCTACCATCCACTGCAGGACTAACCTTTCCTAATATCACAAAGATGCCACCTCTGGGGTCACCTAACAGCCCACATGCCGCTTTGTCCTCATTCTGGCCATGCCCCAGGGAACACTCAGGGAAGAACTCTGTCTTCGTTCTCTCTAATCTCTGCCTATATCATCCAAGAACCTGTCACCCTGCTTACTCGAATCCTAATAATAACTTCATTGAATTGAGAGCTCACTACGGGCCAGGTACCTCAAATACATAGGACTTGTATGCACAGCTCTTCTAGGAGGTGGCTGTTGTTCTATTTAACAGATGCAGAGGCCAAGGCACAGAGAGGCTAAATAACTAGCTTCAGTCACGTGTCTCAACATGAACGAGTCTGGATTCAAACAGATACCCACTAGATTAATTCTCCTGAACCATTTCACTTTTCTTCAAATTCCAGTGTACGATTTGCAAGTACTTTCAAGATAGTTCAATAACTTTCATATGCCAAGGGCAGAGGAGTGGGATCAAGAAAGGACTACACTTCTTTGTCCCAGGCTCATTGTAAGTGACCTTAGTGAACAGGACATTGATTTGCAGTCATACCTTCTTAAATTGAGAAAGAATAAAATGACACTTGAGCTGCCCTGGTAGAGATTATCCTTTTGGGGGACTTGGGACATTGACCAGGCTTCTTACAAGGGGATTCGGGGCTGTGTGATATCATCTTATCCCAGAGTTTACAAAGGCTGAAGGAATTTGGTGCCAATATTAACAGCTCAGGTGTCTCTTGCCAGAAAGAACGACAGATGTCCCTCCTGAGATAACAGATGACCTAGGCATGTAAGTTTATGGAATGGAAAGCACCTTGGCATAAGGTCCAACAGCTGATGGAGACTGCACAAGGAATGGCAGACCTGAATGCCACCTTAAGGTTTGGATGGCAGCTTGGCAGTGCACCTGGGTTGCTCAAAATGGATTTTGACTTGTTCTGGAATGATCTGTAGCCTAGTGACAGTGCGTGGGGAAAGAGTGATTGCGTGACCTTGAGGGCATCAGCATTGCTTTGAGCTTCCTCTTTAACTGTCTGCCTAGTGTCCTAATTGGAGCTGCCCTTCTGATTCAAATAGGAAAGCTCCGGTAGTGGATAAAGCTAAGTGTGACAGGCCAGGGGTGGGAAGGGCACCGGGGCTTAGGTTCCCACAGGCCGCCATCCAGGACCACCTAGCGAGGGCAGTGCTTTCCAGGAGCCAATGTCACAGCCCTCCAGGCTGTCCTGTGGACCAGCAGTCAAGGGTACTGACCAGCAGCCTCAAACCTTGTTTTCAATTAAAGGATTTTTACGGCATTTTCCTTTTTTTATTCCTCTATCTTTGTGTGTATATAATATCCTTTCTGGTATATAGTGTCAGAATCCAAATCAAACAGCATATTGTGAATTAACAGCTAAATATTAAAGATAAAGAGAATAAAAAACATATATTTTCCACACTCTGGAAAAGGTCACAGTCTTGTAGAAGGCATATATGTATTTTTAGAGACATATAAGGAAGACAAAACATAAGCTGCTATGTGGTTTCAAAGGACAAAGAAGTAACATTCTCTCAGAAGATTGATTCTTACATATGAGAATCCAATATGTGGTAAAAAGAGGTGCCACAGTCCATTGGAGAAATGTGGGCTTATCCACAGTCTATTTATAGGGGTATGAAAACTATTAACATGTGTGTGTCTTCGTCAAACATACAAAAAATAAATTGAGCTGGGGGAAAAATGAATTAAGTATTAAGAAGAAAACCACAGAAGATAATAATAGAAAACTATCATCTAAAACCTCAAGAGGTAAAACCTTTCTAAGAATGAAAGTAATAGAAGAAGACTCTAAGGAATCTGGTAAATCACAGATTTGAGTCCTTTAAAGTTTAAATGTTTTCTCATCTTTTACTATTGTGGTTATGTAACTATTATTCATTTAATACCATTGTGTCATGATTGGTTAACAGAAAATAATAGAATTCTATATCACTAAAGCTACCATTTAATAGGAAAAAATTAAGTGTTTTCGATGATTAAAATCTTCACTAAAGGGATTTCCCTAGTGGTCCAGTGGCTAGTACTCTACACTTCCAGTGCAGGGGGCCTGAGTTCGATACCTGGTCAGAGAACTAGATCTCTCATGCTGCAACAAAAGATCCTGTATATCACAATATAGATCTAAGATCCTGCATGCTGCAACTAAGACCCGGTGCAGCCAAATAAATAAATATTTAAAAACTTCACTAAAATACAGTCTAAATAAAAGACTTTTTCAACTGATTCTGAAAGAAAAAAAAAAAAACTGCTGCAAACTGGATTAGCAAAAATTCCATCAGTATCTTTGTCTACATATCTCAGAGCAAGTTCCCAATCAAATTCAGCAGTGGAATCACCCCACTTCACAGGTAAGAAAGATGACAGCAGCAAGAAACTCACCAAAGGGGCAAGAAAAATTCATGGCACAGTTGGACTCAGGTTCATGGACTTTTTCTACCTTTTGTACTTTTAATCAGTCATAGAACGACACATGCATTTCTTCCAACAAGGACTGGGGAGGTTCTTGTCCATAGCAAGGAGGATGACCAACCATAGTCCAGGTGGACTCAGATCTGAGACAAACTCAGCATTTTTTTAAAATTGGACTTTCAGAGAGGTGACTATTTTATTTCAAAGAAAGTAAATATCAATTATCAAGGAAAACCAAAAGAATAAACAAGTATAGGCAAATAACCAAGCCAAAACAAAAAACTGTATACACTGTTATTCATTCTTGTAACCATTCTGAAGTATAATGTTGAAGAGACAGAATAAATGGTTGATTAAAATCAGAATGTGTTTATAATCCTGAAAGCAAGAGTTTTATTTTAATTGTCAACATGTATTAGCATTTAGTTTGTTACAATAAATAAGAAAGTAGTTATAAAGATCTTTTGAGGTGTTTTGGAGAAAGACACAGAACATTCAGAGGTGTGCACACACACACAGACACACATGTACTGTTTCTATTTCAGGATGCTAAACACTGGACTGAGGCTGTTTATTTTTCAGTCCTTGGGCTACATATGTACACACTTAGGTCATAACAACCTGTGATGTGTGCATTCTCCAGGCAGAAAGAAGGCAGGGTGACAAGGTGAGTGTTACAACTCAAAGTCAGATAGGAAACGACTGCCACAGAAGATTGAAAGAAACATTTCCATAAGCCCCAAATGCGGCATTCAAAAGCAGTATTTTAATCAGATCATTTCATATTTTTTTACTGAGAGTCACTTTTTTTAACAAGGAAAAGATATATATTTGTTCTAGTACATCAAGGACAAAAATAAAATGAGACCCATGGGAAATGATTTCTTCACAATCCAGCTATTTAATTGATCTATTTGGAAGTCTTATACCATGTTGCTGCATGCTAACTACAAGTCATCTGAAAAAAGAATCAGCTTGGATCACAATTGATTTAATGCAGTAGAGCTGGCCTGCCCAGCTTGGGAGGAATGCATGCATGAAAGCCTTGGTTTTACAAGGTCCATGGAGACAGCATTCATTTGGATGAGGCAGAACAAACCTAGAACTCCAGGGATGACGCAGACCATGGCAGTCTTTCAGAAGTGACAAGCCAAGTCTTCATTTACTTCTTCCTTACACCCCTATTGTGTGGGGTATCAGACTGGTGGAGCCCTCCACCCACATGCCCTCCCTATTGGAGTGCTCTTAACCCCAGATTCCCTGTTCAAAATATGCCCTTCTGGAAAGATGGATGAAACAATCTGCCACATACCATCAGTTCAGTTAGTTCAGTCGCTCAGTCGTATCTGACTCTTTGCAACCCCATGGACGGCAGCACACCAGACTTCCCTGTCCATCACCAACTCCCAGAGTGTGCTCAAACTCATGTCTATTGAGGTGGTGATGCCATCCAACCACCTCATCCTGGTGTACCCTTCTCCTCCGCCTTCAATCTTTCCCAGCGACGTAACATACAAACTCCAGATACCTGACAGTACCTCATCACCACTTCATCTTGTGGGGCCACTGGGGTTTGTTTTCTTTTTATTTTGTTTTGGTTCCTTTGAAAAGTATCTCAAATTCAATATCCTTCAGGAGGAGGAGTTCGATGTGCTATATTGAAAGAGGACATATTGAGGCTTTGTAAGGTCACTGTAAGAACACCTAATGAAAAACAAGAGTGATGCTAAGGCTGGGCACCTGGATTGTGAGCATAGTAAGATGTTCAAAAAGAGAAAAAATGGAGAAAGAAGGACAGAACCAGTCTGGGACAGGCTACAAGGACCTTACTTTCCTTAACTGTGTGCAACATAAGGGACCAATACCTGGTCAATCGGGGGTACTAGTACTTTCTCTTTTTGACTACTGTGCAATTTGGGAAGGGAGAGTCACTCACCATATATATTTATTAGCTGTAAAATGAATGCATCAAGAGGATAATGTTGCCTCCTCAGATATTTAACTGCTGAACTTGGTAGCATCATCAGGACTTATTAAGTAAGCCATGTGGATCATGCCATTCTAATCCTCACAATCCCCTTCTATATCTGCTGTCATCTTCCAAGAAATCTTCTTTGGCAATATTCATACTTATACATTGATCCCTTGGAGTAGGAAACAGCAACCCACTCTGGTATTCTTGCCTAGAAAATTCCATGGACAGAGGAGCCTGGCGGACTACAGTCCATGGGGTTGCAAAGAGTGGGAGGTGACTGAGCATGCACGCATGCATACATTGATGCTAAATGTTTAGTAAGCAGTTTTAGAAGTGGACACTGTATTCACTCCATTTGGTAAGTTCTGCAATAGGACATTTCTATGGCGTCACTGAGATTAATGAATGGTGACAACTGTGACCCTGTGTATAACTAGGGAATTTAGTACGATTGTATGTTTTTCTTCCAAGGACGATGGGTGTTGCTTTTCACTTTAAAATCGACTTTAAATTTCTAGCTACTAAGAGTTTTCCTGAGAGACTAGGGTTATGCAGACAACATGCAAAACTTGTCTGTAATAAAAGATAGATGGTAGGCTAATTATTTTATCTATTCACCATATTTGGGTTATTTTTATGTGAATGCACTGATTCTGTGAGGGAGGAGGGTGGAATTATGAAGTTGTTAATTAAACTACACATTTATTTTTTCAATAATGAAATGAAAAAACTGTGTTTTAATTGAGCACCTACTATGTGTCTAGAACTGGAATTACTCTCTGAGTAAGAGAGGAATTTTTCCCCAAAGACCTTACAAAGGAGCAGGTGGCAGACAGTGATGCAGAGAAACAAGCAAAGTAAAAGAGAGCAAAGGAAGACAGCTGCATCTCCTGGAAAACTTCCTAAAGGAGGCAGGGTGTGATTTGGTCTGAAAGGACTGGTGGAATTTTCACAGGGAAGATGGGTGCTGGGGGTTCTCAGGGAGGATATAGACAATGCACAGAGGTCCAGAGGGTGGAGGAGAAAATGAAACAGCAGCTTGTTTTCCTTGGCTGGAAAACTATCCCAGTAAAGAGATGTTGGAAAGGGTGGAATGACTCGGTGTGGGAGAGTTCCATGGTCTCTTTTGGTTAGAAATAAGGAATTGCTGTAAGTTTCTGTGGGCTACCCTGATAGCTCGGTTGGTAAAGAATCTGCCTGTGGGAGACCTGGGTTCAATTCCTGGGTTGGGAAGACTCCTTGGCGAAGGGAAATGCTACCTACTCCAGTATGCTGGCCTGGAGATTTCCACGGACTGTGTAGTCCATGGTGTTGAAAAGAGTTGGACATGACTGAGAACTTTCACTTCACTTCACTGTGTTTTAGGACAATTTGAATGAAACAGACAACGGAAGGGGAATGTGGTAGGGGGCTGGAATGTCTCAGTTCAAGTGGTTGAAATCACTTTGAAGTTTGGATGGATTTATTCCAACTCATGGAAAAGCAGAGTGAGGTAAAGAAATGCATTAAAAATTAAGAGATCTGAGTTGTAGCTCTGGCTTCATTACTAATTAGTTTTGCGTTAGAATGAGTCACTTCATATCACTGATCCTTAATTTTCTCATCCGTGTGGGGATGAGTACGTGTGTGTGTGTTTATTATAAAGGTGGGTCCCTTGAGTGCTAAGGTGAGTTGTATGATTCCATATGATGAGTATATCCATCATTTCCTCCTCTGGTATTTTCATTGCAAAATTTCCAAAGTGATTTAAATCAGATAGTTATTTCTTCCTTATTCTAAAAGAAGCTATCTCTCTTGAGATGCCTAGGTAGTAAGTACCCCTCAGCTATCCTCTCATTCTGCTCTTAAATTTGTCACTTAAATATTTAACCCAAGGGACTTGCCTCGTGGTCCAGTGGTTAAAAATCTACCTTCCAATGCAGGGGATTCAGGTTTGATCCCTAATGGGGGAACTAAGATCCCTCATGCTGCAGGGCAACTAAGCCCACCTGCTGCAATGAAGACTCAGTGCAGCCAAAAATAAAATATAAAAAAATAAACAAATATTTGATGGGAAAAGAAAAAGGCAGCCTTACTGCCACAGTTTCTAAACTTTAGGGCCTAATGGACTGGACCACAAATCAGCCACTCTGTGCTGGTCAAGTGTTCTTAAGGACAGTGAATAGTTGAGTCAAGTGGAGAGGTGATGACTTGAGAGACAACTAGTCTGGGTTAGAAGAGACAGTTAACTTGCTGCCCCCATCCCCCACCAGGCCTTACATGGATCAGTCTCTCTTTGCCATTTGGCTTAATCCCGGCTGTCCTGCTAAAGGCAAGAGCACATTTTTCAAAAGAAGACTACATGAACACTTTTGACTTCTGTTTCAAAGTGGAGAACTATTGCCAGGATGAAAATCATGCAGGATCAAGACACATGAATAAATGCATTATATTGGAAGTTGCTTCTATAAAGTAGCCAATGCTTTGAAATAAATGAGAATTCTGTCCATCAACGAAATGACTACATAATTGGAAATAACTGTAGTAGAATGCGTATTTTTAAACTTTTTCTCCAGGTGTTTGCATATGGTTTTTACATTTTATGATTTGATTTTTATTTTATGTTTAATTTATAAATATACATTTCTCACCAACGCATCTAGTCTATTAAGAAAAGCAATCCTTTCCAGGCTAGGGGAAGTTGGCAAAAAGACAGAACCCATCAAATGCAGTGGTTCTCAACTTTTTATATTCTACTGTCTTAACCAAGAACTTGTCAGGTCCATTTTGTGACCATGGGTTTTGCAGACAAATGCTTTTAATTTGTCTTTCAATATGAGGCTGACTCTGACACTTGGCAGGTTTATCATTTCTCCATTCTCCCCTGCCACTCATTCTCAAGTTTTAGATTTTCTCATTTAATAGTTGTAGTAGTGTTTTACATTTTCTATAAATCTTCATGAAGTTTCTAAATCTAGTGCCTTACATGTTGAGAACTGCTACCTACCATTACCCTTTGAGGAACTGAGTGACTTATTTTAAAGCTCCGTGTTAATCAGTCTTCTGCCTGAGGGTAATGAGAGAAGTATGGTGCTACTTTTTAAACTTACAATGCTCAGAGCCTGATTTGTCTCCCTGGAGAACAGAGTTGGGACAAGCAATGTCTCCTCTTCAACCCTGTGTCTTACCCATAAGTTCTGACTTCTTCTGACCCAAAGATATGAACAATAGGTACCTGAGGGTTCAGTCTCACCCTCCTCCCATCTCTGTGCCTGTGGCATCACAAAGGAGGCAGAAGCTCCGGTTTGGCATCTTTACCCCTTCCCTGACCTCTTCTCTACTCTCTTCAGCCACTAGGAAGCTCCTCTTACTCTGACTGCTGTTCCCAGGCTACTGGATCACTCTTTGCCTGGGGCTGCCTCCTGAATGTTAGGTGTCCTGTTAGATCATCAAATTCCTTGAACATAGAGAGCATCTCCATGTTGCATTAGAGGTATTTTGGTATATATCTCAGCATTTTTTACAGTGGTAGGCACAGATAGATGTTCTCCCAGATACCTGAGTAGAATAATTAAACAATTAAAAAAAGATCAGAAAGGACTTAACTAATTATAGACACACCACCCAATTTGCTATCTCTGAAATATTCCTAATACAGCCAAGACAGAAAGGCATCAGAGCTATAATCAAGCCGCTGAGAAGGAGATTGAAAAGAGGCTCTCAGTGTATATGTAGGTGTGTATTTAGTCTCAGGGCTGTCTTCATGAGTTACATGCTTAACAAAGTGACTATTCTGTGATTAAAGACAGATTGGGTTTATATTTAAGGGATGCAGATCTTTTGTGTGTCTTCCATTAAAGAGAAAGTCTGGAAACCCTAAAGCATCTCCCAAGGCAAGAGCCTCCCTGTGATTATCTACCAACTATTGTATGACTTTTAGAGTTTGCTGTCCATATTCTCATCCGAAACATTCAAAAGTGGATGTAATGACCTCCACGTGCCAAATATGGATCCTGAGCACCAGCTCATTGCTTCTGTTGCATCCACCCTTCTTCAGAAACAGTAAAATGCCCATACTGGGTTGGTTCATCAAGTTCTTCTTGGAAGTTCAAGGACAAAGGGAAGTGACATGGTTGAAGCTGCTGATGTGTTCCAGGGTACCTCCCTCTCACTACAAATAGAAGGCTAAAGTGCCTTCAGAGCACATTTGGGGGGCATCTATTCTTTCCACATCATTAACAGAACTTTCAAAGCTAACCTGTCTTTCTCCACCTTGTCCCCTCAAAAAACACAGCAATGTTTGGAGAGCTCACACAGGGTGGCTTTTGTGTCCTGCATAAAAGAGGAGAACCAGCTATTGTCCTGAACCACAAGGATCTGGGGTGGGACTTTGTGTTTTCATATTTCCACTTTTTTGAGCATATCAACTTAACTAATATTTAATGACCATCCTCAAGTGTCTAAGATTGTCCTCGGCAAGTATAGAGATATATAAGAAGCAGACCTACCTTCCAGAAACCAACAACATGCTGGAGGTGTATACAAAGCAATGTGGAATAGTGTGGTATGTGGGGGTCTAAAGAGTATTCCTCGCTCCAGTGACCCGGCATAGTGATTGATGGTCTCCAGTGGGGAATAGCTATGGGACTTTGAGACCAAGGACCAGGCTTGTGAAATTAGGTTTAGATCTTTGAAAGGAAAAAAAAAGATACCAACTTACCCCCAAATAATCACTAAGTGAGTCAACAACTCAATTTAATACCTTCCCCATTCAGGAGCCTAGCTTTGGGTTTCAGCAGTCAGGCATGATTTTGTTTGGGACCCTGGTTGATGCCAGGGTCCCAAATGAATGTAACTCATTCCACCCAGCATGGCAAACCAATCCCAATATCTTAGAGACTGATGGCCACACTTTGGGAAGTCTTTTACCTGAAGTAACACTACTGGGTTACTACTATGTTTATCTTTTTCTAGGCCATCCATAATTTGATAGCAGGAACACTCTAGCACAAGTCATCAATGCCCCTGGTTGTCACAGACAGGCAGTGGAGCAGAAAGCAGTCTGGGCAGCAGCAGGGAGGGACTTTCCATGGCGTGATAGACACTTTCAGTGCCCTTACCTATCTCTCCTGCCCTTCCCATTTCAGAGTACAGGATCAACTTCCATCCTCCAAAGCTTATGATTCTCTGCTTGATCCTCATAGCTTTCTGTGGTCAGCAGAGGCTGGTTTGCAGCAAGCCAGAAAGGCCAAGGAATTAATGTCTCCCTCACAAGAGCTCTTGATCCACACTGGTGGACTTAGTGTATCAGTACACCACCTCCCCTGCTCCTCTGGTGGTATCCTCTGAAACATGTGTTCCATCGAGTTCTCCAGCAGGATTAAACTTCAGTTGCCCAAACTGATAACTTACTTCATAACTCTTAGTTGGCTGTCTTCTCTTCTCTGTTTCATATCCCAACTCCCAGATCAGTGTTTCCTGCAATTTTCTCTCAAATAAACAACTTCTCTAATCTTTGTCTCAACATCTTCTTCTGCAGGTGAAGAAGAACCCAAACTAAGATCTTCAAGACACCGTGAGATACCTGGAATCAGGCAGGCACAAGATGGGATAAAAATTCGAAGTTATTGGATGGTCAGTACATCTGTGGATTGGAGACTCAGAACTGTGAATGTTGTCACCACTGAGATGTTTACCTTCACCATCGCTTACCCCTCCTAGAGGAAGACAAGACGTAAGGAGGCAAGGGTTTCAGAAACTGGAAACAAGTGATTATAGAAGTAGCAGAAGGAATGGAACAAGGCAGGAAAAAACAGTTATCTATCTCACCAGTATGCCTATTGCATGCTTGACTGGATGGGCTGGGGAGACAAAGCAAGGTAGACTCTTAACACAGCAGCTCAGCACAACAGCTCTAAGAGGTTATCTTAAACTTGAACTTAGTAAGGAATTCTCTATGGGATTGTCTCTGTTACAGGTGTGACACTTTTTGTGCACAAGCCAAAGCTGTTCACAAGACAAGGTTGGCCCTTTCTTTCTTTTTACTCATAAAGACATGAGCACCCAGAGCTTCTTCCACAGATGCTGGATCCCCTGGGCTTGGAGTGGTCCTCCTCCGGGTACAAGGAAGCAGGTACTCAGAGTCATGAAGCTCCTCAGTCAAGGTCTATGGGTACTTGATTTTACCAAGTCTTCCTCTCTCAATATCCTCTGCTGGATTTTCAGTTCTGCTCTTAACGTGGATATTTTCTACATGAGCTATGCTATGAAAATAAACTGGTGATGATGACAATAAGAAATGATGTTGTTCAGTTGCTAAGTTATGTCTGACTCTATATGAACCCACGAACTTTAGCACTCAAAGCTTCCCTGTCCTTCACTGTCTCTTGGAGTTTGCGCAAACTCATGTCCATTGAGTTGGTGCTGTCATCCAACCATCCCATTTTCTGTCACCCTCTTCTCCTCCTGCCCTCTGTCTTTCCCAGCATCATGGTCTTTTCCAACAGTAACAGCAAATTACCCAATTATTCTGCTTAAAATCCCCCAAAGTCCAATTTGAAGAAAATTGTTATTAACCCTGGATTCAGTAACTTCCTCAACATCATACCCCTAGGTATCCTCACTGGCTGTGGGTAACTTTTCCTTCAATTATTTACTCTTTTATTCCTGTAGGTCTTTGCTGCACTTCCTACGGCAGCGAAGTGTAATAACTGTTTGGGCAAACTCCCAGGTCTGCTGGCTCTCAGTCCTGCAGAGTCTACATGTTCCTTCCCAATCTTGAACTTCTGTAAGAATATGTAGGTAGGAAGTCTGGAATCTAATCTTCTCTCTGGGGCCCCGTCCTGGAGAGCTGTACCTCATGTTGGAGGCCAAGTTACTGCCCTCACTGTCTGGCTGCTGCTGATGCATTTATTAGGTTGTGGTTAATTAGAGTTGAATGTGATTCACAGATGAGCAGGTATGGAGGATGGAATCAGAAAAGAAGGGAGAGGGAAGTCAAGCTGATCACTGACTCAATAGACATGAGTTTGAGCAAGCTTCAGGAGTTGGTGTTGGACGGGGAAGCCAGGCGTGCTGCAGTCCATGGGGTCACAAAAAGTAGGACATGACTGAGCGACTGAGCTGATACATACATACATACCTATATGTATACACACACATACACACACACACAAATGGACTATTTCTCAGCCATAAAAAGGAATGAAATAATACCAACATGGGTGGACCTCAAGATTATCATACTAAGTGAATATATATATATATATATAAAACTGAATCATTTTGCTATACATGTAAATTGTAAATCATTGTAAATCATGTACATTGTAAATCAACTATACTTCAATAAAAACTTTTTTTTAGAAGTACCGTTAACAACATCATTACCCTTGAAGATATCAGAACACTGGGCTTGTCTAGTTATTTTGTTGTGACAGCCTAGGATCATTCACACTGGATACAATCTCATTTTTTCTCATTCTGTTTCAAGAGAGGCAAAGAGCAGTCTAATTAGGATACTTTATAAGTGTATTGCCCATAGTGTAAATCAGTGACACATAACCAAGTTAGTGATAATGCCATCATTATCAGAAAAGAAAAATTTAAGATTTTTCACTGCTATGATTTAGACTGTCAGGGGGAACTGTCAGGCCCATTGAGTTGGGTCTTTTAGTTGGGAAAAACTGCTGTTTTGTACAGCAGTGATAATTACTTCAAATTTTTAATAGAAATTTAAAAATATTTTTACTATAAAAACTGATTCATTATTTTTAAAAATATGGTATACTTGAGCCTCAGTTATTAGTAATTATAAATAAGTGAGAACATACTTGAATTTCTATAAGAATACATGAATTTCACTGACCTGGAATTGTGAAGACATGGAAGAACAGACTGGCTCCAAATAGGAAAAGGAGTACGTCAAGGCTGTATATTGTCATGGTGCTTATTTAACTTATATGCAGAGTACATCATAAGAAACGCTGGGCTGGAAGAAGCACAAGCTGGAATCAAGATCGCTGGGAGAAATATCAATCACCTCAGATATGCAGATGACACCACCCTTATGGCAGAAAGTGAAGAGGAGCTAAAAAACCTCTTGATGAAAGTGAAAGAGGAGAGTGAAAAAGTTGGCTTAAAGCTCAACATTCAGAAAATGCAGATCATGGCATCCGGTCCCATCACTTCATGGCAAATAGATGGGGAAACAATGGAAACAGTGTCAGACTTTATTTTTTGGGGCTCCAAAATCACTGCAGATGGTGACTGCAACCATGAAATTAAAAGACGCTTACTCCTTGGAAGGAAAGTTATGACCAACCTAGATAGCCTATTCAAAAGCAGAGACATTACTTTGCCAACAAAGGTCTATCTAGTCAAGGCTATGGTTTTTCCAGTAGTCATGTATGGATGTGAGAGTTGGACTGTGAAGAAAGCTGAGTGCCGAAGAATTGATGCTTTTGAACTCTGGTGTTGGAGAAGACTCTTGAGAGTCCCTTGGACTGCAAGGAGATCCAACCAGTCCATTCTAAAGGAGATCGGTCCTGGGTGTTCTTTGGAAGGAATGATGCTAAAGCTGAAACTCCAATACTTTGGCCACTTCATGCGAAGAGTTGACTCATTGGAAAAGACTCCAATGCTGGGAGGGATTGGGGGCAGGAGGAGAAGGGGACGACAGAGGATGAGATGGCTGGATGGCATCACCGACTAGATGGATGTGAGTTTGAGTGAACTCCGGGAATTGGTGATGGACAGGGAGGCCTGGCATGCTGCAATTCATGGGGTCACAAAGCATAGGACACAACAGAGCGACTGAACTGAACTGAACCCATAATAAAAAAAATAATACCTTATGAATACAGAATTTCTCTAAGCACTTTTGCGTACACTTCAAATACAAATACACTTTATTATTCCAGTTTTACAAGTGACAATAGTAACACATAGAGTAATAAATCCAACCTGCTGGTAACAGACAAAACCAATTTTTATCCCGATCCCTCCCTTTTCTCTACTCCAGTCACCCACTCTAGTACCTGACCTTGACCAACCTCTGGAATCCTTCACAATAGTAGAAACTGGAATTCCTGTTCTTAGCAATCATTCCTTCCTAGGGCCAAAAATGAATTCATATTTCAATTTTAAATTTGCTCCAAATATCCACCATGTATGCCTGGTCTCCTTGTCTCCACACTAACAAACTTTACTCAGAACTTGATGACTGTTAGTAACACTATTTCTCAGATTTGCAATATTCTCTGAAATGATAAGGAAGAAAATATTAGGGATCTAGTTATCAAACACCTAAATTCAGTTCTCAAACTAGGGTTTTTGTTCACCATGTGGTTTTCAGCCAAAGCATGATCACACCTGCCAGGGATTTCTAGCACATCATATTTTTCAAGGGTAAGAAAAACATGTTTCCACACTCAGTCCAATAGTCACAGAGGCAGGCTTATGGAACTTAAGAAATCTAATTACAAACTTGTGGTAGATGAGGTTAAAATAGTCATTTTTTTTTAAAGAATCTGGCTCAAAATTCACACCTGTTTAGAACATCTAAAAAGTTAACTGTGTCTGTATGGACCATATACCTTAAACGTTCTGTATTCTTGGTTGTTGTTGTTTAATCACTAAGTTGTATCCAACACTTTTGCAACCCCATGGACAGTAGCCCACTAGGCTCCTCTGTCCATGAGATCTCCCAGGCAAGAATACTGGAATGGGTTGTCATTTCCTCCTTGAGGGGATCTTCCTGATCCAGGGATTAAATCCGCATCTCCTGCAATGATAGGCAGATTCTTTACTACTGAGCCACCTGAAAAGCCTTGGTACATTGTCTTTAATGCACATTATAGCCCTTTGGTCTGTGTGAGCAACTTTTGTTTCAGAGTCATTTCATTCTCAGTAATCTGAAAGACTAGATTTTCATCTTTAAATTCTCTTTCATTTTCCTTTATACCAGGAAGAGAAACAGAGATAAACACAGTTCCTGCAGTTAGAATATGTGGGTTAACATCCTAACTTGACCATTCACTAGCAGAGGGGATATGACGTTGTTGTGTAGCCTTTCTGATTTCAGGAAACCTGTCTGGAAAATACAGATAATAACATCTCTACCTCCCAGGCTGGTTGGGAAGATTAAAGGAGAAAGTAGATGTGACGCTCTCAGCACGGTATCCAGATAGATATTTCGTAAGGGTTGCTTGGTGGGTATAAGTTTTCTCATGTGCTCAGACTTTTGTAGATAATTGCTTAATAAATATTCACTCCACACATGTGCCCTGGACTTTGGCATCTGCAAATATGGTTCCTTAGTCATTTATGACTTTTCTCTTAGTCCAGGAAGTACTGCTTTGGACCATCTCAGGATTAGAGCCATCTTCCCTCTGAGATTCAGCTGTTCTATAAATGGATCACCTATCTGTTGGCTCCCAAACATCTTCTCAGGAGGATGTGATCAGGCCAATGAAGTGAGAAAGCAGCCACTGCTTCTCAAACGACAACACACATGAGACTCCATCTTTTAATTACTAGGTAGTTTGCAGGTATAATTGCCCAGTAATTGCCTGAACCCATGTAGCAACAAGGTGTGTTCACAAATCATCAGCCATGCAGTAAATGGCTCATTGATTCACATAGCTCCCAGCCTGTGATCACTTAGGTTTTGAAGATTCAAATGCCAGCGGCCTTGATAGGGGGATGAAAGTGCCTGGCACCTGTATCTTTAGAGTCTCCTTGAAATTTGTTTCTTCCTCTGTCCTTTTTCAGGGCATTCTGATAATGGGATAAAGTCATTTATTTGTCCCTGTGCTCTGTAAACTTCAAATAAGCTTTAGTTTAGCAAGTGCATAAAACAGTCCACTAACATCCTGAGGTTTATTCACTCATTCCTCAGTAGTGTATTAATCAGAATAGACTGTAGCTAAACAGCTAAAGTGTTGACTAGGTCATGTCTGCTGTGTCTCTGTGACTTTAGCATGACTATATGCTTCAGGAAGATTTATTGGGATGTCTCATTAAGGCTAGACATAAGGAAGTCATTAAGTCAAGATTAATCAGATTGAAACATGTTAGAATTTTTCACTTCTTTTGCAGTTAAGCATGACTGTGAGACTGTTTTTGATGGTGATTGTTTCTCACATATGAGAGTCATTGACTCTTGGGGAATTAGAAGGTTGGTGTGCAGCTGAGTATTAGCAGCATATGGTCTTTGTGATCAAGTGAAGATTTGGGGGAAAATTAGTTGCACAATGTAGTGGAAAGTTCAGAGACAGATTTTGAATCTAGGCTATGCCATTTGCAACTTCCATGGCAACTTCCTTCCATGCATGAGACCCCCAACTTCTCCAGAAGATGATGGGTTTGGGAAAAAATCAGTAACTTGCACAGAATAGTATCAGTGAAGCTCTGCTTTCATCTATTTGGCATACTGTGCTCTCAAGTTAGATTATAATAATTATTATATTTTGATATGTATGTGAAGGTCACTCAAAAAGTCCAACTCTTTATGACCCCATAGGCTATACAGTCCTTGCAATTCTCCAAGCCAGAAAACTGGAGTGTGTAGCCGTTCCCGTCTCCAGGGGATCTTCTCAACTCGGGGATCAAACCTAGTCCGGCACATTGCAGGCAGCTTCTTTACCAGCTGAGCCACAAGGGAAGCCCAAGTATACTGGAGTGGGTAGCCATCCCTTCTCCAGCGGATCTTCCAAACTCAGGAACTGAACCAGATTCGTTACCAACTGAGCTATCAGGGAAGCCCATATTTTGATAAAGTGTCTCTAAATTATGTCAGAATAGTGCCAGTCTAGATGATCACAATCACTCAGGGTTGTTCTTACTTTCTTTGGAGCTTAAGCTTATATTCCAGGATGTGGATGTTTGTGAGGCCCAGAAAAAGGAGGATGGGGGAGAGAGAGAGAGGAACTGAGGGCAAGGAAGAACTCTTAGTTTGCTCCCTGTGGGCACCTAGAGAGAAGGCAGTTTTATCCTAGCCTGGGTGCAGCCCCGTCAAAGTCTGTTTGGCCATACTGCATGGTCTGGCGACAGGAGATCTTAAAGTTTAGCTTGCTGGTGCCTCACCTTGGTTCTTTTGTGGCAAGGTAAGGACCAGGAAAGAGTCCCCTTGGAGTAAGCCCAGACTCACACTTGTGCATCCATGCAGCAGGGTAACAACTGGGTTCTCTAGGAAACAAAGAGGCTGGAGGTGCCACAGGCTCACCTCACCCTAAGACAGCATCAGTTGCTCAGATATTATCTCTGAAGATCTCACCTCCCAGGGAGAGAGACAGAGGCATTTGAGAGCCTGACATGTGACCTGAGTGTTCATCAGAGACTGTTTAAATGACCTAAAGCGATTGGGTTTTAAGCTGATAGAGCTTTAAGTATCCCCTCCTCCACTGGTCAGTGAGCCTTCAGGAAAGAAACCCTTACAGCTGCAGACAAAATGGAGAGCTGTGTCTTGTATGCATCCTTGAGGCACGGTGTGAATGAAATCTGTGCTCTCGCTGGGCTTAGAAACTGTTACCACATTTTGCTGGA
This sequence comes from Oryx dammah, assembly GCF_014754425.2. Classification (NCBI taxonomy): domain Eukaryota; kingdom Metazoa; phylum Chordata; class Mammalia; order Artiodactyla; family Bovidae; genus Oryx; species Oryx dammah. The sequence continues at coordinate 55,099,325 of NW_024070205.1, forward strand.
GACCATCGTCTGGTGTCTGAAGAATGCCATTCAGTTGTTTATACCTATCCTGCCCCTGTTTCCTCACCTCCACGTAAGAAGGCACTTCCTTTAGCTCGTTCTCACTCTCGTGTGTGTGTGCTCGGTCATGTCCGACTCTTCATGCTCCCTTGGACTGTAGCCTGCCAGGCTCCTCTGTCCATGGGATTTCCCAGGCAAGAATACTGGAGTGGCTTGCCATCGCCCTCTCCAGCGGATCTTCCAGACCCAGGGGTCGAACCCACGTCTCTTGTGTCACCTGCATTGGTAGGTAGATTCTTTGCCACTAGCTCCGTGAGCGAGATCAACTCACAGTGTGTGTTTGGGAAGGGAGAGGCTTCCCCAGGGTAACACCTCCTGAGATGGCCTTCCTTCTGCATGGATGTCATCCTGTGTGACTTAGGCACACGGACTGGCTGCTTGGGGACGGTGCTCACCCGAGCACACAGCTCTTTTTCTTTTCCAAGCAACAGTAATGGACTAGACTGGACGTGACGAGTCATTCACCTCCTTTCAGGACTTGATGTCCTGCCAAGAACCGAAGAGAGCGCCTCACAGACAGGTATCCTCAGCCTGCGTGCTGTTGGCTCCTTGCTCCCCTCCTGCCCCCAAGAACATGTCCTCACTTCTCTTGGTGCCAGCAAGGACATGTTCATGTTCTTCGACACCAAGCTCCTCCCAGGTTGATGGGTTTGTAAACATTGAGTCCCAGCCAGAGCGTCTAAATGCTGAAGGAAACAGCGCGGTGAAAAGATGACCTCACAGGTCGTGGCTGCCAAGTGGAGATGCGAGACCTCACTGCTGGCAGCCAGGGAGGGATAAAGGGCAGGGGGAGCTTTCATAAAACAGTTTCACAGACAAACAGCCGCCCCCTCGCCCCTGTGTGTGTCCCAACAACTCAGGCTGTGGGTGGCCGGTCGAGATGGAAACCATACTTCAAGGGCTCAGACCTCCTTTCCAGGCTGGGTAACCCGGGAGGAAACCGGAAGCCCTTGCCTGTGCTAAGTGTTAATAATGGGAAAGAAACTGCACTGATTGACCAAACTGTGCTGCCTGGGCAACTGAAGTTGCAAACCATTCTAACCTGTGCTCACGGTTTTCTTCTGGTTATTCAAGGTACTCTAAAGCAGAGGTCCCCAACATTTTTGGCGCCAGGGACCAGCTTTGTGGAAAACAGTTTTTCCACAGATGGGGGCAGGGGGAAGGGGAATAGTTTTGGGATAATTCAAGTGCGTTACATTTACTGTGCACTTAATTTCTGTTATTATTACATCAGCTCCACCTAAGATCATCAGGCATTAGATTCCAGGGACTGGGGGACCCCTGTCCTAAATAGTTGACCCTAAAAAGAGTGAAAGGAAGGTGAGTTACTGGTGTATGTGGCATATGGTTAAAAATAGATGGTAAAAGACCTTGACATGGAATCTACAAGTTCAGATCAGTCGCTCAGTCTTGTCCAGCTCTTTGCGACCCCATGGACTGCAGCACGACAGGCCTCCCTGTCCATCACCAACTCCCAGAGTTTACTTAAACTCCAGTACTCTTGTGTGGAAAATCCCATGGACGGAGGAGCCTGGTGAGCTGCAGTCCATGAGGTCACTAAGAGTCGGACACGACTGAGGGACTTCACTTTCACTTTTCACTTTCATGCATCGGAGAAGGAAATGGCAACCCATTCCCGTGTTCTTGCCTGGAGAATCCCAGGGATGGGGGAGCCTGGTAGGCTGCTATCTATGGGATCGCACAGAGTCGGACACGACTGAAGCGATTTAGCAGCAGCAGCAGCATGTCCATTGAGTTGGTGATGCCACCCACCCATCTCATCCTCTGTTGCCTGCTTCTCCTCCTGCCTTCAATCTTTCCCAGCATCAGGCTCTTTTCAAATGAATCAGCTCTTCATATCAGGTGGCCAAAGTATTGGAGTTTTAGATTCAGCATCAGTCCTTCCAACGAATATTCAGTACTGATTTCTTTTAGGATGGACTGGTTGGATCTCCTTGCTGTCCAAAGGACTCTCAAGAGTCTTTTCAAACACCACAGTTCAAAAGCATCAATTCTTTGGCGCTCAGCTTTCTTTATAGTCCAATTCTCACATCCATACACAACTACTGGAAAAATCATAGCTTTGACTAGACAGACTTTGTTGGCAAGTAATGTCTCTGCTTTATAATAAGCTGTCTAGATTGGTTGTAACTTTTCTTCCAAGGAGGAAGCATTTTTTAATTTCATGGCTGCAGTCACCATGGCTGCAGTGATTTTGGAGCCCCAAAAATAAAGTCTGTCACTGTTTCTACAAATTGTCAGAATCTACAAATTGTCAGAGAAAGATTGAAAAGCTTGGTGGTAATGCCTTTATCAGAGTCTGTACAATCACAGGGAAATCACATTATACACTGCTAGGTGCATTATAGTCTCAAGGTATCATACATTGGATGCGTTAGACACCATGTGCGTTACAACTTTGGTGCATCATACCCTACAGGTATTATGAGTTACGTGCAATATACATTGCATGTGTTATATACCGTGTACATCACACTATTTTTATTAGACACTAGGTGCATAATCTATGTCCTAATGGGCAGAGGGCAGTAGGCAGGAAGAGGTAACAGGGGAGCAATGAGATCTGTACCTTCAAGGTACTCAGAATCCAGTTCCATAGAAGCAACTAACTTGTAACCACCAAGGAACCCTTCCATGCTGTGTGGGATGATTCTATCATATGTAATGAAAAGCCCAAGAAGTCCTCAGAGAGAACTTGGAATGCTAGGAGCTGGAGTTTGAAGGCTGTCTGGGGTGTGCATGGAAAGGCTCCACCATGGGCACAAAGATTTGGAATCACTTGGGACACTACCTCTGATTAGCGTGAGTACCATAAAATGAAATAAACCAAATGTGAGCAATATGTCCTACAAATGCTCTGTTTTTCATATAAAGTTGATTTTCTTTGTTTTTCAAAAAATAGATATGAACTAGTCTGTGCGTAGATCACAGAGTACTGCAGGAGGGACCTGGAAGTTTGGGCTCAACTTCTAGGCAGCCAGGCAGCATGTCATCAGAATCAGGAGACTAAACCAGCCACAGCCAGAGGATTGCAAATCGAAAAGTGACCATTTGGGTTTCCCCCAAAACTTGAAGTTACTTGAAACTACTTAATAAGTGAGATGAAGGTACAGATAGCCATAGCACCCATTGGAAACAATATGCCTTGGAGCTATTAACCTGAATCACTTCCAGGGTTTTTTCTTTGTTTTTTTATTTTTTATGAAGTGCTACTTTTAAAGTAAATATTTCTGTAGCTGGAAAAAAGTCCTCTCCTGCATAGTCTCAAACCAGCTGTATTTATTGCTGTATTTACCTGGTTTATAATGAAGGGAAGATGTCCACTGTTGGGGGCCAGCGTGAGGAACTCCACGCATGGCAAAGGTCATGAGGAAGGAGGCTTGGCATACGCAAAGGCGTAATCAAGCCTCAGGAAACCCCCTGTTCCCGAGCATCTACCCCAAAACCAGAGTCTGTTTTATGCTCTCACCTACACCTCTGACTTTACGGGGGGCTCTCCCCCATAACCGTTTCTCTCGGAGAAGGAGTAAACTGCAGCTCCAAGGCAATAAAAATTCCTGGGCGTGACAAGAGTGTTTCAGCTTACGAACTCCTCTGAAGGTTATCCAGCCCGCCTGTATAGGTTCGTCTGGCCACATGTGATTGTTTACAGCCTCCAAATCTGAGAGGCATGAGATGTTTTAGACTTACTAAAGGCAAATTCTTTTGGGGAGTTAGAAATTATTAGTATAGTGGGTTGGTTAGGAATTATATTGGTGAACGGTTTTTCATTTGTTGTGTCAATAATTGCTGCTAATTCCCTGCTCTGGGTGGGACAAGGATGTCTCAGGTCAAACCTCTCTGCTGACAGACTAGCTTATGTGACAGGATTATCCATACTCCTGCCACATGATTGTTTACTACCTCTTAACCATAAACAGCAGCAGAGAGTTTTGGAGTATTTTGAGAGTCTTAATTAGCATAGGGCTTTTTCTTATCATTGAGTCAATGATTGCTGCCAGGCCTCCATATCCTTAGGCACCTGGGAATATATTAATCAATGTATTTGGAATATAGAAAAGGAAATATAGTAGTTTTTGATGTTAGCAATACTAGACTTTTTGAGTTAATGGATTTTCTCTTTTGTAATAGATCACTGTGCTTTGTTATAAATCACTGTGTCTTTGTTATGTAAAAATGTAATTATCACTATCTTAAGACTAAATAGATCTTAAGGGGAACATTGATAAAAGGATTTTCATTTGTTGGGCTGATGTTTGCTGCTAAATCTCCATATTCCCTGCCCGTATAATGAATATAACTAACATATAGGAGAAATAAGTATTAACCTTTAAACATATAGGAGAAATAAGTATTAACCTTTAAGATTAATCCTGTTAACCTTGGGTTAAATAAATTCCTTTCTTGATTGTAACTCACTACACCCTCACCCTATAGGAATGCAACTTTATCTGGAGGGTGGTGCCCGGTTTAAGAAAAAACACCCTTGGAGGAAATAAGGTTTTTGGTTATCAGAAAGAAAGGACCATAGAATGTCAGCAGGTCTTACTCATGGCCAGAAGATGATGTAATATCCCTAAGACCCCCGCGTGACTCTGTATTCATCCCTATGTGTAACAGAAGGTATATAAGCAAACCCAAAAATAAAGAAATCGGATCAGTTTCTGGAAAGACTGATTCCACCATGTCGCTTCTTTCTTGCTCTCATTTCTCTGGCTGAATTTAGCCTCCTTTTCTCCACTACACTATCTCCTACTACACTATCCATTTCTAATCTCTCTCTATATCTGTAATTAAATATGTATTTTTCCAAAGACGCTGATGCCGTCCCCCCACCTTAGAATCACCCTGGATCCACCGGGGCTGGACCCCGGCAGTCCACATTTGGGTTGTGTCTTGTATATTAGTGACTGCATCTTGGGCTCTGCTTTCCAGTTAGAACCAGGGGAGAATGTGCGTTTGCTCGGGGGTGGGGATTTCTCTTTCTATTCCATGTGAAGCCCCAGGCTTTTCCCTCCACCCCCCACTGCCTCTTAAGGAGTTAGCACACGATTTAAAAGCCCATTTGTACAACTCTACTTCTTTTCTTAACTGCATTTTCTTTCTGTATATTTGACTTTCTTGGGCTTCAAGCCCCGGTCATCTCCCAGCTGTATGACCTGGAAGCCCAGAATGGATGCAGAATCTACACCTCAAGTGGAGAAAGAGAATAAAAGGCACTTCTGCCCTGGGAGGTGTGTGTGTGTGTGTGTGTGTGTGTGTGTGTGTGTGTGTTCCTGTAAGGACAGGCAGAGATGGTGGATTCATTTGAACCCAAGGGGAGGCACAAAGAAATAGCTCAGAGTTTATTTCCAAGCTCTGAAGAATGCATCTTCATTACAGCCTGTACCCAAAATGAGTTATTTGAGTGTTGCCAGACTTTTTCTTCTTTTCATATATCTGCTCACCAATTTAAGTGCTCATTCTGCCAGAATCTGGTCTCTGAAAGGTGAGCTGGGGAAACGACACTGGCTGAGAGCTCAGAATGCTTCTGTGTCCTTGCAGAACTCGGCCAGGGGTCCCACCAGCAGCTAACCAGGAATGAGAAATCAAAGCGACAGTATCAATGACAGACAATATTTCTACTGACACTGTGCTGAGGCTTTATTTGTGTTATATCACAAAAGAGCCCTGCTATTCCCATTTAACGAGTTTAGAGAGGTTAGTAATTTACTCAAAGTGAGAGAAACCAGTGCTCTGTTTCATCTACACAAGCTTTAACCATAACTAACATTACATGTGTGTTTCAGTTTATAAACCTGCCCTCTGGAATGGTGTTTTATTCAATCCATGGTGAAGGACTCGGGAGCCTAAGATTCAATCCAAGATTAGCTCACACGTCAGTGGACCATGTGAGATGTAAAACGTGTTTTTGTGAAGCCGTGGTGTCAAGAAACTATAGGTCAGATCTCAGGTTATGTGGGAAGAAAGGCAATCTTTTGAGTGGCACCTGTATCTCTAGTGTTCACATCTCTAAAAGTAAAGATAATACTAGATACTAGTTAGCCAAAGCCCTTACTTTGGTCATTGTACTAAAAAAAATTCTCTTTAGCACAGCAGTGGATAGTGTGGGTATACCTGGGGGTCCACAGTAAAAATTTATAGTGAAATAATCTCATTAGAGTTAAACATAATTGAATTCATCAAAATTACAATGTATGTTTTATATGGTATACACATTGTTTTGGAGCATATAAAATGAAGGAAAACCTCCAAATTCTTTTTATGAAGCAAGTATAACAAATCCTATATCTGATTTTAAAAAAAAAGAAAAAAATATAGACCAAATCAGCATGATTTATGAACATTAGTGTGAAAATCTTAAATTTTAGTGAACATACTCTAAAATCATGTTAAGAAATATTAAGAAAATGCTGAAATTAACATGCTATAATCAAATGGGATTTATGCCAGGAATTCAAAGGAGGTTAAATGTTAGATACTATATTAATAGACCTGAGAAAAAAATCCAAATGATATTTTGTAGAGATGCTAAAAATTCTTTGACACAATTTAACATTCTTTCCTAATTAAAATTCTTGAGAAAATACAAATAGGTGACTATCTCCTTAAAATTATGAAGGACCAACATCTCTCTCTTAAGGCCAGCATCTTTCACGATGTCCTTGGCCATTTCACGTCATTTTTGAAGTACCATCTAATGTAACTAGACTAGGCAAAGTAGTCATAGCCCAGTGACTGAAAAGAAATAAAATGATCCCTCTTGCAGAAGACATAAAAGTATACCTGAAAAATCATACAGAATTAATTATAAAATATCTCACTAAAAGAATTCACTAAGACAGCAAGATAAAAGGTAAACATGAAAAACTGATAGCACTCACATACATATCCGCCTGCAATGCAGGAGACCCGTTAGATTCCTGGGTCTACTGCTAGTTAGATTCCTGTTCTATTCGATTCCTGTTCTACTAGTTTGATTCCTGGGTCTATCTCTACTACTTCTACTACAAGGATACCCACTCCAGTATCCTTCGGCTTCCCTTGTGGCTCAGCTGGTAAAGAATCCACCTGCAATGTGGGAGACCTGGGTTCGATCCCTGGCTTGGGAAGATCCCCTGGAGAAAGAAAAGGCTACCCACTCCAGTATTCTGGCCTGGAAAATTCCATGGACTGTATAGTCCACAAGGTCATGAAGAGTTGGACACGACTGAGGGACTTTCACTTTCACATACACATAGGGACTTCCCTGATGGCTCAGACAGTAAAGAATCTGCCAGCAATGCGGGAAAGCTGGGCTCAGTCCCTGGGTCTGGAAGATCCCCTGGAGAAGAGAATGGCAACCCACTCCACTATTCTTGCCTGGAGAATCCCAAGGACGGAGGAGCCTAGTGGCCTGTTACAGTCCATGGGGTCGTAGAGAATCAGACATACCTGAGTGACTAACACTTTCACATACACATAGGGAGTTCCCTGGTGTTTCAGTGGTTAAGACTCTGAGCTTCCACTGCAGAGGGCACGGGCTTGATTCCTGGTTCGGAAACTTAAGATCCCACACGCGCCATGGCATGGCTGGAAAAAAGAGAGATTTCTCTCCTTGCTTCACATACACATAACCACGAGAACCTATAATGAATGAGAACACCGAATTTACAAAAGAAAAAAGAATAAAATAAAATGTTAGTAATAAAATCATATCTCATTAAAAATATATATGTCTACATAAAACTGTACATGTTCACAGCAGCTTTATCCATAATAGCCAAAAACTGAAAACAACGCAAATTCCCATTGACTTGTTTTTTTGATAAACAGATTGCAGCACACTCACCACTGCTCAGAAATAACAAGCAGTTCATGCAACAAACGTGGATGAATCTCAAAAGCAGTTTGCTAATGAAAGAAACTAGCCTAAAAGTTTTCTTACTGTTTGGTTACATCTTTGTAAAATTCTACAGAGCTAAAACTATGGCAACAGAAAGATCAGGGGTTCCTAGGGCCAGGACTAGGGAGAGGAGATTCACTGGGTGCGAGGAAACTCTTGAGGGTAAAGGAATTGCTTTACAACATGAATATAGTGGTGGATACATCACCATATGCATTCATCAAAATGTTGAATTGTACTTTCCAAATAATTGCTTTTTACTATATAGCATATATTATACCTTGATAAAGCTGATTTTAAAAAATAACTTTACTCATTATTCGAATAATTTGTTTTCTAGAAGTTCCCAGAAAACCAGCCAAGGCCATGCTAGAGTGCAGCTGAAATGGAAAGGGGAGTGTTTTATACAAAATAGCCTTGTAGGGTGTTAAGATATAAACTAGATGTTTTCAGGCAGAAAACTTAGAGTCACCAGGTCATGTTTCCTGGACTTACAGGTTTTGAATCTCTCAGTATTCGGAGTAAAGTTCAGAATAAATATAAAGTAAATAGATGGGGAAACAGTGGAAACAGTGTCAGACTTTATTTTTTAGGGCTCCAAAATCACTGCAGATGGTGACTGCAGCCAGAAAATTAAAAGAAGCTTACTTCTTGGAAGAAAAGTTATGACCAACCTACATAGCATATTCAAAAGCAGAGACATTATATTGTCTACAAATGTCCATCTAGTCAAGGCTATGGTTTTTCCAGTGGTCACATATGGATGAAGACTTGAACTGTGAAGAAAGCTGAGCATCAAAGAATTGATGCTTTTGAACTGTGGTGTTGGAGAAGACTCTTGAGAGTCCCTTGGACTGCAAGGAGATCCAACCAGTCCATCCTAAAGGAGATCAGTTCTGGGGGTTCTTTGGAAGGAATGATGCTAAAGCTGAAACTCCAGTACTTTGGCCACCTCATGCGAAGAGTTGACTCATTGGAAAAGACTCTGATGCTGGGAGGGATTGGGGGCAGGAGGAGAAAGGGACGACAGAGGATGAGATGGCTGGATGGCATCACCGACTCGATGGACGTGAGTCTGAGTGAACTCTGGGAGTTGGTGATGGACAGGAAGGCCTGGCGTGCTGCGATTCATGGGGTCGTAAAGAGTCGGACACGACTGAGTGACTGAACTGAAATGAACTGAAAGAAGACAGTAGATAACGGCACGCAACTGCTTCTCTCACGACACCAACTGATTCTTTTGCTCATCAGTCTCTTATTTCATTTCTCTTGCCTTATTTATTTGCCTCACAAATAGGTGGATGTGTTCTTGGATGGAAATAAGCAGGGTCAGGGTCTATGGGTATGTGTGTGTATGTGTGTGTGTGTAAAATTCCATTTCCTTTTCTCCCTCGTGTCGAATCTGGATTTATTCTTACCCTTACAGAACCATGTGATCTTAGTTTTAAAATAAAACCATTCACCTTGATATTTTTCTCTTACTCTAGATTTAGCCCCCTTTCCAGCAGAGAAGAAAATAAGGAAAATTGCTTTTTTTCTGCATACGTTGTGACTCTACCCATGCACATACATATTCTTTCACATTTCAATATGAACACCACTGCTGGACGACCTGTGAATTTCTTGACAGTATCAGTCTGGAAGTGAAGTCTTTCATGGAGCAAAGGACCGAATTCCTAGATTCAGCGTCCTGTGTTCTAATTTCCTTCTTAAGTTGTCTCTTTTCACTTCTCTCAGGAGTTCCAATGTAAGTAACTCCAAAACAGCGGGTTGCCATGACTGCGGCACCCTTCCTTTTTATCTTAAATGAAGGCCTGAAACTGTAACTTGAAAGTAAAAGGTGTTCTAAAATGTCCAATTTACTTCAAAGATTCCTCCTTTTCAGCCCTTTTCTTTCTTACAAATGATTTGGATGTGAATTTATCTGTCATACTATTGCTTAGAGCTGTCTAGTTATTGTTGTGTTACTATTATTATTGTTATCATTACCCATTTAAAGATAGTGAGGAACCTGGACTCAAACTCTGATACTATTTATTTCCAACTTTTCATCCTCAATTTAAAAATAAAATACCAGAATAAGAAAAAAAAAAAAAAAAGGACTGGATCTAGTCTAAAAATTTTGACAAGGAAACACATCCAGTACCATAATAGCAAGCACTAGGAATCCTGGCTGTTACAGTTTTGCAGTTTGCTAAGTGGCTTGTAGCCCAGTATCTTTTTCCCAGTGATCATTCAGCAGTGACTTGTCCTGGATGAAGAAAAAGGAGCGATATCCTAGAACTCTATCCACTGCTACTCTTGAGGAGCATTCACCTGTGTCTCAAAAATATTTTATTTTCTATAAATATTGTTTTTGCAATATTTGTTGATTTTAATTTAATTTTTTTCTTATGCAGATACATCAGTAACCAACACCCCCAGTTAATGTCAATCTTTATTAACCAGTGTATATGATCTAGTGAGTTAGCACATTGGACTTAGAGTTGTTGTTATTCAATCACTAGGTTGTGTCCAGTGACTCTTTGCAACCCCATGGACTACAGCCTGCCAGGTTCCTCTGTCCATGGGGTTTCCAAGCAAGAATACTGGAATGGGTTTCCATTTCCTTCTCTGGGGGGCTATTCCTAGACCGGAGATCAAACCCATGTCTCTTGTATTGGCAGGAAGATTCTTTACCAGTGAGGCACCAGGGGAGCCCTGGAATAAGAGTAGACAGACAGATTTGAACCTGGGGACCTGAGAGGTAAGAGAAATCATACATAAGCCTTGTGACAAGCAGAATACACTCTTTCCTTTTAACCTTTTTGTTAAAATTTTATTATTTAAGCTATTTGTTAAAATCTGATGAATATAAGCTTCTGTATTTAGAGTCAGATGAGTTTGAATTTCAACTCTGCCACAACATAGGTAACCTTAGGCAAATGACTGAATGCTTTTTAAGCCTCACTTTTCTCATTTGTAAAATGGGTTTCATTATAACATTTATTTCATAGGGTTCTGAAACAATTAAATAAAAGATTAAATAATAAGTATGAAATAAATATTAAATGAAACCATGCCTATCAAGTGCCTCACACACTGCTTAGCACATATTCAAAGACTTTCTGTGCAGTTTTCACAAGCATCCGTGACTGGGGTGATATATTTCAAATATCTTTCTATCTCAGATGGATTAAGAAGTTGAGCACAGAGATTTAGGAAGGTGAAGTCGTTCTGTTTTCTCTCTTCCTTTCTATCTTTTTCCCAGATTCCTCTCACACCATGTCCTTACCCCTTTCCTCTCTACCCCACATACCAGACTAATATGGTGGCGGACTAGAAGTGGGAGTGGAAAACGGGCACCGTGGCCAAGATCGCCAGGTGCCCAGGGCCAGCACAGCATACCCGCAGGGGTGCGCTTGCCTTTATAATCCATGCCCGGCCCCTTTCCACATCCTCTCTTAGGGGAATGAAGCCCCTGATGACCTATTGGGTTTAATCAACAATACTGACTCTTGCTGCTTCCCAAAGGCCTTTCCTTCCCTCCCTCCCTTCTTTCCTTCCTTCCTTCTACTTTTCAAAGTCTAGAGCAGTAGAGAGTTTCCTTGGCTTGACTCTAGTGATCATACAGGATGGAAATGCCAAGGAAAGGGGATATAGAAAGCATTAGGAAAGACATGCTTTCTGGATATGGCTAGGGCACAATTTATTTGCCAAAGAACTTTTTTTCTTTCTGCAATAGTTTAAAGCTTTTGGAAAAGTAGCTGCAGGTACAGATTTCAATGTACAGTTCATTTTTACTCACACATGTTTATGCAGATAAGACATTTTCCATCTAAATGTGATAATAGAGGGTTTCTAGCTTGACTTAGAGTAAGGGACATGGAAGAGACAGCAGAGGAGATAAGGATGCAGAGTAAGAGAGCCTGTGAGTCAGCTTGGCAATGCCCAGGGATCCAGGAGCTAACAGCATTACCCATCCGGCAGGTACCAGGCATGTGGCATGCTCACTGCTATGAGTTATCTGTGTTGGGGGAGACAGAGAGAACACAGACAGGAAAGACCAGTGCAGTTGACTGGGGCAGCCCCTGGCCTGTATCCGCACTGCTGATCCTGGGCCACCGGTGGGGCCTCTTAGTGATCCTCATGGGGTTGCTGAATGCAAGGCAAGAAGGGCTCTAGAGGGGGGCATGTTCTCCAGACCCCCATCACTGGGCAGCAGCCCCACCTAAACATCCAGGCTGGAAATCCATTTTGGTCCTTAGTGAACAAGAAAATAAAATGAAAAGGGATGCTTTCTGAGATTGGGGCAAAGCACATATGATGGACTGTAGAGCCTTCCACAGTCTGAAAGGACTGGGTTTCTTGAAACTTTGTAGTCTCTCAGAGTATTGGGGGTGCAAACTCAATGGGCATCGTAAATGGAATGTGCAGAAAAAACAACCCTCCTGTCGGTTGACTGTAACTACTATGGTCTTCGTCCAGCTCTCCATCACCCTCTCTGGGCTCAGGGGGACTCTCAGGCTGACTGGCCTCCCCTCAGCTCCTGCCTTTTCTAAAGACACCTCACTGTGGCTATGAGCCCTGTTCACTCCCTGCTGACCTGGCTGGTCACTCCGCTCCTTTTTATCCCCTAGGCCTGGCTATCAGCCCTATACCAACACTCAGGGCAGCTCAGAAAACTTGGATCTCAGGAATACCCGTTTCGGTCTCACTTTTAACACACATTTCTTGAGTTTCCTAATGATTAACAGAGTCCAGGGTCACTCTCTGCTTATGGTTTTTCCTTCATTTATCACCTTCTCTTTCTGATGAACTTCAGTTGCTACTCATTCATTCACTCAGCAAACATTTTCCAAGTGCCTGCTATTTGACAGGCTTAAATGTCACGTCCTCCGTGAAGTTTATCACAACTTCCCTGAAAAGAATTAGTCACTTCCTCTCTGTCTTTCCATGACACTCTGTATATACCCCTGATTATTTCTGTTGCATATGTTGCAATGGTACATCTCTGACCCCTCTCCTCTGTAGGCCCATTATGTTCCTGCTTGAAGGGAGAACCAGTTGTATTCAGCTTTGTGCCATCAGTGTCTGGCACTCTTTGAATACTTATTGATGAACAATAAGAAATGGATGGAAAGAAATTGATGCTCCTAGTACCCAGAGAGGCAGCATGGTTTTGTAGTTAAGGGCACAGCTTCTGAATTCAGATCATCTTGATTTTAATCCTGACTCTAAGATCTACTAGCAGGACAATCCTAAACAAGCAATTTACCACTGTGTGCCTCACCCTCCACACTAGAAAAAGTGATAATAATAGTACCTAGTCCACAGTGTCATTGTGAGGATTAAATAAAATAATGCAGGGTAAATATATAGAAGATGCTAGGCATATAATATGTGTTCAATAAATGGTGATTCTTGTTGCTTGTTTGTCTTTCCCAGAGGACTTGATTCTTTTTGATAAAATGCTATCACACTCGGATGAGCAGTTGGATGAATTTAGGGTGTGAAGGACAAAGAGAAATTCAGGTTTCATTTTCAGAGGAAAAGCCAGTGAATTTTATGCTTTATCTTCATTTTCCCAGCTGGACTTGACTTGTACATCCGGATGTTTACTTTTAGACTTTATAAGGACTCTGGTGCCATAAGGAAGATGCTGGAATACAGTCAAATGTAGCTGTGAGGGAAACTTCTAGCCAAAGAAAATAAGGCAGAATGTCATTAAAAAGAAAAATAATCTGCATTTTCCTTATTAAAAAAGGGTGGGACAGGTTCTGTTACATTAACTGCTAAGATACCTATGAGATAAATGACCCTGTTTAGGGAGCTGGCAGCAATTCCTACTCTGGAGACATGGTTTTGAGACCATTTAGGTGATCTCAGTTTTTTCCCAGCTTCTCAATAAAGTCAAAGTAAATGTTTAGTGAACTTTCTCGAAGGACCCATCAGATGCCCACCCCATTCTTGCTGCTGTTCCTTATGCACGTTCTTTTTGATACAACTTTGACAGTAACTGGGCTTCCCTGATAGCTCAGTCAGGAAAGAACCCATCTGCAATACAGGAGATCCTGGTTCAATTCCTGGGTAAGGAAGATCTGCTGGAGAAGGGATAGGCTGTCCACTCCAGTATTCTTGGGCTTCCCTTATAGCTCAGCTGGTAAAGAATCCACCTGCAATGCAGGAGACCTGGGTTCAATCCCTGGGTTGGGAAGATCCCCTGGAGAAGAGGATCTTCTTGACAGTAACTAGTCACAGAGCTCTTGGAATCAGTCAAATGAATCATTTGAAAAGAGTTCATAAACATAGGAAACCACTTGTATTAAAGATGGATACAAGAGGAACAGTCAACACACACGAAATGCTGCCCCCAAATGCCAGGCTTCCAACAGACTGGGGAGTTCAGAGAGAAGTGCCAGGGAGGAGAGGTCAGAGAAGTAACCTGCAGAGCAGCAAGAGGGAGTGTGGTGAGCTCCAGGGAAGCGAGGTCTAGCCTTGCTCACACCCCTCCCACTGCCCATCTCTCTTCCTGGATCTCTGGTCTTTCCTGGATTTCTCATAAATGACTTTTCAGTTTTCTCCTGTTCTGCTTCCCCTCTTTCTCTCACTTGCTTATGAACTGAAGTTGGCTTTGATTTGACAGAGACAGGGCAAAAGTTTCACTACCCAGTGTTTCTCCAAGTGCAGAGAACAAGAAGCAGGTGGGGACAGTCTCTTTTTGACCCTGCAGATCCAGTCGCCTTCTTTTCCACTCTGCCCAGTGCCCTGGGGGTCTGACCCATGAGTCCCTTGCTCTGGCTTGTCATTAGCTTCATTAGTGATGGGGAGTCCTGGCAGGAGATTGGAGGTTAGGGGTAAAGAGAGGTCGGGGTGTTGATTCTCCCTGCTCCCTCTCTGTGAGACCACCTAAGACTGGTTGAGACCATCCATCAAGAGAATCCCAAGGACATCCTGACTAGTGGCCATCCCCCTACAACCCTTCTACTCCGAGTTCCAGTAACCACTCTCTCTCTCCATGCCCCTTCCTACCTTAGCTAGGGTTCTTACAAGCCAGAATACTGCATTTTTGGTTTCCCTTGCCTACTTCTTTGAAGACGATCCCTTTATTAAACTCTCCTCCAATTACCCTAATTTGAGTGTGTCATCTGTTTCCTGTAGGGGCTCTGACAACACATATCAATAAGAATCTTGTTTAAAATTCAGATTCCTGAGTATTGACTGCAGACATTCTGAATGAATGTTAGGTCCAGAAAGGCCTCTTCATTTTCCACGAGCATGTGCTTCTGATGCTAGTGGTCCAGGGAATGACTCTGAGAGAGACTTCAACAGATTCTGACTGTCAAACAGGACATTGTCCAGATGTAGTCGAATAGTAAGAAAAACACAACCCTCATAGTTCCCATTGTTCTAGAATCTCTTCTGAGAAGTCTAAATTTTTGTATGAGATCATTATGAGCTAAGTTGGGAAAGACAGAGAGATTTCTAAACTAAGGCCTGAAGTCTGTGGGAGGGCTCCAGGAACCAGAAAAATAGAATTACATAGTATCAGTATATATGGTATACAGTTTCTGAACACCTCCTTGATTTATGCTGGCATGGTTTACCTGGAGCAGAGTGCTTCTGAAGTTTATTTGCAGTGATTGCACCATCACTAATAAGATAGGGAGATGTAATCAATGGCAGATGCTCAAATCTGAAATTAAAGAATGAGGTCCTTGCAAGCCAGCAGTGCCTGCCACTAGTCCAAACTAACAGTTGTTAATTGCAGTAACGAGTCAACCCCAGCAGTTGTTAATTGCACAATGTTACAGGGAAGAATCAGCCAAAGAGGAAAAAAAAAAAAAAAAAAAACAAACAGGAAACTAATGCACTGGTGGCTGGTAAACACTAAGGAAGACCATATAGGCATGTAGAGAAAATACAAAACCTCCCTGGATCTTGAAATGCAGACTAACCATTTCAAATATCTGTCCTGTTTTGGATATATCAGGTGCATTCTTGGAAGGTGACTGTTTCAGATATCTAGGACAATATTTGTTTAGGCAGCAGGGCAAACAGAAGAGGCAGTTGGAGAATAACAATGTCTCTTCTGGGAGCTGAACCTCCTGCTGCTTCTCCAGCTTATTTCTCAGAATAGTAGCTCAGAAAGTGGAAGGGGCCAGCTCACTTTCTCCTTCATAAGGACATGCTGCAAGAGTCAGGCCTCACCTGTAGGATCTGCCTTAAAAATCTTCCAGCAAGAGTCTGGTCATGGATGCCTCTTCAAGATAATCTAATCTAAATCTTCTGCTCTTGCTGAATCACGTACCAGAAGAGATGCCCAGATAAACTGATGTACAAATGGATTAACGAAGTACGTATTCTCCTGGTACTCTGTTCCCCACTGCGGCACATCTGACTGTGATGTTACATTCGTCATACGGTAGCGCTAAAAAAAGCAGTGTAAGAGAAAAAGGTTGGGCTATAGCCTCAAATCCCTGGGTCCAAATCTTGACTCTGCCACTTTAAGAAAATTGTTTAGTGATTCTGATTCCCTGTTTCTTCATTAACAAAACTAACAAGAACAGGGACCTCATAAGAGGATGCCATCATTAATCAAATCAATATACCTAATCACAGCACAGCAGCTATTATAGAGCGATAGCTTCTCAATAAATGACAGCGGTCATTCTTGTTATTCTAGAAGCTCTAGTTAAACCTCAGATGGCCTTTTTCTTTTCTGTAGGTCAAAGCCACAGATCAGAGACACTGTAGCCCAAGTGTCAATCTTGCTTCCATGGATATGCACCGCCTAACTGGAGAGCTGAAGTGGGATTGAGGCTCAGAGACCTGAAACTATTCTGTCTGGAAGATCTGGGCTCTAGGGTAAGTGATCCCTGCATAGGAAACAGTTTCAACAATGATAATCACGCCTCCCACTGACTCAGTCTCCTGGGCACCAAAAACTTCGTCCCCATGGAGAGTCAGCCCAGAAGCTATAAACCCAGTCCATTAAAACTCAGTGGCAGTCTTCCTTGGTGGTCCAGTGGTAAACACTCTGCCTGTGAACACAAGGGACACAGGTTCAATCCCTGGTCTGGGAAGATCCCACATGCCATGGAGCAACTAAGTGTATGTGCCACAACTACTGAGCCTGTGCTCTACAGCCTGGAAGCCGTGACTGCTGAGACCACGTGCTGCAGCTACTGAAGCCTGCACGCCCTAAAGTCTGTGCTCCACAGCCAGAGAAGCCACCACAATGAGAAGCCTGTACACCACAACTGAAAGCAGCCAGAGAAAGCCCGCGTGCAGCAGCGAAGACCCAGTGTAGCCAATAAACAAACAAATAAGAACAGCTCAGCTGCTCGGTGTCTGGGCTGGTAGGGAGTGAGCTCACAGGTGAGATCTGAGGCTGCTGCCGCCGTGAACGTGGTGGACCTTGCCCACCTGGGTGCCCGTGTCCAGAAGCATGTGGTGATCGGGAAGAGCTCTACCTGGTTGAGGGCGAGCAGTTTTACAGCGTGCTGGGCTTCAAGCAGTACGACAGCTTGAGCATCCTGCTGGCCACCCTGGGGAAGCCCGTTTGCGATTTGGCCATGCCAAGGCTGTCGGCATGCAGGAAAAGCAAACAAAAACAAATACTCAGTGGCTCTATCTCAGGAGTCAAGATATATATGGCTGGAGCCAGGTAGTATGTGATGAAGAGAAAGAAATCATCTTTTCCCTGTGGGGAGTTTTAAAACTACTAACTCATTCTATTTCCTTGAGTTTGGTGTCATGTATTAATTCCTAGCATCATTCCCAGAGCATTGTTGACTCTCTCTAACAGATTTCCTGAATGTATTTGAAAACATCCTGAATCTATGGAACTTAATCTGTCATTAACATCAGTCCATCACTGACCTACCCTATCACTATCTGGGCCTATAGAACAACCATGATTCTGTATCATTTCCCACCTAACTATACCAGCAAAGCATACCTATCCTGTTATTAATGTTAACATCCATCCATGCATCCATCCATTCGTCTGCCCATCCATCCATGCATCTATCCGCCCAACTACCAATCCACACATTCATATATAATATGAAGTGCTCACCCACATGGGTGCCTCCTTGAAGCCGGGGATACTTGAATGAGTATGAGGAGACCTGGTCTGTTAGGAGAATCATGAAAGTATCAGGTTGGGGGAGGGGTAAGCACTTGATCTTGATGGTCTTAATATTTCCCCAGATTGCCTATGTACCTATGGAATGCAGAATCAGTCCAACAACAAACTGGGCCACTGGAAATGTATCTGTTATCTGGTGGTAACAGGTCTCTAGCTGAGCCTCCCAAAGCACCAATTCAGTTCAGTTCAGTCACAAAGTCCTGTCCAACTCTTTGTGACCCCATGGACTGTAGCACGCCAGGCTTCCCTGTCCATCACCAACTTCTGGAGCTTGTTCAAACTCATGTCCATTGAGTCGGTGATGCCATAACCATCTCATTCTCTGTCATCCTCTTCTTCTCATACTTTCAATCTCTCCCAGTGTCAGGGTCTTTTCCAATGAGTCAGTTCTTTGCATCAGGTGGCCAAAGTATTGGAGCTTTGGCCTATACTTTGGCCAAAGCACCAGAGAGACCAGGAAATGTCTCAGAGTAGCCCCCTTCTCACTGACACTGGCTTAAGAGAATACAGAATACAGGATACTTTGCAAATAAAATTATTTCCCTCTCATTTCTGGTGTAATTAAAATTTTTCATAGAGTTTTTGTTTTTTCTTGAAGCAAAATGGAGGTACACGTTCGGTTTCAAGCTTCTTTCAAGAAGATGTTACATTTCAGAGAAAGCTGAAATTCTAACTGGCTCCACCCAAAAGCTTCAAGTGGACCCTGAAGATTTTATCAGATAGGAAGTTATAGAATCTATCTTTCAAGAGCAGGAGATGTGGGGAGAGGGGCAGGTTTTCCTCAGACAAAGGCAGGGAATGAATCGCCTTGAGGGCTCCCATAGCCAGGCCTGGAACCATCACCAGTTACCTGGCTCAGGTAAAAGCAGAGTCTTTCCCTGGCCTGTCTGATTCTATTCAAGCACAGGTAAACAACCACAAAGGATCAGAGCAAGATTCTTGACTCTGTTTTAAATTATGTGTTTATTTTAATTCTACTCCTCAGACCTCCTTCAAGTCCTTAATTTTAACCTGAGAAACGTTTCCTCAGTCTGCAGGTTTATATTTTACTACTGTTTTACACTACCCAGTCCATTTTCCCCTTTCTTTATGTTGTGATAAATTACTTACTTTAGGATTTCATATGCAATCATTGTCTTTTTCTTTCCTTAATAAACCATCCTAAGTAGGCATTTATGACACTGAAACTCAAATTTTGCTGGTTTTTCTTCCTGACATCACAGCTGGGCCAGCATTCATCAAGTGGGGGTCCCCACCCCAGAAAGGTGATTAAGTTCCTACTGACAGCAGAGTACAGACAGAGTGGGTCTAAATTCCTTGTCTCAGTTCAGAGAGTCGTAAGTGACAGGAAGTGATGAGAGGGCCAGAGCAGTGCCTACAATGCCTTTCCTGCCAGAGCTCTTTCATGCTTATTGATGCCAAGGAAGTGATTATAATTAGTGATGACTAAGTAGGCACACGAAAGAGTTTCCTATTAATTTTTAATTCTGTTACCACTGCTATCACCACCATTAATGGAAATTCTATTGAAGGAGGAAAAAGGGACAGCTTGGGGTTGGTGGCAGGAGGAAATTGGGTGGGTTACTGCTAACAGAGGTAGCCTGAGAAACAGCAGGCTATCAGGCATCTATTCTAAAGCGAAAGTGATGACAAACCAACAGACCTTTGGGGAGTGCTTACTCTGTATTCTAGGTTCTCTGTCTGTATTATTTCATTGAATTCTCAAAAACCTCTATGAGGGAGAAACTGCTATGATCTCTTGGGGTAAATATATTGCTGTCACATCCCATAAAGAAGGGTGATATTACAAAGAGAGAGCAAATTTACATACAAATTGATAAAGATTGATATTGAATGTAGATTGCAAAGCATGCCTATCCTTGACCATTTGTCAAGATGGCAAACCTCACTGGAAACTGACCTTTCCCTGAGCTCACAGATTAAATCAATGACCCAGTTTAGAAAGCAATCTGTCTGCGGTAAGAGTTGGGAACAAAATCAACCAGATACTCAAAGGGGGAAAAAAAAAAAATCCAGAGCAGATTGTGGATCTAAGAAGAGGCATCTAAAGTCAAGACTAAGTGTGTGATTCCCCTAGGAAGCTACAGGTAGGGCTCACCTTACATAGAGGGAGAAAGAAGCCACCATCTGTATGTTATGGGTACTGAGATACAATATATGAATAAAATGGAAATATCAGTAAAAAAAAATAGGAAACCTAAAAGTAAAGAAATAAATCTGGAGCTGAAATTACAGTAACTGAAATTTAAAAAAAAAATCACTAGAGGGATTCAAAGTAAGATTTGGATAGGCAGAAGAAAAAAAATCAGCAAACTTAAAGATAGGACAATAAGAATTACTGAGTCTGAGAAACAGAAAGAAATGGGATTGAAGAAAGCCACCATCAAATGGGTCAACCATGTACTTTGCAAGAATCCCAGCCCTCTAATCACCTTCTCTATTTAATTTATTAGTCATCTCTCAACATAGCAGAGCTGACACAAATTAGTTTCCTTACTTATTTGGCAAGATACTAATGCTATATCAGTACACTATATTTTCTTATGAATTTGTTTTTAAGACCCATGCTTAAGAATAAGAATGACTATGTGGACCTTTGCCGACAAAGTTCTGCATAGTCAAAGCTATGTTTTTTTTTCTAGTAGTTACAAATGGATTTTAGAGTTGGATCATACAGAAGGCTGAGCACTGAAGAACTGATGCTTTCACTTTGTGGTACTGGAGAAGACTCTTGAGAGTTCCTTGGACAGCAAGGAGATCAAACCAGTCAATACTAAAGGAAATCAACCCTGAATATACATTGAAAGCACTGATGCTGAAACTAAAACTCCAATACTTTGGCCACCTGATATAAAGAGTCGATTCATTGAAAAAGACCCTGATGCTGGGAAAGATTGAAGGCAAAAGGAGAAGGGGGAGGCAGAGGATGAGATGGTTAGATAGCATCACCAACTCAATGGACATGAATTTGAGCAAACTCCGAGAGATAGTGAAGGACTGGGAAGCCTGGTGTGCTGCAATTCATGAGGTTGCAAAGAGTCAGACATGACTTAGTGACTGAACAACTTAAGAATAGGTCTTTCTAAATGTGAAAGAGAGATCTTGCAGTTAGCAGGCACCTGGGATGGAAGGAGCAATGCACCAGGGAAGATGAAGGAGATGGGAGCGACGGAGTGGAGCACCTAAGAGAAATCTCTCGCAGT
This sequence comes from Oryx dammah, assembly GCF_014754425.2. Classification (NCBI taxonomy): domain Eukaryota; kingdom Metazoa; phylum Chordata; class Mammalia; order Artiodactyla; family Bovidae; genus Oryx; species Oryx dammah. Next base: position 55,120,650 of record NW_024070205.1, read on the forward strand.
CTGCACCCTATTGCCTGGGGCAGCGCTGGAACCTGACCCATGATCAGTCTGTGGGCATCTGAATATCGCCATGATAGTGCCGTAGCAAACACGTGCTTTCATTTATTCATCATGTGCATGTCCACATGGGCACTTAGCGGGAAAGCTGCAGGTGATTCTTCCAACTGAGCGGCCATCTTGGTGGTAATGAGAGGGTATAAGTAGGTACGTCTGGCTTTTCAGCCTCTCCCTACTAGTTGCACAGCATGAGAAGGTGTAGAATGTTGAAGGCACTACTATTTGAATCTTTTAAAGATACTCAGAGACATCTCACCCTTCACAAAATCAGAGACCTCACCCACATTTCACGATTCTCTCAGCAGTCAAGTATCTTCATCACAACAAACCTTCCTTATCCTCATGTGTACCTCAATGGTCAAGTAACATTTCCAGCAACATTGATCTCTTAGTCAATGACTATAGTCTGAAGAATTAAGATAGCTTTCATCTGCATAGCTCTAGTGCATGGCACAGTAAAATGTTTATTGAACTCTTCGGTGTTTTTGTTATTTATTTACTCTTACTATTCAGTTCAGTTCAGTCGCTCAGTCATGTCCGACTCTTTGCGACCCCAAAACTGCAGCACTCCAGGCCTCCCTGTCCATCACCAACCCCCGGAGTTCACTCAGACTCACATCCGTCGAGTCAGTGATGCCATCCAGCCATTTCATCCTCTGTCGTCCCCTTCTCCTCCTGCCCCCAATCCCTCCCAGCAGTTATTTAATATCAAAATATCCACTGAAAGGTGTAAGCCCTGTACGTAACACTGAGTGCAGTACAATAGAAAAGAAAAACATGTCCTCTAAGAGTTTACAAAGCATATACATGTAAGGCAGATAAGTAGATATAGCAAGATATGATTAAATACTAAAATTAGTCATCTACATATTATCTGTATTTCTCAACACAAGTTACACATTAAAATTGCCTATGAAGCTTGGTAAAACTGTAGATGTCTGTAGCTCACCCACTGAGACTCTGATTAGGTCTGTCTGGTCTGTGTCTATATTTTTTAAATAGTCCCCAGGTGATTCACACTCATTTCCAGGATATGAATCACTGTAACAAGTGCTAAAGAACATAATTAAAAGAGATAACAGTGAGAACCCAAGTAGGGAGGAAAGTCTTAGAGTATAATAGGAACTTATTTGGAACCTTGAATCAGAGAAAGGATTTGGGTGAGCAGCAATGGAAAGAGGAGACCATTGTGATTGGGAAGGAGGCGTGGAAACCATTGTGAGCAAAGGGAGCTGGAAATCAAGTTGCCTCATATTTGTTGAGTGGCAAGCACATACTAGAAGAAGGATGCAGAGGGTCATATCTGGAGTGGTAACACTGGGCTACATGATGGTGGAAAGACGGTCTCAGTGACCAAAGGAAGCACACAGCAGGAACGTGTGCTTGGACCACAAGCCCAGAAAATAGTGTCTCTTGTTTTGTGCCCATGAAACAGTTGTAGGTGGCTATCAAAATGGACTTGAAAAACTGAAACGCAGAAATGCATCTATTCTAAATTGAAGATTCTATTATTAAGACTCTAAAACAGGTGCCTTTGTTTGGAGACCCAGACTCTGGGAACTGTTACTCCTGAGAGCTTTACTTAACAGTTGAGAGTTTTCCTGTCCTTCCCTAACTTCCAGATTGTCAAGTGACTTTTCCTCAGTGGCAAAGTCTTTTGTCCTTTTGCTTCCTTTGAAGGGAATAATAAGGAAACCGGGTGGGGATGCGGATCAAGGTCTTTGAAAATAGAGTGGAAGTTCACAAAGATGGACCAAAAAACATTAAATGAAAAATACTGTAAGTGCAGGATAAGGAAGTGGATATGCCTGATTCCTACCTGCTAACATGCAAAACAAGGTAATAATAATAATAATAATAAAGGTAATTGTTGATGCTTTCCCAAATACTCAGGTGAGACTGTTGATGGTACACACCAAATTTAGTAAGCTCACTCACGAGGCTGGAATAGGAAATGGCAACCCACTCCAGTATCCTTGCCTGGAGAATTCTATGGAGAGAGGAGCCTGGTTGGCTATAGTCCGTGGGGGTCTCAAAGAGTTGGACACAATTGAGTGACTGAGCATGGGTATACGCACTCATGGGGCACACTAAGGATCCTTGCACTGCATGAAGTACTTTCGACAGCTTGTGTGGGGACAGATCAGAAAACTGCAGAAAAAACAACTCTCCAGAACAACTTTAGATGTACAGATACTTTACTGATTTCTTCCATTTACAACTGGTCTATTTTGTGACCCAGTTGAGGTCAAACAAAGAGAACCAAAACAATAATAAAGAGAACTGAAAAAAAAGAACAGTTAAAAAAAAAAAAAACTCCCAGAAAATTAGAAGATAAGAACCCCAAGTCCCAAGAATCCTGAGACACATATTTGTGTCCTGTCTGCCTAACAATGGAGCAATTATGAGAGTGGTAAAAAATAACAGCAAGCAAGGCCTAAAGATTTTGCCCAGAGGCATGGCAGACAAAAGGAACAAGTTTCCCGGGAAAGCAAGATGATTCCAATTTAACTCATCCAACAAAACTCTTCCACGAACAAAGCCAGAAATCCTAACTACATCTCGGAGGGAGCTGGAGACTGGCCCATCCTGGTGATGCCAGCTGCTGCCATGGGTGCCAATGCCAGAATTACTGTCTGCAGGCTTTGGCAAATTGCGCTCCCGTGACTGTGTGGGGCAAGCTGCAATCTACATTAATCTTAATTGTCTGGGTCCCCTGGTCAGATTCGACACTTTCTAGGCCCTCGTAGTGAGGATGTATTACAGAAGTTTTAGCCTGCCTCCTGCCATCCTTCTGCAGGCTCCCAATTTCTAAAGCCAGATTCACTGATCGCCTAAACTTCAGGCCTCGGTCCCCAGAAAATGTGGCCTTGAGACAAATACTAAAGCAGGCTTATACCTCCCTTCCCCTGGGCAATGGCACCTCAATAGTGAGTCATTATCCCCATGAGGGCTGAGCCAGTTGACCTTGGTTCTCCCCATCTTACTTAAATCATCCTTACTCTTTATTAGCACTGCTGCTGCTGCTACTGCTGCTGCTGCTGCTGCTGCTAAGTCGCTTCAGTCATTTCCAACTCTGTGTGACCCCATAGACGGCAGCCCACCAGGCTCCTCTGTCCCTGGGATCCCCATTATGCTTCCTCTGTCTCCCTGGTTTGGAATTCTTCCATCAAATAACAGCCTCTGTGTAATTATGCGTGTGTGCTTAGTCACTCAGTTGTGTCCGACTCTGTGACCCCATGGACTGTAGTACTCCAGGCTCGTCTGTCCAGGGGATTTTCCAGGCAAGGATACTGGAGTGGGTAGTCATTCCCTTCTCCAGTGGATCTTCCCAACCCAGGGATTGAACCTGGGTCTCCTGCATTGGCAGGCAGATTCTTTACCATCTGAGCCAGCAGGAAAGTCCTGTGTAATTATACGGCACCTATATATATATATTGGGTTAGCCAAAACGTTCATCTGGTTAAGGAATCCATTGTTTCATAAAGTTCTTGGTGAAAATACAAAATGTGTCAGTTCTACTTAAAGCCAAACCGAACTTTTTGGCCAATCCATCAGAAGCTTCTGTGTAGATGCAATGGGTTGAACTTTCTCACTTTGATTTTGATCTCAAAGTCTCCTGTCTTGCTCTTGACAATAACACTCTCCCTAGTGGAGGTAGGATCAGGGGAGGATTAAACTCTGAGTCTTAGCTCAGTGCTGGGGCCTGGATTCCTGTGGACAAAACTACCCGAGGCTGGCAGCCTGCCCTGACTTCCAAGAAATGCCTGTCCCAGATTCCCAGCGGGCCCTGCTCACCTTTTGGCATAATTCACCTCTTCAATTGGAGCACCTGGGGCTAGCAATTAAGCTGGACAGGAGTGTGGAATGATGAACTCCTTGCCCATGTGCCTCTCCTGATTCTCTTTCATTAGTTGGGCCTCCCTTGCCCTGGTGGACAGTGCCAAGTCTCAGTCCCTTTCTTGCCTATGCTGTCCTGCTGCCAACAAACCTCCACACCTCCTGATAAATCCAGATGGGAGAGAAGCCCATAAGGGAAAGGAATGGTCAGTCTCAGCTGGTTGGAAGTGGAGTGGCAGGCAGGGTGGGTGCTCGGATCCTAATGCCCTCCTTTCTTTTTGGAGACTGGATGATAAAAGATACACATGTTGCTAAGTGAGGATCCCACCATCAGTTCTATTCAGGACTTTCTGTAGCAGGTAGAATAGAGAATGTAGCAGGACTTCCTGCCTCCAGGTAGCTGAGTCTGTCCTGCAAGGGTAACATCCACCTGGTTCCAAGCCCAGAAGCTGAGAAAAGTTCAGCTTCCCTGCTTGGAGGTGGGTCTCTCCAAGCAGTTGACCCACAGAGACTGGAAACATAGAACCTATTGGTCTGGCTCAGTGTTCAGTTCAGTCACTCAATCATGTCTGACTCTTTGCAAACTCATGGACTGCAGCCCATCAGACTCCTCTGTCCATGGGATTCTCCAGGCAAGAATACTGGAGTGAGTTGCCATTTCCTCCTCCAAGGGATCTTCCTGACCCAGGGATTGAACCCAGGTCTCATGCATTGCAGGTGAATTCTTCACCAATGCACCACCTGGGAAGCCCCCAGTTGCTCTGGAGCAAATGCTAATTCAGGAGACAGGGAAGCATGTAGAAAAGGGACCTTGAACTTTTTAACATAACCTAATAGAAACACGACCAATGATTGTCTCATCAGTGTCACCACTCACATCTGTCAGGCCTCCTTCTATCAAGCCCTGGGAATGATGTGAGGCCTGTGCTTCCCACCCAGTGCTTCTCCCAAATGATGAAAATATTGGTGGCAGCACCTTCCCCGAGGGTCAAATGACATGTAAACAATAGAAAGAGTCCCACCTCCCAGACATTGTCTTCCTCCTGTGTGTCACTTTTAGCAGGGTGTGGCCAGGAAATTTTCCAGGTATAGTGGCAAGTTGACGGACCAGCTCTGCAGGCTCTTTTCCTTCTTAACTCCCCCTTCACAGGTCAAATCCGGGGCGCAGGTTGGTTCCTGGGTACTGGGCAGTCAAGGGACTCCTGATGGTGATGGACTGGGAGCAGAATGACACAGTGACAAGCAGTGCCAGAAAATCCAGTTCTAGCAAATGTCTGATAAGCAAGCACTTTGCTTTGCTCTCAAATCCTTTTCTGTGAGGAAGCTTTCTTCTACACCCCATGGTGCATGATGCTCCATCCCTGAGACCAGAGAGAAACCTGACCTAGGCTGAGCTTTTTGAGGAAAAGGTAACATTGATGCTCTGAGGTTCAGAGAACCATGGAGAGGCTTATCAGTAGTCTCTGTATGTGGGTGGTGGAGTCCTTGGAAAAGAAGAATGTCCAGGTTGCCCTTTTCTTGGCAGCCACACACCAGAGACTATTCATGAGTTTCAGGGAAAGGCAATCTCCCACCCACTTGCACAGTAATTGGCTAACTTTCTGGAAACAAGCAGCCAGCTTGGCTGAGATCAGGGGGGTGGGGCCACAGCAGGTAGAACTTACAGTCTCAATGATAATTCCCTTAGGGTCATCGTTTTGATTCCGGGTTAAAATTTGAACTTCCTTGGTGGCTTAGACGGTAAAGCATTTGTCTACAATGCAGGAGACCTGGGTTTGATCCCTGGGTCAGGAAGATTCTCTGGAGAAGGAAATGGCAACCCACTCCAGTACTCTTGCCTAGAAAATCCCATGGACGGACAAGCCTGGTGTCCATGGGGTCACAAAGAGTCGGACACGACTGAGCGACTTCACTTTCTTTCACTTTCAAAAGTGATCTAGGCATTAGAAAACCTGACTCAGTTTTAACTCTTCCTGAAGTTATCTCATAGAATCACCCAAAACTTGCCTGGAATCTCTCATTCCTGGATATTAGAATAAGTCAGTTACAGCTTTGTGCAGTGGAGTGTTTCTGCCTCTATCCTATGATTTAATCCTGGAAATTCATCATTATGCTTCAGGGCTTCCTCTCCTCTTTTTGTTGCAGAAAGGGGGACCCTTTCCATTCCCGAAAGGGAGCTCTTGTCTAACACTCGGAAATGAATTATCCAAGGGGACACACGTGCTTACAAAGCAAGAGACTTTATTGGGAAGATGTGCCCAGGTGAAGAGCAGGATTATAAGAGAACCTAGGAGAACTACCCTGCTTGGAGTCTTGGATTTTATGATGATGGGATTAGTTTCCAGGCTTTCTCTGGCCAGTCACTCTGATTCAGGGTCATTCTGGTGCACACATTGCTCAGCCAAGGTGGATGCCAGCAAGAAGGAATCTGGGAGGTGGAAGGACACATGGGATCTCTTGACCGAATACTTCCAGTTGGTGGTGGCTTATTAGTTCCTTGTTCCTTACTGGGCCCTCCTGTCATAAAATTGGCTACAATAGTGCCTGGCCAGGGTAGGCAGTTTCAGTGTGTTTCTCCTAACATTTTGGTCCTTAAAATATGGCCCCTGAAACAGAAACACCAGTGTTCTATAAATGCAGTATCTCAGTCCCCACTCAAGATGTACAGAATCAGACACGCTGGGGTGGAGTTCTGCAGTCTGTGCTAATCAAGCTCTGTAGGGGTTTTTGATGCATGCTCAGGTTGAGAAGATGTGCTTAGGTAAGAGATCCTTTTTGATTAACTCCTACTACTAATAAGCTGTTGGCTTCTGACATCCAGAAAGGAGAGATTTCAGACAAGTTTTGGGCCAGAGATGAAATCATGATTATCTTGTTTAATATTTAATCAACACCCCATTATTATTCAAATCATTTTTGGAGGCCACCCTGATCGTTGAAATCTATGGCTAAAAAAGTCTCTGAAAACATTCTTGTCACAAGTCCTCACAGTTATATTTTATCATCTTCACATATTCTGAATTCTAGAAAATAATTTGGTATCCTCAGCATGGTTCTCTTTGTCAAATAGCTCTCTATTGCTGTTTCTATAATAAGATCCACTGAGAGAGGCGTCAAATGCTTTGTTAACCATCTATTCTATTCACGCTAATGAAACCCACATTGTCCACCAAAATTGAAATGATGTCAAAGAGAGTCATGGAGTTTTCTGAAAAGTTTCTTTGTTTCTCTTACCCACAGCTTACCTACTTATACCCTGTGAGCTCAGATCTACAAGCTTTGGGTACATTGTCTCATAAGTGAATTTAGATGAATGAAAGCGTTGTTCGCTTCAGGCTCCATCTTCAACGTGTCATTTCCCGTGTCAGAGACCTCCCATAACTTCACTGTATCTCCAGGAAAGAGATGGTGGTAAAAATCAGGCACAGAGCAGAAAACCATACCTGGTCTCAGAGTTTTGTCTACCATCCTGATTAAACCTTCTGGTTTCTGACTTGGCATGACTCACAATTCCACTCCTTCTCCAAATGAGAAACAATGATTTGAGTGTTTTGGCAGGAACTTCTGTTAGAAGCTCACTTCCCAATGCTGCCCATCTCTGTCCCCACGTCTCAAGACTAAACCTGAAGCATTTATGAGTGACCGCATGCATTTCACGAATCTATTCCAGCAAAATCCCATTAATCTAGCTCAGTGTGTCTCACACCTCAGTGTGCATTTGCATCACCTTAGGGAGGCAGCTGTTGTAGTTCAGTCGCTAAGTTGTGTCCCACTCTGTGAGCCCATGGACCACAGCGTGCCAGGCTTCCCTGTCTTTCACCATCTCCTGGAGCTCAAACTCATGTCCACTGAGTAGCGGGGAGGAAGGCTTGATAAAATGCAAATTGTTGAGCTCCACCCTCAGGGCTTCAGATTGGATCTGGGGTGGGGCTCAAGAATCTGTATTTTAAAAGTTCATATGCTGATACTGCAACCACACTTTGAGAACTGCACTTATGGCATCTTACCTCTGGCAAGTTCTGGCAATTATGATCTATTGTTTGAATAAGAAAAGTTAATACAAATCTCATCACCTTCCCATAGCTTTTGTTTGGTACTATGAACTGACCTAGCTGCAAGAAAACAACTCACTCTCTTGCCAAAAGTAAAACTCTTGGAGGATGTTAAAACTACAGAGCACCCTTTAGAAACTGAGTGCTTCCTGTGATATTGACTGATAGACACCCAGATACATGTAGTAGAATTATAGATCAGCCTCCTTTAAGATAAAGTTTGTTGTGGGAGATCAGAATTGCTCCCTATGGGACTAAATTAGGTACAAAGCAATTAACTTTAAGCAACCAAAAAATTGGCACTATAAAAATTCCATTTAAAATTAGCTCTTAACTATGAGCTCATTACCAGGTACCTTCACTATATGAGACAAACAAGTCTCCAGAGATGGAAAGCATGCACTCAATTTTTGAGACACTTCCCCAAATATTGAAATCGATGAAACCTGGCATCTGACTTTCCACAGAATCAGATAGTTCTAACGGCTTTCTGATTTTGAATTCAATACTGCACTTGGAAAGATAAATATTCCCATTCATGAAAGCAAATATGCTTGGGTTTCAGTTTTGATTATGGTTCAGTTGTACAATATTAAATGTGTGGGGTTTAATTCCATTTCTTTCTGAGAATTTTAAGTAAATTTCATTGAGAGTGAGTACATCACTTTGGTAGACTTTTAGTTTCACAGAGGATGCTTCTTTGCTTGACATGTGATAAGAATTTTATAAATCTTTGTTAATCAGAATATTTCTTCTAAGGGATTGTTGCTCACAGTAGTAGGTGTAATGGTCATCTAAGTTAAATTCACCCATTCCAGTCCATTCTAGTTCACTGATTTCTAAAATGTCGATGTTCACTCTTGACATCTCCTGTTTGACTACTTCCAATTTGCCTTGATTCATGGACCTAACATTCCAGGTTCCTATGCAATATTGCTCTTTACAGCATTGGACTTTACTTCCATCACCAGTCACATCCTCACTGGATATTGTTTCTGCTTTGGCTCCGTCTCTTCTTTCTGGAGTTATTTCTCCACTGGTCTCCAGTAGCACATTGGGCACCTACTGACCTGGGGAGTTCCTCTTTCAGTGTCACATCTCTTTGTCTTCTCATACTGTTCATGGCGTTTTCAAGGCAAGAATACTGAAGTGGCTTGCCACACCCTTCTCCAGTGGACTACGTTTTGTCAGAACTCTCCACCATGACCTGTCCATCTTCAGTGGCCCTACATGGCATAGCTCATAGTTTCATTGAATTAGACAAGGCTATGGTCCATGTGAGAGATTGGTTAGTTTTCTGTGATTGTGGTTTTCATTCTGTCTGCCTTCTGATGGATAAGGATAAGAGGCTTATGGAAGTTTCCTGAAGAGAGAAACTGACTAAGGGGGAAACTGGGTCTTATTCAGAAGGGTGGGGCCATGGTCAGTTCAGTTCAGTTCAGTTCAGTTCAGTTCACTCAGTCGTGTCCGACTCTTTGCGACCCCATGAATTGCAGCACGCCAGGCCTCCCTGTCCATCACCATCTCCCAGAGTTCACTCAAACTCATATCCTTTGGGTCGGTGATGCCATCCAGCCATCTCATCCTCTGTCATCCCCTTTTCCTACTGCCCCCAATCCCTCCCAGCATCAGAGTCTTTTCCAATGAGTCAACTCTTCGCATGAGGTGGCCAAAGTACTGGAGTTTCAGCTTTAGCATCATTCCTTCCAAAGAACACCCAGGGCTGATCTCCTTTAGAATGGACTGGTTGGATCTCCTTGCAGTCCAAGGGACTCTCAAGAGTCTTCTCCAACACCACAGTTCTAAATCATCACTTCTTCGGCACTCAGCTTTCTTCACAGTCCAACTCTCACATCCATACATTACCACTGGAAAACCACAGCCTTGACTAGATGGACCTTAGTCGGCAAAGTAATGTCTCTGCTTTTGAATATGCTATCTAGGTTGGTCATAATTTTCCTTCCAAGGAGTAAGTGTCTTTTAATTTCATGGCTGCATTCACCATCTGCAGTGATTTTGGAGGCCCCAAAAAATAAAGTCTGACACTGTTTCCACTGTTTCCCCATCTATTTCCCAGGAAGTGATGGGACTGGATGCCATGATCTTCGTTTTCTGAATGTTGAGCTTTAAGCCAACTTTTTCACTCTCCTCTTTCACTTTCATCAAGAGGATTTTTAGTTCCTCTTCACTTTCTGCCATAAGGGTGGTATCATCTGCATATCTGAGGTTTTTGATATTTCTCCCAGCAATCTTGAGTCCAGCTTGTGCTTCTTCCAGCCCAGCATTTCTCATGATGTACTCTGCACATAAGTTAAATAAGCAGGGTGACAATATATAGCCTTGATGCACTCCTTTTCCTATTTGGAACCAGTCTGTTGTTCCATGTCCAGTTCTAACTGTTGCTTCCTGACCTGCATACAGATTTCTCAAGAGGCAGGTCAGGTGGTCTGGTATTCCCATCTCTTTCAGAATTTTCCACAGTTGATTGTGATCCACACAGTCAAAGGCTTTGGCATAGTCAATAAAGCAGAAATAGATGTTTTTCTGGAACTCTCTTGCTTTTTCAATGATCCAGTGGATCTTGACAATTTGATCTCTGATTCTTCTGCCTTGTCTAAAACCAGCTTGAACATCTGGAAGTTCACAGTTCACGTATTGCTGAAACCTGGCTTGCAGAATTTTAAGCATTACTTTATTAGCCTGTGAGATGAGTGCAATTGTGCAGTCATTTGAGCATTCTTTGGCATTGCCTTTCTTTGGGACTGGAATGAAAACTGACCTTTTCCCGTCCTGTGTCCACTGCTGAGTTTTCCAAATGTGCTGGCATATTGAGTGCAGCACTTTCACAGCATCATCTTTCAGGATTTGAAACAGCTCAACTGGAATTCCATCACCTCCACTAGCTTTGTTCATAGTGATGCTTTCTAAGGCCCACTTGACTTCAGATGTCTGGCTCTAAGTGAGTGATCACACCATCGTGATTATCTGGGTCATGAAGATCTTTTTTGTACAGTTCTTCTGTGTATTCCTGCCACCTCTTCTTAATATCTTCTGCTTCTGTTAGGTCCATACCATTTCTGTCCCTTATCGAGCCATCTTTGAATGAAATGTTCCCTTGGTATCTCTAATTTTCTTGAAGAGATCTCTAGTCTTTCCCATTCTGTTGTTTTCCGCTATGCCTTTGCTTTGATCACTGAAGAAGGCTTTCTTATCTCTTCTTGCTATTCTTTGGAACTCTGCATTCAGATGCTTATATCTTTCCTTTTCTCCTTTGTTTTTCACTTCTCTTCTTTTCACAGCTATTTGTAAGGCCTCCCCAGACAGCCATTTTGCTTTTTTGCATTTCTTTTCCATGGGGATGGTCTTGATCCCTGTCTCCTGTACAACATCACAAACCTCATTCCATAGTTCATCAGGCACTCTATCAGATCTAGGCCCTGAAATCTATTTCTCACTTGCACTGTATAATCATAAGGGATTTGATTTAGGTCATACCTGAATGGTCTAGTGGTTTTCCCTACTTTCTCAGTAAATCTTTAACCCAATTTTCTGTTGTTTGGCAGGGCTGTGTTCCCTCCCTGTTGTTTGACCCAAGGCCAAACTATGGTGGAGGTAATGAAGATAATGGCAAACTCCTTCAAAAGATCCCATGCACCTAGTGCCCCCAAACCTGCAGCAGGCCACCACCAACCCACGCCTCTGCCACTCCTGGACACTCATGGACAAGTCTAGGTCAGTCAGTCTCTTGTGGGGTCACTGCTCCTTTCTCCTGGGTCCTGGTGTGCACAAGGTTCTGTTTGTGCCCTCCAAGGGTCTGTTTCCCAGTTCTGTATAAGTTCTGGCTGCTCTCTGGTGGGGTTAATGGTGACCTCTTCAAAAGAGGGCTTATGCCACACCAAGCTCTGTTGCACCCAGAGCCCCTGCCTCTGTGGCAGGCGACTGCTGACCCATACCCCCACAGGAGACACTCAACACAGTTCTTTCTCAGGCTCTGCAGGGTCCCTGGGTCCTGGTGCACACAAAGTTTGTTTGAGCCCTCTGGGCATCTCTGGTGGAAATGGGGTTTGATTCTAAATGTGATTTCACCCCACATGAGTTTGAGTGGACTCTGGGAGATGGTGATGGACTCCTGGTGTGCTGCGATTCGTGGGGTCACAAAGTGTCGGACATGACTGAGCAACTGAACTGAACTCAACTGAACCGTCTTACTGGGGCTTCTCCTTTGCCCTTGGACTTGGGGTATCCTTTTTTCGTGGAATCCAACATTCTCTCATCAACAGTTGTTCAGCAGTGAGTTGTAACTTTGGAGTTCTCACAGGAGAAGATGAGTGCATGTTCTTCTATTCCGCCACTTATGAGTAGCCATCATAGTCAGTGAAAAAGTCCAAAACGCACTACTTGATGCAGTCTCAAAAATAACAGAATGATCTCTGTTCATTTCCAATGCAAACGATTCAAAATCACAGTAATCCAAGTCTATGTCCTGACCAGAAATGCTGAAGAAGCTGAAGTTGAACAGGTCTATGAAAACCTACAAGACCTTCTAGAACTAACACCCCAAAAAGATATCCTTTTCATTATAAGGGATTGGAATGCAAAAGTAGGAGGTCAAGAGATACCTGGAGTAACAGGCAAATTTGGTCTTGGAGTACAAACGAAGTAGGGCAAAGGCTATCAGAGTTTTTCCAAGAGAACACACTGGTCATAGCAATCACCCTCTTCCAACAACACAAGAGAAGACTACACATGCAGATTACCCAGTGGTCAACACTGAAATCAGAGTAATTATATTCTTTGCAGCCAAAGATGGAGAAGCTCTATACAGTCAGCAAAAATAAGACTTGGAGCTTACTGTGGCTCAGATCATGAACTCCTTATTGCCAAATTCAGACTTAAATTGAAGAAAGCAGGGAAAACCACTAGACCATTCAGGTATGACCTAAATCAAATATCTTAAGATTATACAGTGGAAGTGAGAAATAGATTCAAGGGATTAGATCTGATAGAGTGCTTGAAGAACTATGTACAGAGGTTCATGACATTATATAGGAGGCAGTGATCAAGACCATCCCCAAGAAAAAGAAATGCAAAAAGACAAAATGGTTGTCTGAGGAGGCCTTACAAATAGCCTGAGAAAAGAAGAGAAGCTAAAGGCAAAGGAGAAAAGGAAAGATATACCCATCTGAAAGCAGAGTTCCAAAGAATAGCAAGGAGAGAAAAGAAAGCCTTCCTTAGTGATCAGTGAAAATAAATAGAGGAAAACAATAGAATGGGAAAGATTAGAGCTCTCTTCAAGAAAATGAGAGATACCAAGGGAACATTTCATGCAAAGATGGGCACAATAAAGGACAGAAATGGTATTGAATTAAAAGAAGCAGAAGATATTAAGAGGAGGTGGCAAGAATACAGAAAAGAACTGTACAAAAAAGATCTTCACGATCCAGATAACCTCGATGGTGTCATTGTTCACCTAGAGCCGGACATCCTGGAACGTGAAGTCAAGTGGGCCTTAAGGACCATCACTATGAACAAAGCTAGTGGAGGTGATGGAATTCCAGTGGAGCTATTTCAAATCCTAAAAGATGATGCTGTGAAAGTGCTGCACTCAATATCCAGCAAATTTGGAAAACTCAGCAGTGGCCACAGGACTGGAAAAGATCAGTTTTCATTCCAATCCCAAAGAAAGACAATGCCAAAGAATGCTCAAACTACCACACAACTGTACTCATCTTCAGTTCAGTTCAGTTCAGTCACTCAGTCGTGTCCAGCTCTTTGCGACCCCATGAACTGCAGCACACTAGGCCTCCCTGTCCATCACCAACTCCCGGAGTTCACTCAAACTCGTGTCCATCGAGTCGGTGATGCCATCCAGCCATCTCATCCTCTGTTGTCCCCTTCTCCTCCTGCCTCCAATCCCTCCCAGCATCAGGGTCTTTTCCAATGAGTCAACTCTTCTCATGAAGTGGCCAAAGTACTGGAGTTTTAGCTTTTCATTCCTTCCAGTGAACACCCAGGAGATCTCCTTTAGGATGGACTGGTTGGATCTCCTTGCAGTCCAAGGGATTCTCGAGTTTTCTCCAACACCACAGTTCAAAAGCATCAATTCTTCAGTGCTCAGCTTTCTTCACAGTCCAACTCTCACATCCATACATGACCACTGAAAAAACCATAGCCTTCACACTAGCAAAGTAATGCTCAAAATTCTCCAAGTCAGGTTTCAATAGTATATGAACCATGAACTTCCATATGTTCAAGATGGATTTAGGAAAAGGCAGAGGAAGAAGAGATCAAATTGCCACCATCTGATGAATCATCAAAAGAGCAAGAGAGGTCCAGAAATACATCTACTTCTGCTTTATTGAGTACACCAAAGCCTTTGACTGTGTGGATCTCAACAAACTGTGGAAAATTCTTCAAGAGATGGGATTACCGGACCACCTGACCTGCCTCCTGAGAAATCTGTATGCAGGTCAAGAAGCAAGAGTTTGAACTGGACATGGAATAACAGACTGGTTCTAAATCAGGAAAAGAATATGTCAAGGATGTATATTGTCACCCTGCTTATTTAACTCATATGTATAGTACATGATGAAAAATTCCAGGTTGGATGAAGCACAAGCTGGAATCAAGATTGCTGGGAGAAATATTAATCACCTCAGATATGCAGATGACTCCACCCATATGGCAGAAAGTATTAAACAGTCTCCTGATGAAAGTGAAAGAGGAGAGTGAAAAAGTTGCCTTAAAACTTAACATTCAGAATACTAAGATCATGGCATCTGGTCCCATCACTTCATGGAAAATAGATGGGGAAAAAATGGAAAAAGTGAGAGACTTTATTTTGGGGGGCTTCAAAATCACTGCAGATGGTGACTTCAGGCACGAAATAAAAAGACGCTTGCTCCTTGGAAGAAAAGCTATGACCAACCTAGACAGCATACTAAAAAAGCTGAGAGATTACTTTGCCAACAAAGGTCCATCTAGTCAAGGCTATTGTTTTTCCAGTGGTCATGTATGGGTGTGACAGTTGGACTATAAAGGAAGCTGAGCACTGAAGAAGTGATGCTTTAGAACTGTGGTGTTGGAGAAGACTCTTGAGAGTCCCTTGGACTGCAAAGAGATCACAACAGTCAATCCTAAAGGAAATCAGTCCTGAAGACTGATGTTGAAACTGAAACTCCAATACTTTGGTCACCTGATGAGAAGAATTTGCTCATTGGAAAAGACCATGATGCTGGGGAAGATTGAAGGCAGGAGGAGAAGGGGACAATAGAGCAGGAGATGGTTGGATGGCATCACCAACTTGATGGACTTGAGTTTGAGTAAACTCCGGAAGTTGGTGATGAACAGGGAAGCCTGGTTTGCTGTAGTCCATGAATTAAAGCTCAACATTCAGAAAACGAAGATCATGGCATCCGGTCCCATCACTTCATGGGAAATAGATGGGGAAACAGTGGAAACAGTGTCAGACTTTATTTTTTTGGGCTCCAAAATCACTGCAGATGGTGAATGCAGCCATGAAATTAAAAGACGCTTACTCCTTGCAAGAAAAGTTATGACCAACCTAGATAGCATATTGAAAAGCAGAGACATTACTTTGCCGACTAAGGTCCATCTAGTCAAGGCTATGGTTTTTCCAGTGGTCATGTATGGATGTGAGAGTTGGACTGTGAAGAAGGCTGAGCACCGAAGAATTGATGCTTTTGAACTGTGGTGTTGGAGAAGACTCTTGAGAGTCCCTTGGACTGCAAGGAGATCCAACCAGTCCATTCTGAAGGAGATCAACCCTGGGATTTCTTTGGAAGGAATGATGCTAAAGCTGAAACTCCAGTACTTTGGCCACCTCATGAGAAGATTTGACTCATTGGAAAAGACTCTGATGCTGGGAGGGATTGGGGGCAGGAGGAGAAGGGGACGACAGAGGATGAGATGGCTGGATGGCATCACGGACTCGATGGACGTGGGTCTGAGTGAACTCCGGGAGTTGGTGATGGACAGGAAGGCCTGGTGTGCTGTGATTCATGGTGTTGCAAAGAGTTGGACACGACTGAGTGACTGAACTGATGGAGTCACAAAGAGTCAGACACGACTTAGCAACTGAACTGAACTGAATCAGAAGGTTACCAGACCATTGCTTCAGTGCAATGGCAACCCACTCCAGCATTCTTGCCTGGAAAATTCCATGGACAGAGGAGCCTGGCAGGCTATAGTTCATGGGTTTGCAATTAGCCAGACAAGACTGAGGGACTCAGCATACACACAGCAGACCATTGATTCATTTATTATTATTTAATAATTTAATGAAGTTTATTGATACAGGATTATAAAATCACTTGGAGGTCATTGTCTACAAACCCCTCCTTTATTTGAGAACAAGAGAGGTGGTACATCTTTGCAGAGGTTCATTGACCACTCAGTTTTCCTCTATTAAAAAAAACAACACAACATTTGTCCTTTTTTTATTTTTTTTTCTATTCATCCTTTCTTACTGATTTGAGGATGATCTTTGTAGATTTTGAATACAATACAAATCTTTTTGAGTTGTATGTATGGCCAATATCTCTCCCATCCTTTGGTTCAGTTTTTCAATTGTAGCACAGTCTTGACTAACAGTCATTTCTCTGGTTTTCTCAGTAGAATCTTGGTCCTCTAAAAATAATGATTCTTTCTTTTCCCATAGTCATTCCTGTTATTTTTCTTTCAAGCCTTATTGCACTGGCAACAGCCTTCAGAGCAGTTACAATAATGATGATATGTATAATCATTTTGTTTTAATCTTGATATGTTGAGTACATGTTAATCACATGAATGAATATTATTGTTTCTGGAGAAGACTGGATTCAGATTTTGTGTGCCTTGCTTTGTTATATTAGTAATTAATCCTTTCAACTTGAGGTTTGTCTGTTTGTAACAAAAGACAGTTTTGCATTTTCTACTATACCCAATGCATTTGCAATTGCATAAATATAAGATCTGGTTTTTTTTTTTTTTCCTGCATTGTGTGCTTATTTTTATGCTCAGTAGTGAGGCTATGGTTTTCCCAGTGGTCATGTATGGATGTGAGAGTTGGACTGTCAAGAAAGCCGAGCACTGAAGAATTGATCCTTTTGAACTGTGGTGTGGAGAAGACTCTTGAGAGTCTCTTGGACTGCAAGGAGATCCAACTAGTCCATTCTGAAGGAGATCAGCCCTGGGATTTCTTTGGAAGGAATGATGCTAAAGCTGAAACTCCAGTATTTTGGCCACCTCATGCAATGAGTTGACTCATTGGAAAAGACTCTGATGCTGTGAGGGATTGGGGGGCAGGAGGAGAAGGGGACGACAGAGGGTGAGATGGCTGGATGGCATCACTGACTCAATGCACGTGAGTCTGAGTGAACTCCAGGAGTTGGTGATGGACAGGGAGGCCTGGCGTGCTGCAATTCATGGGGTCGCAAAGAGTTGGACACCACTGAGCGACTGAACTGAACTGAACTGAACTGAGTGAGGCTTCAGTGGTAAAAAAAAAAATGGACTTTTAAAAGAAACACATTCTTGTAAGTCATGAATGAATAGATAAATGAATTCAAACATGTAAAATAAATGACCACAGGGTCTCAAAACAGAGCACAGGGTATCACACTTAGAAGAAGTCCTATAGGGTTGAGGTTCATATGGAAGAATAATTTGTACAAGCCAGTAAGTGCTATACACTAGCGATACAATGGGAAGTGATTATTTGTATTAGTAGCAAGCACCATCATAATACTGTCAATATCTCTGTGAGAAATTTCTAGCTGCTACATACTTTTAAAAACTCTCAACTGCTCCATAGATTCAACTGTGAGCAAAGTTGGGATCAGGGCACTTCATTTTTTGAATGAGATGAAGCTCATCCATTCATCCTCATAATTGTTATAACAACTACATAATGAATGACTTAGAGTAAGTGCTTGATAAATGTTTAGAAATTGAAATAATTGAAGTAGAACATATTTTGAAGAATCCTGGTCTCAAAAATGATTTCCCTCAAACAATTGTAACAAAGAGAATCATATTCAGTTCAGCTCAGTTCAGTTCAGTTCATTTCAGTCGCTCAGTCGTGTCTGACTCTTTGCGACCCCATGAATCGCAGCACGCCAGGCCTCCCTGCTCATCACCATCTCCCAGAGTTCACTCAGATTCACGTTCATCGAGTTACTGATGCCATCCAGCCATCTCATCCTCTGTCGTCCCCTTCTCCTGCCCCCACAAAGATGAGAGAGGGTTTGCCAATAGATGCAACATAGTATCTGTGTTTCTAGAGCATCACTTGGCATGGAAGGTGTGAAGAAGGGATAAAGGAATTCAAGCTGTAACTCCTGAAAATGTACTTTGTGAAACACAAACTTGAAAAATAGACATTGCTGCTCTACTTGTAGGGCAGATGGGAAAGGATTTTCTTAAAGTTTTGAAAGGTCACTTCATTAGAGTGTGGCTGATTCTTTTTAAAACATTTTTTTTTGAAAGATTTCTTTTTATGAGGACCATTTTTAACAACTTTATTGAATTTTTTATAATATTGTTTCAGTTTTATACTTTGATTTTTTGGTCATGAGGCATGTGGATCTCAGCTCCATGACCAGGGATTGAGCCCTCATCTCCTGCATTAGAAAGTGAAGTCCTAACCACTGGACCACCAGGGAAGTCCCCAGGGTGATGACTATTGTATATCAAATGATGTGTGTGTGTGTGTTAGTTGCTCAGTCGTTTCTGACTCTTTGCAACTCCATGGACTGTAGCCCACCAGGTTTCTCTTTACATGGAATTCTCCAGGCAAGAATACTGGAGTGGGTTGCCATTTCCTTCTCCAGGATAGCAAATGATATCAGCAATGAATTGTAAAATCTGTATCTGGAGAGCATCACCAGCCTAAAAGTATCAGTGAACACTGATAACTTTGGACTTAAGCTGGTAGGGGTCAATTCTGGAAAGACACAGCATACTTGATACATCTATCAAGTCTCTCAGTCTGCACCGTCTTATCCACACCTTTCCTGGAGCACACAGGAGAGTTCGTGAGGATTTGACCACTTCATGAACCTTTTCCTCTGAACATTTTCCCCTCCAAGAGCCCCAGAACACTCTTTGAGTTGGCTTCTTCTGTCCTTTGTCTCTGCTTCTACACTAAAGTTAATACTGATGAGCGGGGTCACCTTTTTTTTAATTGAAGGATAGTTGTTTTACAGAGCTTTGCTGTTTTCTGTCAAACCTCAGCATGAGTCAGCCATAAATATACATATATCTCCTCCCTTTTAAACCTCCCTCCCATCTCCCTCCCTATCTCACCCTTCTAGGTTGATATAGAGCCCCTGTTTGAGTTTCCTGAGCCATACAGCAAATCCCCAATGGCTATTTATTTTACAAATGGTAATGTAAGTTTCCATGTTACGTTTTCCATACATCTCACCCTTTCCTCACCTCTCCCGCATGTCCATAAGTTTGTTCTTTATGTCTGTTTCTCCATTGTTTCCCTGAAAATAAATTCTTCAGTACCATTTTTCTAGATTTTGTACATATGTGTTAGAATATATTTATCTTTCTCTTTATTACTTACTTCACTCTGGGTGATAGGTTCTAGGTTTATCCACCTCATTAGAACTGATTCAAATGTGTTCCTTTTTATGGTTGAGTAATAGTCCATTGTGCATATGTACCCCAACTTCTTTATCCATTCATCTGTCGATGGACATTTAGGTTGCTTCCATGTTCTAGCTATTGTAAATAGTGCTGCAATGAACAGTGGGATCCATGTGTCTTTTTCAATTTTGGTTTCTTCAGGGTATATGCCTAGGAGTGGGATTGCTGGGTCATATGGTGGTTTTATTCCTCGTTTTTTAAGGAATTTCCATACCATCTTCTATAGTGGTTGTATCAATTTATATTCCCACCAACAGTGCAAGAGGGTCCCCTTTTCTCCACACCCTCTCCAGTATTTATTGTTAGTAGACTTTTTGATGATGGCCATTCTGACCAGTGTGAGGTAATATCTCATTGTAGTTTTGATTTGCGTTTCTCCAATAATGAGAGATGTTGAGCATCTTTTCATGTGTTTGTTAGTGATCTGTACAGCTTCTTTGAAGAAATGTCAGTTTAGATCTTTTTTCCACTTTTTGATTGGGTTGTTTGTCTTTCTGGTATTGAGTTGTATGAACTGATTGTATATTTTGGAAATTAATCCTTTGTCAGTTGTTTCATTTGCTATTATCTTCTCCCATTCTGAGAGTTGTCTTTTCACCTTGCTTATAGTTTCCTTTGCTGTGCAAAAGTTTTTAAGTTTAATCAGGTCCCACTTACTTACTTTTGTTTTTATTTCCATTACTCTAGGAGGTGGGTCATAGAAGATCTTGCTTTGATTTATGTTATTGAGTGTTCTGCCTGTGTTTTCCTCTAAGAGTTTTATAATTTCTGATCTTACATTTAGGTCTTTCATCCATTTTGAGTTTATCTTTGTGCATGGTGTTAGGAAGTGTTCTAATTTCATTCTTTTACATGAAGCTGTCCAGTTTTCATAGCACCATTTGTTAAAGTGGCTGTCTTTGCCCCATTGTATATTCTTGCCTCCTTTGTCAAAAATAAGGTACCCATAGCTACTTCCCTGATGGCTCAGATGGTAAAGCATCTGTCTACAATGCAGGAGACCCGGGTTTAAGCCCTGGGTTGGGAAGATCCCCTGGAGAAGGAAATGGCAATCCACTCCAGTACTGCTGCTGCTGCTAAGTTGCTTCAGTCGTGTCTGACTCTGTGTGACCCCAGAGACGGCAACCCACCAGGCTCCCCCGTCCCTGGGATTCTCCAGGCAAGAACACTGGAGTGGGTTACCATTTCCTTCTCCAATGCATGAAAGTGAACAGTGAAAGTGAAGTTGCTCAGTCGTGTCCGACTCTTAGTGACCCCATGGACTGCAGCCTACCAGGCTCCTCCATCCATGGGATTTTCCAGGCAAGAGTACTGGAGTGGGGTGCCATTGCCTTTGCCACTACTATTGCCTGGAAAAATCCCATGGACAGAGGAGCCTGGTAGGCTAGTCTATGGGGTTGCAAAGAGTCAGACGGTGCTTGTGTTTATTTCTGGGCTTTCTATCTTGTTCCATTGGTCTATGTTTCTGTTTTTGTACAGTCCCATACTGTCTTGATGACTGTAGCTTTGTAGTATAATCTGAAGTCAAGAAGGTTGATTCCTCCAGCTCCATTCTTCTTTCTCAACACTGCTTTGGCTATTCAAGGTCTTTTATATTTCCATATGAACTGTGAAAATTTTTGTTCTAGTTCTGTGAAAAATGCCATTGGTAATTTGATAGGGATCACATTGAATCTATAGATTGCATTTGGTAGTATAGTCATTTTCACAATATTGATTCTTCCTACCCAGGAACATGGAATATCTCTACATCTGTTTATTTTGTCTTTGATTTCTTTCATTAGTGTCCTATAATTTTCTGTGTACAGTTCATATCCTTAGGTAAGTTTATTCCTAGATATTTGACTCTTTTTGTTGCAATGGTGAATGGGTTGATTCCTAAATTTCTCTTTCTGATTTTTCCTTGTTAGTATATAGAAATACAAGTGATTTCTGTGTATTGATTATGTATCCTGTAACTTTGCTAAGTTCACTGATTAGCTTTAGTAATTTTCTGATACTATCTTTTGGGTTTTCTATGTACAGTATCATGTCATCTGCAAACAGTGAGAGATTTACTTCTTTTCTGATCTAGATTCCTTTTATTTATTTATTTTTTCTTCTCTGATTGCTGTATCTAGGACTTCCAGAACTATGTTGAATAATAGTGGTGAAAGTGGACACCCTTGTCTTGTTCCTGATCTTAGGGGGAATGCTTTCAGTTTTTACCATTAGGAATAATGTTTGCTGTAGGTTTATCATATATGGCCTTTACTATGTTGAGGTAGGTTCCTTTTATGCCCATTTTTGAAGAGTTTTAATCATAAGTGGGTGCTAAATTGTGTCAAAGGCTTTTTCTGCTTCTATTGAGATGATCATATGATTTTTATCTTTTAATTTGTTAATATGGTGTATCACATTGATTTATTTGCATATATTGAAGAATCCTTGCATCCCTGGAATAAACCCAACTTGATCATGGTGTATGAGCTTTTTGAGATGTTACTAAATTCTGTTTGCTAAAATTTTGTTGAGAATTTTTGCATCTACCGTCATCAGTTATATTGGCCTATAATTTTCTTTTCTCTGTGTTGTCTTTGTCTGGTTTTGGTATCAGGGTGATGTTGGCCTCCTAGAATGAGTTTGGAAGTGTTTCTTCCTCTGCAATTTTTTGAAAGAGTTTTAGAAGGATAGGCATTAGCTCGTCTCTAAATGTAATTCTTCTGTGAAGCCATCTGGTCCTGGGCTTTTGTTTTTTGGGAGCTTTTTGATCACAGCTTCAATTTCAGTGCTTGCAATTGGGTTGTTCAAAATTTCTATTTCTTCCTGGTTCAGTCTTGGAAGATTGAACTTTTCTAAGAATCTATCCATTTCTTCCAGGTTATCTATTTTATTGCCATACAGTTGCACCTAATAGCCTCTTATAATCCTTTGTATTTCTGCATTGTCTGTTGTAACCTCTCCTTTTTCATTTCTAATTTTGTTGATTTGATTCTTCTCTCTTTTTTCCTTGATGAGTCTGGCTAAAGGTTTGTCCATTTTGTTTATCTTCTCAAAGAAACAGCTTTTAGCTTTAATCTTTACTATTGTTTCTTTCATTTCCTTTTCATTTGTTTCTGCTCAGATCTTTATGATTTCTTTCCTTCTACTAATTTTTTTTTTTGTTGTTGTTCTTATTTTTTCTTTTGTTTTAGGTGTGAAGTTAGGTGGTCTATTCAATGTTTTTCTTGCTTCTTGAGGTAGCATTGTATTGCTATAAACTTCCCTCTTAGAACTGCTTTTGCTGCATCTCATGGGTTTTGATTTGTCATGTTTTCACTGTCATTTGTTTCTAGAAATTTTTTTTATTTTCCTTTTGATTTCTTCAATAACCTGTTGGTTATATAGAAGTGTATTGTTTAATCTCCACTTGTTTGTGTTTCTTACAGTTTGTTCTTGTAATTGATATCTAGTCTCATAGCATTGTGGTCAGAGAGGATGCTTGATATGATTTCAGTTTTCTTAAATTTACTGAGGTTTGATTTTTGACCCAAAATGTGGTCTATCCCGGAGAATGTTCAACGTGCACTTGAGAAGAAGGTGTATTCTTCTGCATTTAGATGGAATGTCCTGAAGATATCAATGAGATCCATCTTATCTAATGTATTGTTTAAGACTTGTGTTTCCTTATTAATTCTCTATTTTGATGATCTGTTCATTGGTGTGAGTTGGGTGTTAAAATCTCTTACTATTATTGTGTTAGTGTCTATTTCTCCTTTTATGTCTGTTAGTGTTTGTCTTATGTATTGAGGTACTCCTATGTTGGGTGCATAGATATTTACAATTGTTACATCTTCTTGGATTGATCCCTTGATCATTATGTAGTGTCCTTCCTTATCTCTTGTAATATTCCTTATTTTAAGGTCTATTTTGTCTGATATGAAGATTGCTACTCCAGATTTCTTTTGCTTCCCATTTGCATGGAATATATTTTTCCATCCTTTCACCTTCAGTCTGTATGTATATTGAGGTTTGAAGTGGGTTTCTTGCAGACAGCATATATATGGGTCTTGTTTTTGTATCCATTCAGCTAGTCTGTGTCTTTTGGTTGGAGCATTTAATCCATTTACATTTAAAGAATTATATATATATATATATATATATATATGTTCTTATTGCCATTTTCTTAATTGTTTGGGGTTGATTTTGTAGATCTTTCTTCTTTTCTTGTATTTCTTGACTATATAAGTCCCTTTAACATTTGTTGTATATCTGGTTTGGTGGTACTGAATTCTCTTAACTTTTGCTTGTCTGAAAAGCTTATTTCTCCATCAATTTTGAATGAGATCCTTTCCAGGTACAGTAATCTTGGCTGTAGATTTTACCCTTTCAGTACTTTAAATATACCCTGCCATTCCCTTCTGGCCTGCAGAGTTTCTGCTGAAAGATCAAAAGTTAAGCATAAGGGTTTCCCTTGTATGTTTCTTGTTACTTCTCCCTTGCTGCTTTTAATATTCTTTCTTTGTGTTTAGTGTTTTGTTAGTTTGATTAGTATATGTCTTGGCATGTTTCTCCTTGGGTATATCCTGTATGGGACTCTTCGTGCTACTTGGACTTGATGGACTCTTTCCTTTTTCATGTTGGGGAAATTTTCAACTATAATTTCTTAAAAATTTTCTCATACTCTTTCTTTCTCTCTTCTTTTTCTAGGACCCCTATAATTCAAATGTTTGTGTGTTTGATATTGTCCCAGAGGTCTCTGAGACTGTCCTCAGTTCTTTTCGTTTTTTTTTTTTTTTTACTTTATTCTGCTCTTCAGAAGTTATTTCCACCATTTTATCTTCCAGCTCACTAATTTGTTTTTCTGCTTCAGATATCTATTGATTCCTTCTAGAGTATTTTTAATTTCAGTAATTGTGTTGTTTGTCTCTGTATGTTTATTCTTTAATTCTTTGTTAATTGATTCTTGCATTTTCTTCATTTTGTTTTCAAAGTTTTTCGTCATCTTTTCTATCATTATTATGATTTCTTTTTCGGGTAGTTTGCCTATTTCCTCTTAATTTATTTGGACTTCTGTGTTTCTAGTTTGTTCCTTCATCTTTGTAGTAATTCTCTCCTTTTCCATTATATATATTTTTAACTTACGGAGTTTGAGGTCTCCTTTTCCCAGGCTTCAAGGAAAGTTGAATTCTTTTCTTGAAGAAGGTTGAATTCTTTCTTCCTTTTGGTTTCTGCCCTCCTAAGTTTGGTCCAGTGGTTTGTGTAAGCTTCACATAGGGTGAGATTTGTGCTGAGTTTTTGTTGTTTCTTCATTTTTTCTCTGATGGGCAAGGCTGAGTGAGTGGTAATCCTATCTGCTGATGATTTGGTTTGTATTTTTGTTTTGTTTCTTGTTTAGATGAGGCATCCTGCACAGGGTGGTACTGGTGGTTGTGTGATGCTGGATCTTGTATTCAAGTGGTTTCCTTTTTGTGAGTTCTCACTACTTGATACTCCCTAGGGTTATTTCGGAGAAGGCAATGGCACCCCACTCCAGTACTCTTGCCTGGAACATTCCATGGACAGAGGAGCCTGGTAGGCTGCAGTCCATGGGGTCATGAACAGTCAGACAGGACTGAACGACTTCACTTTCACTTTTCACTCTCCTGCATTGGAGAAGGAAATGGCAACCCACTCCAGTGTTCTTGCCTGGAGAATCCCAGGGATGAGGGAGCCTGGTGGGCAGCCATCTATGGGGTAGCACAGAGTCAGACACGACTGAAGCGACTTAGCAGCAGAGTTAGTTCTCTGGTAGTCTAGGGCCTTAGAGTCAGTGCTCCCATCCAAAGGCTCAGGGCTTGATCTCTAGTCAGGAACAAAGGTTCCACAAGTGGTTTGTTATGGCACTAAGTGAGATTAAAATATCCCAAAACGAGAAGCCAAAGATGAACCCCACACAAATGGCAGTCATAAAATCAGGCAAATAATAATTAAAATAATGGAATATACACACATACATCCATGAGCAAAGTCAAAACAGTCCAACATAAATAAGGTACAGTAGATTGACCGAGTGAACAAGAGAAATCAAAAATTATATTTACCAGTTAAGAACAAAACTAACTAAAGCACAAACTGGAAAACAAAACTAATGTGCCAAGTGGGGAATAAAGCAGTGAAAACAAAACTAACAAATATTTGAAGGGAAAAGAAAGAAAGAAAAGAAAGAATAGATATGCAAAGTTAAATAGAGGTAGAGGAAGATACATTGCAAGGGGAAAAGAACAGTAGGAAAGGCAACAAAGGAATAAATGTAGAAAAAATATAATAGGTTTAAAAATTAAAATTATAAAAAAGAAAAAAATAAGAAGAAAGAAAAAAGGAAAGAAAAGGAAAACTCAACAGAACTGCAAGAGCCCCACATAGAGACAGAGGTTTATAACAACAATAAAAAGTGCGAGTGAATATACACATATACATATACACCCATAAGTAAAATCAAAACAGTCCATCAAAAATAAAGTACCATAGATTGACTTGGTGAACAAAATTATATCTGGTGAAACCAAAAATTATATCTACCAGAACAAAGCTAACTAAAGCACAAACTGGAAAACAAAACTTTAAAGCAAGGTGCCAGTTGAGGAATAAAACAATGAAAATAAAACTAACAAATATGTTGAGAGGAAAGGAGAGAAACAAAGAATGGATATGCAAAGTTAAATAGAGGTAGATAAAGAAAATTTATATATGATAAAGATTAACTGCAAGGGGAAAAGAAAACAAAGGAATAAATGTAGAAAAATAATAATAGGTTTAAAAAATTAAAATTAAAAAAAGAGAAAAAAAAAAACTCCAGAAAACTGCAAAAATCCAATGTAAAGACAGAAGTCTATAGCAAGAATAAAAGTGTGACTGGATATACACATATACATATACACCCATAAACAAAATCAAAACAGTCCAACAAAAATAAAGTAAAAATAGACTAACCCAGCAAACTAAAGAATCTAACAATTATATCTACCAGAACAAAGCTAACTAAAGCACAAACTGGAAAACAAAACTAAAGCACAAACTGGAAAAGAAAACTAAAGCAAGGTGACAACTGGGGGATAAAGCAATGAAAATAAAACTAACAAATATGTTGAAAGGAAAAGAGAGAAAGAAAAGAAAGAATAGATATGCACAGTTTAAAAGATGTAGATAAAGAAGATTTATATGTTAAAGATTAACTGCAAGGGGAAAAGAACAGTAGGGAAAGAAAACAAAGGAATAAATGTAGAAAAAATAATAATAGGTTTAAAAAATTAAAAAGAGAGAGAAAAAAGCAATAAAAAAGGAAAACTCCACAAAACTGGCCTTTTATATATTCCAGAGACACAGAGTCTGTCTAGCTGATCGTGTGGATTTAACCTACAGCTTGTATAGCTGGTGGGAAGGTTTTGGATCTTCTTCCTTAGCCACTCTCCTCCTGGGTTTCAACTGTGGTTTTATTTCCACCTCTACATGTGGGTTGACCACTGGGGTTTGCTCCTGAGTCTGCCCTGGAGGGCTTGGGTTTGCCTCTGTGAGGGCCAGGTGTGGAGGTGGTGCAGCTGCTTGGGTCCCAGGGGTTCTGGCAGCAGCAGGTACTCACAGGAGTTGGTGGCTAGGGCAGCAGGAAGTATAGTGCTCTAGAAGGGTATGGCGACCAGTATGGCCACTATGCTCCAGTATGCTTGCCTGGAGAACCCCCCTCCCTGACAGAGAAACCTGGCAGGCCACAGTCCACAGGGTTGCAAAGAGTCGGACACAACTGAAGTGACCCTGTATGCATAGATGCAAGACTTTTTCTGCCTGTGGCAGCTCTGCCCCAGTGAGAGTTGAGCGTGAAGGTGGCCCAACTGCTTGGCTTGTGTGCCTCCAGTGCAGGAATTATGGTCCTATCAGAGTCTTTTTTTGAGCCTCTTGTAGCTGGCCATCAGAAGGCCTCTTTGGCCAGTATTTCTCAGTAGTTGCACCCCTTCAGGCACTTAGGGGGATACCCTGGATGGGGTCCTGCTCTGTAGTTCAGCGTATCAGGCATTTGATGGGCCAGCCTCTGTTCAGCTGCCTATGCAGGCATGTGGGGAGAGAGAGGCTATGGTGATGGTTCCACCCCCTATACATGACTCAGCAGTATCGCCTTGCTTCCATGGCTGCCTGGCTTTCCTCCTCAGGCATTTCCCACCACAGTCTCCTCCCTCACATCCCCTCAATCCGTCTGTCCGCAGTCAACAGCAGCCTTCTCCTGAAATTGCTCCACAATCCCTTAACTCCAGCTCCCAGCCACTGCCCTTTCCAGGGGACCAGTGTTCCTGTCCAGGGTATGTATGGCTGCAGCAAAAACTGTCTGACTCTCATTCCATTTAGGTAGCCAGAGATCAGCTGTTTCACTCTCAGCCTTAAATGTTTCTCCTCTGACTCAGACAATTGCCCAGAAGTGGGGATCAGACCCCTGCCTCAGTTCCCCCACCCACCAAGTACAGGTCCAGTCCTACTAACACTCCTGTTTTCCCCCCTGGTTCCTTCATCCTACCGAGTTTGGCATGGTTCTATGTATTCCCTAGTGGCTTCCCTGGTAGCTCAGGTTAAATCATCTGCCTGCATTGTGGGAGACCTGGGTTCAGTTCCTGGGTCAGGAAGATCCCCTGGAGAAGGAAATGGCAACCCACTCGAGTATTCTTGCCTGGAGAATCCCATGGATGGAGGAGCCTGGTGGGCTACAGTCCACAGGGCCGCAAAGAGTCAGACACTACTGAGTGACTTAACTAACTAACTAACTAACTATATATTCTTTTCCACTGGTCAGCTACTCCAGTCCACCCTCAGCTGGTGTTCTGCATGCATTTCTGTGTCTGAAGGTGCATTCCTGATGTATCCTTGGAGAGAGAGGTATTCTACGTCCACCTTTCTCTCCGCCATCTTGTTCTCCCCAGGGTCACATTTTAAGATGCATTTTGGCTGGACAGCTCCAACTTCTCGGGAGCCTCACAGTGATGAGACAGTTTGACTCTGTCATTTTTATTACAACCATTACTCATCTGCAGGAGACTGAGGCCAGGGAGACACACTGAAACCCATGAGCCACTGTCCAGTAAGCAGCTGTGACATTAATTTAACTCTCACCAGCCCAAAGACACAAGCATGCTGCCAATTTCATGCCACAGCTACCAGTGTGGTGGCAGGAGTGTTTCAGATAAAGAAAGCTACAATGTCTGTCAAATTAGAGAAGACGGGTGCAGAGGGATAGATGAACCAGATAAGGAAGTTTGCTCAGAAGTTCACATAAAGCCATGCTTCTCCACAGAGAGACTTGCCTGAAAATGGCTGCCATAGGCGGGGGGAGGAGTGTAAAAGAGGAATGCCCGGAAGTGAGTCCCTGGACCAGTGAAGAAGGAGCAGAGCCATTGTCTCCTGGCCTTGGGCCCCAAAGCCCTGGAAGGTCTAATCTGTGTCTGCTTTGGGAAACAGTATAAAGAACAATCGATTATCCTATTGTACTCACTTCTTTCAATAATTCAAAACAAAGTCCCTGCTTCTTTTCTCAGAGAAGGTTGGGTCAAAATGTCTGTATTTAATTGCGTCCTTTTCTTTTTAGATGACCAAGTGTCGTTAAGGTGGGATGATTTTCCTGAGGGAGGAAAGTGAGCAGGAAAGAGGTGAAAGACACTTCAGGATCCTGTAAATCTACCTTCAAACGTTCGCATCTCACCCGCTCTCTCTGGGGAGGGCCAGTTGCATCAAAGACACGGAAGAGCCACCAAGGAAGGGCAGCTGGGACAGAGGGGACACAATCTGAGGAAAGAGTGAGACCCTTTTTCGTTTTCTCCTCTCACCCTCTCTGTCTGTTACTCTCCAGAAGAGCATTTGGGTGAGGAGATTCAGAGGCGGGTGATGGTGTGTCAAGAATGCTGCATGCTCATTAGGTAGAATGTGAGGGGTCTCTGACACTAGAAGGCAAAGAAAGGCCAGACTGGGCGGACCTGGTTCTAGGCTGGAAATCCAGGGGTGAGCAGTATCTCTCCTGCCTCCTGGGAACAGGAATGCAATTGGGGATGAGGGGTGCAGGCTAGGAACAACTGGTGTTCCATCACTCTGGAACCTCAGGATGGTTCCAGAGGCAGGATGCTGTGAAGAACTAGCAGAGGGTTGTGCACCCCAGAAAATGTCACAGGGAGACACTATGACACAGGAAGTCTCTCTGGGTGGAGACAGAGAGAAAGAGGTGCTGAAGATGCTTTGAGCATCTCTGAGATCAAGCTTCAATCAGCTGACTGAGCAGTCACTTTTCTTTCTGGTTTCAGGATGAGAATGCTCCAGGGGCCAAAAAGAAAAAAAAAAAAAATCTAATTCCTCTACATTAGCAGCTGTTGAATATGGAAAAATTGGTAGGTATTTGTTTTTCACGAACAAATTGGCATAGTTATTTGGGGAATGTCATTAAACATTTTTCTAAGATATGATCATTACTGACTAATGTGTGTTCTGTAGTTAACCTATTGCTTTAAAATTTTTCTCTAATATAAATAATTCTGGGATGAATATCTATATATTTCCCCCTTGTCACCGAAATGAGATTGCCAGATCCAAGGGGTGAAAGATTTTGAAGACTGAATGCGTTTTCCTAATTGCTTTCTAGAGAAATGTGCTAATTAACACTCCCAGCAGCAGGCTTCCCAGGTAGTGCTAGTGGTAAAGAACCCACCTGCCAGTGCAGGAAATAGAAAAGACGTGAGTTCAATACTTGGGTCAGGGAGATCCCTGGAGGAGGACATGGCAATCCACTCCAGCATTTTTGTCCAGATAATCCCATGGACAGAGGAGCCTGGTGGGCTACCGTCCATAGGGTTGCAAAAAGTCAGACGCAATTGAAGTGACAGCATATCACACACAGCAGCAGCAAGCAGAAGAGGATGAACTTGTGACTTTGTCGCAATCACAAATCCTGGATTTCCAGAAAGGGTGTGTGGGGGGTTAAGAGGAAAGTTTTCCAGTTTCCTTTGCACTAAGTTGCTTCAGTCATGTCTTTGCAACCCTAAGGACTACAGCCTGACAGGTTCTTCTGTCCATGTTATTCTCCAGGCAAAAATACTGGAGTGGTTTGCCATGTCCTTCTCTAGGGGATCTTCCCGACCCAGGAAATGAACCCGGGTCTCCCACACTGCAGGCAGATTCTTTACTGTCTGAGTCACCAGGGAAGACTTGACCACCAGTCTCCTTTAGGAGTGTCATTACCCCAAACTGAAAAGGGGGATTTGAGGTCATACTGGATGTCACATAGGAAGTTATTGCTGTTGTTTATTTGTAAGTCATGTCCGACTCTGCTGTAGCCTGTCAGACTCCCCAGGCAAGAATACTGGACTGGGTTACCATTTCCTTCTCCAGAGGATCTTCCCTACCCAGGGACTGTTCCTGTGTCTCCTGCATTGGCAGGTCGAGTCTACTACTGAGCCACTAGGGAATCCCAACATAGGAAGTACTTCCTTCCATTTATATGTCAGCTTTCCTCCTTTGAGACAATGAGATTGACTTCAACAAGGAAACCTACCTGGAAAGAAAGCAAAGATGGATTAATCCCTCAGCTGACAGCTCTGGAGAAGAATGGGGGATGTCCCCAGAACCTGGGTACAGCAGTTGGTGCCAAGCCAATTTTAGCTCCACTGAAGATGGCACACGGCTTATCCACTCTCCTTGGATAGACTCTCACCTTCCTTGTCTTCATTCACTCTTTCCTTCATTCAGCATTAATTGAGCCATTAAGCCAGGCATTTTAGGAAAGAGGGGTAGGAAGGTAGTACAAAAGGGAGGATTCTGTCTAGTGTATCTGAGTAACCATATGGGAATAGGCACAGATCCCAGACTTGCAAACAGACACTTCCAATATGACATCCTATCACTGGAGAGCAGAGCAATTATCTTGGCATGAGCTTAGGAAAGACTTCACAGATGAGGACACTTGTAAGCTCTGGAGGCCAAGTCCTCTTTGTCCAGGCAGAGAAAAAGAGAAAGGACATCCCAGGGAAAACACAGAGAAGTGGATGAGTCTCATATGTTTGGGATTGCAGTGGTATAAATCATGGTGCTGCTGGAAACTTCGGAACAGAGGAGGTCAAGAAATGAGGGCTGTAAAATGAATCAAAGTTTCTATTATAAAGTCCCTGCATTTTGTTCAAAGGGCTTTACCTTATCCTATAGGAATGGAGAAACCAGAGAATGGCATTTATGTGACCCATACTTCTGCTGTAAAAAGATAACTGGGGGCAGAGTTAATGGACTAAAATACAAGAGCCTGGGATCAGAAGTGACTAAAATTATGATATACAGTGAGGACATAAAGATATCACCATACATACGTTTTGTGGTTAAACACTTTTTTAAACAGAGGCCAAACAAAGAAAGTATAGGACAGAAATGACCAGAAAACCATGGATGAGCTCATGGTAGACAGTGATGAAGTTTGAAGTCAGGGTAGCTGTCATTGCAGAGGATGGAACACAGCCAAGAACATCCCTAAATATTAGAATAATGTCATTATTGTTCCCTTACCTATGACAGTTGACAGGCCAGCGTAATCTATGATCTTTCTGGGACTTTTATTAAGTTTTCATCACTGTGCTGCCTTCACAATCCACTGCCTCAGGGAACATTTGAGATTTGAATTTGAAAATGAGATTCACAAAATTAGATATTCTTCAGACTTTTTTGTTTTCGTTCTCCAATCCCAAACTGACTTCAAACAAAAGGTTAAGAAAGATGAGGTCTTGGAGTCTTTTAACCTTCAGTTATGAGAGCTAAATTTTCAGTCATCAAGAAAACATTTCAGAAATGACTCCATGTTCCTTTGTTATTTGCAAATGTAAATTCTTCTCTTGGAGTCCTGCCCCATGGAAGGAAGAGCCTGCTTGGGTGAGTCTTATGCCTGGGCTCTCAGAAAGGTAAAGAGGGGCAAGGAAGTTTTAGAGGATGTTCTGAGGGCAAAGAAATCAACCAAGTAATGGCACAAAGAGGCTGCATTGAAGGAAATTCAGTTAGGCAAGAAGTTTGTTGTTGTTTAGTTGCTAAACAACTCAAAGGCACAACTCTGTTGTGTGACTCCATTGATTCTAGTTCGCCAGGCTACTCTGTCCATGGGATTTTCCAGGCAAGAATAGTGGGTTGCCACTTCCTTCTCCAGGGGATCTACAGAGGCATTGCTCCCTGGAGGAAGTTCAGTGAAAGTTTTGATGACATGAAACCAGAAAGTGACCTTTAATCAAGCCCGAAGATAAGAGACCCAGAAAAAGAATGAGTGACAAAGATCATCCTGAAAAGGAAAATTCTGGTTCCTTTTCCTCCTCATCATATGCTCTCTCAAGCTAGTTCTTTAGGTCATAGCTGAGGAAAAAGGAAACATTTAATTAATGACTTGAACATTTTCATGGAGGCAGAGGTTTCATATCATGTATATAGCACATCTGATGAACGAAGGGAACTTTCTCCTTTTCATCAATGTTGTGACTCTGAGTCCATGTGGTACTTGCTGATTGCCATCTCTGTAATTTGCTGGACTCTCTGATGCCTCATCTTGCCTAGCAACTTAACAATATCATGACTACCTCGGCAGCCACCCCTGGCCCCACCGTCAACCAATCTTGAGCCTCTGACACCATCATGTATTTCAGAGCTTTGGACTCAGCCCCTCGCCCCAGCCAGCCTTTCATTGCTCATCTTGACTTTAAACTCCTGCTTCCATCTTTGTTGACAATTTGGAGGTTTCTTCAGGTAACACTGGGTGCTACCCAGTCCCTTGAACCTTTCACCTCAGTGTAGGTTCTGATGAGCAGAGTTTCAAGGGGCTTCCCAGTTGATGCTTGAGCAAGCTCAACCATTCCATGGATGACTCTCAAATGCCAAGTTGGGAAAACTTCTGGGACTTCAGGACATTAGGCAGGCCCCCCTAACCACTAGTTCTTCTAAACTGGTACAACTTATTTAGCAAATATTGGAGTGACTTCAGAGTTGTGCCTTTGAATGGATCACACTTATCTGGGATGTTCCAAAGGATGCAAAATCATAACAGAAAGAAGGAAAGGTCTGGAGACTTCAGGAACAAAATTTTTATGGGAACAAGGGGCTTCATAGCTGAAGTCTACTTCCTTCAACTACCCACCCAGTATCTTATCCTTGGTTACCAAGGCAGCAAAGACACATTTGTACCAATGTGACCCAGATGGAGCTTACTAGAAAACTCAAGTAGGTGAGCAACTTCTCAAAAGACAAAGTCTGTTGGAAACTTTATCTTCCCAAAAGACATGAGATAATAGGGTGACTCTGACAGACAGCAGTCTCTATGAAATGTACAAAAAATGAGTTTCCATTGTATTTTACTCAGATGTGAATTTTCCTTTTACCAGACTCCAGTGCATCTGATCCTCTGAACAACAGATTGGTGAAACAGCGATCACCCTGGTAAACAAGTGTGTGTTAGTCGCTCAGTCGTGCCTGACTCTTTGCGACCCCATGGACTGCAATCCACCAGGTTCCTCTGTCCATGAGATTTTCCAGGCAAGGATACTGGAGTGGGTTGCCATTTCCTTCTCCAGGGGATCTTCCCAACCCAGGGATCGAACCCAGGTCTCCTGCACTGCAGGCAAATTCTTTACTGACTGAGCTACAAGAGAAGCATGGTAAACAGGGAGATATTTCTAAAATTCCAGACATTCCTGGTAAAAGAAATCCCTCCCAAGCCATTAATGATGTGACTAACAATTCTTTTGTTTTCTGTGGTAAAACATACACAACATAAAATTTGCCACTTTAACTATTTTTAAATTTTCTGTTTTGTAGCCTTAAGTAAAATTCACACTAGGGTCTTTCCTGGTTGTCCAGTGGCTAAGACTCTGCACTCCCAATGCAGGGTGCCCAGGTTTGATCCTTGGTGGGGGAACTAGATCCCACATGCTGCAACTAAGACCTGGAACAGCCAAATAAATAAATGAATGAATGAATAAGTAAAATTCACATTGTCCCATGACCATTATCACTGTCTGTGTCCAGAAATTTTTCATCTTTCCTAACTGAATCCCTGTCCTTAAAGACTAATTCTCATTCTTTCCTTTCCCCAGTTCTGGCAACCACTATTCTACTTTGTGCTTCTATAAATTTGATTACTCTAGGTAACTTGTGTAAGTGGAATTAAACCGTATTTGACTGATAATTCTTAGCTAACATTTTCCTCTGTCAATATGTTTGTATTAAACAGATCTAGATGTTCTCCTGGTGCTATTGGCAGTCCAGATATAACTTTTCAACAACATAGTCCATCAGTAAACTAGTGAGTGTTGATTGAATTCCTACCATGTGTTTTGCAGGGGTTGAGTGTTATGAGAAACAGAAAAATTTTGAAAAACTCATCACTATTTCTGCCCATCACAGACACAGAGAACAGATGTATGGATGCCAAAGTGGAAGTGGGGGGTGATGGGATGAATTAGGAGTTTGGGACTGACATATTCACAATATTGATATTATGTATAAAATAGATAACTAATGAGAACCTACTATATAGCACCAGGAACTCTACACAGTGCTCTAGGGTGACCAAAATGGGAGGGAAATTTTTTTAAAAAAAGGGGGGGATATAAAAGGTGGAAGTAGAGACAGATTTTCTCTTCTTGGGTTCCAAAATCACTGCAGATGGTGACTGCAGCCATGAAATCAGAAGACAATAGCTTCTTGGCAGGAAAGCAATGACAAACCTGGACAATGTGTTGAAAAGCAGAGACATTACTCTGCTGACAAAGGTCTGTATAGTCAAGGCTATGGTCTTCCCAGTGGTCATGTATGGTTATGAGAGCTGGACCATAAAAAAGGCAGAAGGCCAAAGAACTGATGCCTTCAAACTGTGGTGCTGGAGAAGACTCCTGAAAGTCCCTTAGATAGCTAGTAGATCAAACCACTCAATCTTAAGGGTAATCAACCCTGAATATTCACTGGAAGTACTGATGCTGAAGCTGAAGCTCCAGTATTTTGGTCATCTGATGTGAACAGTTGACTCATTGGTAAAGTCCCTGATGCTGGGAAAGATCTAGGGCAGAAGGAGAAGAGGGTGTCAGAGGATGAGATGGCTGGATGGCATCACCGATGCAATAAACATGAACTTGGGCAAACTGCGGAAGATGGTGAGGGACAGGGAGGCCTGGCGTGCTGCAGTCCATGGAGTTGCAAAGAGCTGGACATGACTGGGGGACTGAATAACAACAACAGCTTGTTTACTATGCTATACGGTAGAAACTAACACAACATTGTAAAGCAAATTCGCTCTAATAAAAATGGCAATTTTTTTTTTAAATCTCTAATTTTGTAGATCTGGAGGCTAAGTGAACACACATAAAATAATAGTAGAGTGTGCACACAAGTATGCAAATACACACAGACACACAAGTAGACATCTGCCTTCATTGCCTCATCTGTATGAGGGTGGTGGTTTAGTCGCTAAGTCGTGTCTGACTCTTGCAACCCCATGGACTGTAGCCCGCCAGGCTCCTCCGTCCATGGGATTCTCCAGGCAGGAATACTGGAGTGCGTTGCCATTTAACACAGGTGGTACATGATGATCCTACATGCAGGGAGGCAAAGGAGACAAAGATATAAAGAAAAGGCTTTTGGATTCAGAGGGAGAAGGGGAGGGTAGGATGATTTGAGTGAATAGCACTGAAACATGTGCATTTCCATATGTAAAATAGATGACCAGTGCACATTCAATGCATGAAGCAGGGCACCCAAAGTCGGTGCTCTGGGGCAGCCCAGAGGGATAGGGTGGGAAGGGAGGTGGGAGGGTGGTTCAGGATGGGGGACATATGTACACCTGTGACTGATTCATGTTGATGTACATCACAATCTTGTAAAGTAATTATCCTCCAATTAAAATTATTAATTAAGAAATAAAACAGGTGGTACAAAGATGATTCCTGAGAGATCAATAAATTTGGGGCAATTCCAAGTACGTTTGGAGGCATAATATTTAGTGAATTGCCTCGGAAATTTTCTACTTGGGCCAGTGGTTTGGGGGAAATTTTCATTAAAGAAAAAAATGTTAACTATTCAGGGATTTTTTTTTTTTAATGGGAAGTAGCCCATTAAAATGTGTGAGATGTGCTCACACATCTATTTCTCAATATGTCTCTTCAGTTTAGATATTTCATTGTATCCTGTTAAAAAGCAGTCAGCTATTTGCCATCTGTACTGAACAGCTGCAGTTTCCTTCCTATTCAAGCACATTTTATTATAGAGAATTTGGCATATTGTGCTTGCCACTTGCTTTTTGCTGTCCCTGGCCATGGCTAGAGTAATCATGGAAGGAAAAGAATCTTCATGTCCCAACTCTTAGTTAGGTCAGATGAATCCAGGTGATGTCATGTGTCAGCTCTTCACCAGATTAGTACTAAGTTAGCCAAGCCCTTGCAGCTTCTTATTCGAGACATCTGTGCACAATGTTAGTTATGAATAGGAGCCAATATGTAAATACCCATGGGATTTCCTGTTAAAGGTTTTAGATTGAATGCAACTATTTCTCTCTTCTCCTGAAATTTTATTAAAATGATAATAGAAACAAACAAGATACAGTTCAGCAAGAAGAAAGAGAACAGGAAAGATTATCTCAGCAAATGAGAAATATCAACAATATTTTGAAATCTGAAGACAGATAGATGAGTAGTAGAATTTTTTTGAGCCTTGAAAGGATGTTGAGAAGAGAGGCACAAGAAATAAATGAATTTGACTTGCAAGATCCTGCAAAAATTTAGGAACTGGAGGCAGTAGGGACCCTACAAAATGACTATGATAAAGCTTACTGATCAGAAGCAATGCTTAACCATCACTCCTGCACACAAATGTTCTCAGAGCCTCTAAACCTACTGTCTCTCTCATTCTGCATTTTAATTATTTTTTATGCATGGAGAAATATTTTTGTTATGCATGGAGCATTATGTTTATTGTGGATTACCTGGAAAATATATAAGAGCATAAAGAATGAAATAAAACCCATATATTGTCATCATCTATAAATAAGTGTGGTTTATGTATGTCATCTAGGCTTTTCTGTGTATGTATATATCATAAGCAGTATCATCTTCAATGGAGTCCCATTTTTATACAAACTTATTTTCCATCACACCTTTTTGACTTAATGTATCAGTGATATATTTGCTTGTCAATAAATAAATTTCAATAATGTTATTTCTTATAGTTGAATTGTATTTCTCAGATGGATGTTACTATAATTTATCCTGTTAATCACACAACATTTGACGCTTGTATTGTGTCCAATTTTCAACACAATAAATGACAGAAGAATGAATGTAAGTCTTTGCAAACTTGACTGATTATTTTCTTAAGATTATAAGAAGTAGAATTTCTAGTTTAAAGGGTTTACTCTTTCAAAACTTTAATACATATAGCTTAATTGTTACCTGAAAAAAATTACCAATTTATAATCCTATCAGCAATGTAAGAAAGTATCTTTTCCCATGCTTGCCAACATTTGGAATTACAACAAAAAATAAAAGATGATTTGGTACTAAAAAGGACATCTTGTTTTAATGTATATTTGATTATTAGTTAAGCATTTAAAAAGTTAACTAATTATTTTGCATATTGGTTGTCCATGACATTTATCCATTTTGTTAAAATAGTTATCTTTTCTTGTTGATTTGTTCATGCATTTTAGATATATAAACACTGACCATTATTGGGTCATACATACAAATGTAATCTCTAGTTTGTAATTTTCCTTTTAACTTTGTTTATGGTTCTGTTCTGATTTTTAGTGCTCTTTTCTTAAATAGGAACAGAGAACTAGGACTCACCAGACATGTTGAGAAAAGATGTAGCATTAAAACAGACACCAAAACAAAGAAGCAGAAAAAGAGACAGAAAGAAATTTGGAGAAGTCAAAGAAAATGAGGGAGAGGAACAAAATTCCAAGTTATTAAAATAGTCTCAGAGAGAAAAGAGAATAATAGTGTATTCATAAAAAATATTCTATTAAAAAAAGAACAAGATAAAGGATGAGAATATATATATGTATATATGTAAAAAAATATATATATATTTAATAGAGTAGTTGAAAGAAAATGTTGATAAAGAATATCACAAAATGGGAAAGGAAAATAAGAGATTAAAAATGTAAAATTTAATTAATAGGATTTCTAGGGGAGTGGGAAGAACAGACAAGACAGAAGGTAATAAATTATCCTAAAAAAAAAAGACCAAAAAAATATGCAGATTACATGAGATTGAAAAGCTCTGCCAAGAACTCAGACATAGGAAGCACACATACTTCTGGATTAACTACACATTTCATCTTTGTCACTAGTCAGTATATAAATGGTTCATTTGTGGTTGAAAAAAAATAAACTCTCTTGATCTCTCTTACCTAGATTAAGAAAATCTGTCTAAAAGCAGTGGAGTTGGGGGACAAGGGGAAAGTTCCTTGCTCTCCATTCATCAATCTCACCTGTATCATAATTTCCTCCTCTCTCTCTATCTTACCCTGTCTCGTATTCTGAGCCCCACTTTAACCCTAACTAGTCCCATCGCATCTGAAGAATTTTATTTCTTACCTGTTATGACAAAATAGAAAGGCATACATATTTAAAGCAAAGACAATACATGGGATTGGAAGAATCCCTTCCTTTCTCTTTTGGTTTCAAAGATCTCTCTTAATATAGAAAGTGATTATATTTTAATGTTACAAGCAAAGAAGCAAAGTGTACTCATGTTCTTCATCCTAATGAGATAGGAAAGAATAAAAAATGAGGGAGGTGAGTGACAAGCAAAGGTGAGTAGGTTTGTTAACATTTTTTTCAAGATAAATGAACTCCTGGAGAACTAAATAGTATCTAGAAACAATTGTAAATTGAATTTTTATAGTATAATTTATAAGATTAAGTAAATATTATTTGAATATAAAAATAGCAAGCAACAATCAGAACTGCCTTGAGCAAAGTTTTATAGCCATTTGCCTGTAGAGATATTTTTAAAGTCCATGGAATGGCAGATTGATAATGGATTTATTTAATGAATCTTATCAACCATATTATTTTCTCTAGAAAAGTCCAAACTCATAATCACTGAAGCTTATTAATTCATTTAATCATTTTGTATTACCTAATGATAGGAAAACTCTTACTTAAAAGTTAATTCAATTATGACAGTTTTTCTAGAGGAAATAGTAGGTAATTGAGCACTTACTGCCACCTTACATGTCTGCTTATCAGTAAAACTTGGCTAATATGCCAGATCTGTTTCCTTAAATTTAAAGTGCTAAATGAAATCATTACTGTATCTTTTGAACGTATCAATAGATCATTAAAAACCACCAGTGTGAACATTTGATCTTTATCACTGAAGACTGGCCCTTATTTATCAATAAAGCCAGTCTTTTTTTTTTTTTTTTTAATCTCGTGGTCTTTTTAGCTAGAGCATAATTGGACTTGTCACCTGACTCTCCCACTAGAAATAATCATAAATCAGCATCATCAAAAATGTTAAAGGATAGTTCACAACAAAAAGAAAATGACTCCCAAGATGACCAGATCTTGCCAATCATCACTCTATTCAGGGTGCATTTGCAGGTTGGTTATTTCAGAGATGTTATCTCAGTTATTTTGTGCTCCTTTCTTCATGCAGCCAGCCTTACAATACCTTGAAAGAAGGGCAGAGAACACAAAAAAAGAAAAGTGTCAGCAGAATTGGTGTTGGAGGCTGGAAAGGGGAAAAATCTGAGCAGTTTATAGCTGTTGTTACAAATTACCTAAGTGAGTCGTCTCTTCTGAATCATTCCTCCCTCCTGGGATGAGGCTCTGTGAGTACCTAGACCCTGCATCCAAAGACTGTTTATAGCCAGACAACTACTGGACCAGGTTATGTTAGAACCCATGTCACCCAAACCTTTAATTACAGGTGTCTGTGGTTAAAGCTTGGACTCACCAATCTGGGAGATCTTAAGAATCTGTGTTTGCTAATTGCTGGATCAGTTTTGATAGCCAGCTGCCTTATTGCCTGAACACACTTTATTCTGCATTCAAACGGGCCGCATTCACTTTGCACCATGCCGACACCATCTCCCCACCCCACTGGCCTCTCACCCCCTGAGGACTCCTGTCTTCTGCTCCTGACTCCCATCTGGCCTAGTAAAATGAGCATAGGTCTCTCAGGCATCGTTAGCATTCTTTTATG
Source organism: Oryx dammah (assembly GCF_014754425.2). Taxonomy (NCBI): domain Eukaryota; kingdom Metazoa; phylum Chordata; class Mammalia; order Artiodactyla; family Bovidae; genus Oryx; species Oryx dammah. The sequence continues at coordinate 55,161,437 of NW_024070205.1, forward strand.
GAAGCCAATCCCTAAAACAACTAGGGAAAAAGGAATATGTCTATTTTTACCCCCAGATATTTGGATTGGGAAAGAGGGAAAACAGAGTTCTAAGTTACTGAATGCTTAAAATATGTGCTTCTTGTGCTAGAAGCTTTACTTTTAATAGTGTTTTTTTTATTCAAAGCAACTGGTCTATAGCATGCGGTGCTAACCCAGGAAACTGAGACTAAGGCTCTGTGACCCCAAATCACAGAGCTAGTCGGTGACCAAAGAGCAATCTGTTAATTCAGGTCTGCTTGATCGGAAAGTTGGTCCGCATAATGCCAGACTCTGAGCATTAACAAATATGTGGTTGATGGGAGCCATGAGGATAAATTGCATGGTTGTTATTAAGCATCATGCACAGCAAATGAGGTAATGCATTTGAAAGGGCTATGAACTATATAAATGTTATTATCATTGTCATGGTTATATTTATTACCTCTTGCTGGGGGTGAGACTGCGCCAGTCGTAGAATAGCCAACTATTTAGAATCAGTAGTCCCCAACCAAGAAGAAATAAAATTGTGGCAAGCCTCCTTCTTAACAGAGTGAAGAAAGATACCCCTCAAGGCACAGTATAATTTCATGAAGATAACTCAGAGCTTCATGTAAACCAGAGTACTTGTCTTTTTTCTGCGTTTCTCATCTTTGAGTTTTCTTTTCTGCTTTTTCACTGAACTGTAGCAGGGCCAATGAATTTTATTCATAGAGTAACAAGTCAGCTTAAAGGCTGTATAACAAATGCATCAAAGAATATGACTATTTATGATAAAATATTACCTTAAATGTTGATATTTTAAAAACAACTTTTAAGCATCATTAAGAAAAGTGAATAGTTTTTAAAATTGAAATATAGTCGATGTACAATATTGTGTCAGTTTTAGGTGTATAATGCCGTGATTTGACATTTGCATACATTATGAAATGATCACCGTGGTAAGTCTAGTCATCATCCATCCCCATACAAAGTTGTTACAATAATACTGACCAACGATCCTTACACTGTATATTATATTCCTGTGACTTATTTATTACAAAACTGGAGATTTGTACCTCTTAACTCTCTTCACTTATTTTGTCTCCTCTTCCCCTCAGGCAGCCATCTGTTTGTTCTTATATCTATGAGACTGTTTTAATATAGTTTATTTTATCTTTTACATTTCATATGTGAGATCATATGATATATGCCTTTCTCTGACTGACATTTCACTTAGCATAATACCCTCTAGATCCATCCATGTTGTCATAAATGGCAAGATTCCCTTTTTTATGGCTGAGTAACATCCTATTATATGTATGCTGCTGCTGCTGCTGCTGCTAAGTCGCTTCAGTTGTGTCCGACTCTGTGCAACCCCATAGACGGCAGTCCACCAGGCTCCCCCGTTCCTGGGATTCTCCAGGCAAGAACACTGGAGTGGGTTGCCATTTCCTTCTCCAATGCATAAAAGTGAAAAGTGAAAGTGAAGTCACTGAGTCGTGTCCAACTCTCAGTGACTCCATGGACTGCAGCCCACCAGGCTCCTCCATCCATGGGATTTTCCAGGCAAGAGCACTGGAGTGGGGGGCCATTGCCTATGTTTGTGTATACCACTTCTTCTTTATCCACTCATCTACTGATGGACACTTAGGCTGCTTCAATATTTTGTCTATGTAAATAATGTTACAATGAACATTGATATACATATATCTTTTAGAATTAGCGTTTTCATTTTCTTTGGGTAAATACTCAGAAATATACCTATTGAAATGATAATAGGATTTTTATTCTTCAGTTTGCTAATATGATGTATCATACCGATTGAGTTGCAGGTATTGAACCATCTTTGCATACCTAGGATATGTCTCTTTTGATCATGGCATTTTTTAAGATTAATTTTTATTGGAGGACAGTTGGTTTACAGTGTTGCATTGGTTTCTATTGCATGGCAAAGTGAATCAGTTGCATATACACCCTCTCTTTGTTTTGAAGTCATGGTGTATTTTTTTTATATTACTTATTTGTTTATTCTGAAAGATAATACAAATGAATGTATGTACAAAGCAGATTCACAGCTATAGAAAAAAAAGGGGTTACCACATGGGAGAAGGAAGGGGGAATGAAAAATCAGGGTTATGGGACTAACAGATATAAACTACAGTGTATAAAGCAGATAAACAACATGATACAATTTATAGCACAGAAAGATTATAGCCATTATCTTGTGATGACTTATAGTGGAATATAATCTGCAAAAATACTGAATCTTTATGTTGTACACCTGAAATTAATATAATGTTGTAAATCAACTATACTTTAATTTTTCCAAAAAAGGAAAACACAATTATAGAATCAACCATGTATGAAGTTCAACTTAAAACTCATTTTTAATGTATTAGTGAATTTGAATTTTAATATCTTGCTGAGAAATTATGCATTTATGTTCATCAGTAATATCACCTGTGATTTTCTTTTTTGTGGTGTCTTTGGTTTTGGTAATAGGTGACGCTGCCCTTGGAGAATGAGTTTGGAAACACTCTTTTTTCTTAATTTTTTTACAATAGTTGAAGAATAGCTGTTAAGTTCTTTGAAATGTCTAATAGAATTCACCTGTGAAGCCATTTGGTCCTGGAATTTTGTTAGGAGTTTTTAAATTTATCAGTTCCACTGCATTACTGGTAATAACTGTTTCACATTTTCTATTTCATCCTGACCCAGTCTTGCAAGATTGTACTCATCTAGGAATTTAACCATTTCTTCTAGGCTGTCCATTTTATTGATGTATACTTTTTTGTAGTGGTCTTTCATATCTTCTATATTTGTCTGGTGTCAGTTGTAATTCCTCCTCTTTTATCTCAGATTTTAGTTATTTGGATCCTCTTTTTTTTTTCTTGTTAAATCTAGCTAAAAGATTTATGTTTTCTTTATTTTTTCAAAGAAACAGCCCTTCATTTTATTAGCCTATTATTTTTAGGTCTCTGTTTCATTTATTTTTGTATCTTTATTATTTATTTTCTTCTACTAACTTTGGGTTTTGTTTGTTCTTTTTTCTAGTTTCTTTAGGTATAAGATCAGATTGTTTGAGATTTTGTTTTGTTTTCTGAGATAGACTTGTATCACTTTAAATTCCCTCTCAGAACTGCTTTTACTACATGACATAGATTTTGGATCATTTTGTTTTTATTTTCATTTGTCTGAAAGTGTCCCCTGCAGTAGCATGTTGGTTGTACAGTAGCATGTTGCTTAGATCCAAATGTTTTTGTTTTTCAGTGTTTTATTGTAGTTACTTTCTAGTCTCCCACCATTGTGGAGGTAAAAGAAATGATATAATTTCTATGTTCTTAAATTTACTGAGACTTCTTTTGTGACCTAGTATATGATCTATCCTGGAGAATTTTTTCTTTAATGAAGAGAATGTATATTCTGCTGTTTTGAGTTGAAAGGCTCTTTATATACCTATTAATTTTATCTAGTCTAATGTGCCCATTAAGTCCCATGTTTTCTTATTGATTTTCTGTCTGCATGATCCGTTCATTGATATAAGGGTATTTGGAACTAATATTGTATTAATACTAATTTCTCTCGATGTTTGTAAATACTGAGTTTACATATTAAGATGCTCCTATGTTTGATGCATATATATTTAAGATTGTTGTTTCCTCTTGCTGAATTATATCCCTTATCATTATGTAATATATTCCACTGCCAACTTCAGCAAGCAGGAGGTTTTTCAGCATATGCAGTGGGTCAACATTATCTCTATATATGTATATCTCACTTTGCTTTTAAAAATCAAATTGTAATTTGACTTTGTCTTATTCTGTCCAAATAATTGAATTTAACTAAAGTTTCTACTTAGATGCTTTCCATGTAACTTACTTTTGTGGTGGAACCCATTCACATTTTTAGCTTTGTAAAACTGGATTGAATTGGGGGAAAATATTAAAATAGCTCACTGTTGAAATGATATTTGGTACAACCAATGGTTGAGAGAATTCATGAACAAAGAGCTAAATTAGTGCACCTTCTAGCTTTTTATCCATTAGTCTTAGTGAGCCATAACCACAGATTTGAACTGTTTGAAAGCGGTAGAAGTTCTTTAATGTGAGCAGAGCACCGTTAATGTTGAAAGTAAAATGTATTGACTACTGAAAATGTTCATTAAGGATCACATTGCGTTTCCTCCCTCCTCCCTTTCCTAGTTCCTTTCATTCACTATAAACAGCCATTTATTTAATGCTGGCAATGTGACAAGATGATAGATTCTGGCAACAACAAGGCATATGTATCGTGTACACAGAAATACAATTTCCTTGTTAGGGTGCTTACATTTCTTTATACTTCATTCAAAGACTCTATTCCAATAGGTCCCAACAATGGTAGACAGTGGGAACGATTTCCTGATTATGCATATGTATGTATGTATTTATATATTCATACGTATGTATATACATTGTATACAGGTATATAACTGACTTATCTGATTCTATCAGAACACAGCAGTAAAGCTATGCATGTAAAAAGAGGGCACAACCATTAGGAGAAGAGAGTATGCAAGTGACATAGTCTGTGGCCAGAGAAGATGGGGCTGGCCATGGGGGCAACTGGGACTGGAGAAGAGATTGGATGTGCGAATACAATCTTGGCAAGACAAAAAATGACTTGATGAGATTGTCTTCATGAAATTCAAAGTACTATCTGGCTTCCCTGATGGAGAAGGCAATGGCAACCCACTTCAGCACTCTTGCCTGAAAAATCCCATGGTATGCTGCAGTCCATGGGGTCGCGAAGAGTCGGACACAATTGAGTGACTTCACTTTCACTTTTCACTTTTCTGCATTGGAGAAGGAAATGGCAACCCACACCAGTGTTTTTGCCTGGAGAATCCCAGGGGCGGGGGAGCCTGGTGGGCTGCGGTCTCTGGGGTCGCACAGAGTCGGACACCAAAGTGAGTTAACAGCAACTGGTGGCTCAGATGGTAAAGCATCTGCCTGCAATGTGGGAGACCCAGGTTGGATCCCTGGGTCAGGAAGATCCCCTGGAGAAGGAAATAACAACCCACTCCAGTAGTCTTGCCTGGAAAATTCCATGGATGGAGGAGCCTGGTGGGCTACAGTCCTTGGGGTTGCAAAGAATCATACACAACTGAGCGACTTCTCTTTTCAAAATATAATTAGTGTTATTTCATTCTAAAGCACTGTTCTCCTATTTTCTTAACTTCTATAGCAATGAGAATAGTTCTGATAAGACAGCATCTTACATAAAAGATAGCAAGGGCTAATGAAAGACATTTTGATCTTTAAAGTAAAAGTAGCCTCTGACATGAGACATAGTGGGGAAAAGGAAGGCTGGTTTCTGAGCTGCTTCTGAGCCCACAAAAGGTTTATGACACCACCTCTGACTAAAAACTCTTATGTATTTTTATTTTCTATTGAATAATGTAAGTGTTTCCTGGAATATAGCCCCCAAGTCACTGTAACTATGTTAACATCTTTCTAGGAGGACACAGTCTGGACCCAAGTAGTTTTCATGTGTGATCTATGCACGTGAATCTGGTATGAATCAAAAGTCATGGGTGATTTAATTAAAAATAAATAGTCTCATTTGTGCTGACTCTTCAGTCTGGTGAGGATTAATTTCTTCCTTCTGGCAGAGTTGGTGAGGAAGGAGGAGTGGTGTTGATGAATGGGTGAGAAGAGGATCCCCTATGGCCTGCATGCTAAGTCAACCCAGTTGTGTCTGACTCTGCGCGACCCTGTCGACTATAGCCTGCCAGGCTCCCCTGTCCATGGGATTCTCCAGGCAAGAATACTGGGGTGGGTTGCCATGCCCTCCTCCAGGGGATCTTCCCAGGGACTGATCTCTGCATCTCTTATATCTCCTGCATCCTCAGGTGGGTTCTTTACCACTAGCACCACCTGGATACCTTCAGTTCAGTTCAGTTCAGTTCATTCGCTCAGTCATGTCCGACTCTGTGACCCATGAATTGCAGCACGCCAGGCCTCCCTGTCCATCACCAGCTCCCAGAGTTCACTCAGACTCACGCCCATCGAGTCAGTGATGCCATCCAGCCATCTCATCCTCTGTTGTCCCCTTCTCCTCCTGCCCCCCAATTCCTCCCAGCATCAGAGTCTTTTCCAATGAGTCAACTCTTCTCATGAGGTGGCCAAAGTACTGGAGTTTCAGCTTTAGCATCAGTCCTTCCAAAGAAATCCCAGGGCTGATCTCCTTCAGAATGGACTGGTTGGAGCTCCTTGCAGTCCAAGGGACTCTCAAGAGTCTTCTCCAACACCACAGTTCTAAAGCATCAATTCTTTGGTGCTCAGCCTTCCTCACAGTCCAACTCTCACATCTATACATGACCACAGGAAAAACCATAGCCTTGACTAGACAGACCTTAGTGAGCAAAGTAATGTCTCTGCTTTTGAATATGCTATCTAGGTTGGTCATAACTTTTTTTCCAAGGAGTAAACGTCTTTTAATTTCATGGCTGCAGTCACCATCTGCAGTGATTTTGGAGCCCCCCAAAATAAGGTCTGACACTCTTTCCACTGTTTCCCCATCTATTTCCCATGGAGTGATGGGACCAGATGCCATGATCTTCGTTTTCTGAATGTTGAGCTTTAAGCCAACTTCTTCACTCTCCTCTTTTACTTTCACCTTGGTCCCTAACAAATGCCAACTTTAGCATCCCCCTTAAGATGAAGGCCTTCCACATATAAGACCAGGGGCTGGAATTTCAGATACTAAAATAATACATGATTCAGGAAGGATATGCACTGTCCCTGGAGGCCCCTTTGGGCTGACAAGGCTTCTTTCCCAGGCACAATCTACAAAATAATCTGTCATTAATAAAAAGATTTGGAGACCAGTCATAACAAGGCTAATGATACTACTTATTGGTAAAGTTTTAATGAGTATTAGCAGGTAACGATGTAAAGCCCCCAGATGGATGCCTTCCAAATAGAAGATCTCCAACAAATGTTACCTGGATGAAAGTAAAAGAGCAAAGTGAAAAAGTTGGCTTAAAACTCAACATTCAGAAAACTAAGATCATGGCATCCAGTCCCATCACTTCATGGCAAATAGATGGGGAAACAGTGGAAACAGTGGCTGACTTTATTTTTCTGGGCTCCAAAATCACTGCAGATGGTGATTACAGCCATGAAACTAAAAGATGCTTACTCCTTGGAAGAAAAGTTATAACCAACCTAGATAGCATATTAAAAAGCAGAGACATTACTTGGCCGACTAAGGTCCATCTAGTCAAGGCTATGGTTTTTCCAGTGGTCATGTATGGATGTGAGATTGGGACTGTGAAGAAAGCTGAGCGCCAAAGAATTGATGCTTTTGAACTGTGGTGTTGGAGAAGACTCTTGAGAGTCCCTTGGACTGCAAGGAGATCCAACCAGTCCATCCTAAAGGAGATCAGTCCTGGGTGTTCATTGGAAGGACTGATGTTGAAGCTGAAACTCCAATACTTTGGCCACCTGATGCAAAGAGCTGACTCATTTGAAAAGACCCTGATGCTGGGAAAGATTGAGGGCAGGAGGAGAAGGGGATGACAGAGGATAAGATGGTTGGATGGCATCACCAACTCAATGGACATACGTTTGGGTGGACTCCAGGAGTTGGTGATGGACAGGGAGGCCTGGCAAGCTGTGGTTCATGGTGTTGCAAAGAGTTGGACACGACTGAGTGTGTGAACTGAACTCAACTGAGAGTCATACAATGACATGCAGCAATCATGGTGATAATAATTATAGGTACTAGTACTTAGTAACAGTCATAGTAGTAGTTGAAGTGAAAGAGCCTGAATTTTGTAATGCCAGATATATTATTTACTTGCTAAATTGATAGTGCTATGGGATAAGTTAGGAGCTTGAGATTAACAGATATACACTACTATGTATAAAACTGATAACCCAAACAAGGATCTACTATATAGAATAGAGAACCATATTTAACTTGAATGATGCTAAAGCTGAAACTCCAGTACTTTGGCCACCTCATGCGAAGAGTTGACTCATTGGAAAACACTCTGATGTTATGAAGGATTGAGGGCAGGAGGAGAAGGGGACGACAGAGGATGAGATGGTTGGATGGCATTGCTGACTTGATGGCTGTGAGTCTGAGTGAACTCCAGGAGTTGGTGATGGACAGGGAGGCCTGGCGTGCTGCGATTCATGGGGTCGCAAACAGTTGGACACGACTGAGTGACTGAACTGAACTGAACTGAATAACCTATAAGGGGAAAGAATCTGAAAAAGAATAGGTTTGTATATAACTAAAAATCTTTGCTGTACACCTGACTAACACATTGTAAATCAACTACAGTTGAATTTTAAAAAAAGAACAAAAAATGAAATAAAGTCTTCAAAAATGTAATACATAGGCCATAAATCTATTTGTTTAAAACAACTTAAGTTGTTTTAAGTGGTTTCTTGACTAGATTAATTCAATATCTAGCTCAGTCAAATGGGCACTTTGAACAAAAGAGAATTCCCCAATTGCACAATGATTCTTGGCTTCCTTCCTACCAGCTGTGAGACTGATAACCGTCAATGACTCCCACTGGAGCAGCAGTAAATCAAAGGCCTTCTTTTGGAACACATCCTCCCAACACCCCCTCCCTCCCCCCAACACACGTGACATGCACAGCCAACTCTGCCCACTGGATGGACAAGCCTCTTAGCAGGATGACTTTCTTGTCTAGGGCCTCCACCTACATCCCTCCTCTTTTGCAGAGGACAGTATCCCACAATCCAAGACTTTTCTGGGTTCACCACAGTCCTTCCATTCCAATCCTATTTCTTTCATAGCCTTTAGCTCTAAAGAGAGTACCCTCCACTCTGAGTGAGACACTGGTGCCCCAAGTCCCCCTCAGCCTTCCTGGACTGCAATCTGCAGCCCTTCCCCTTCACTCCAGGACTTTCCCACTAATCCACCCCGCCCCCTGCCTCCCCGGCTTCCTCAGCTTCCCTTGCTTCTTCCTTCTGCCTCACAACTCTCCTACTCACCATTGTGTCATCCCATCAGCTTCCACCCAGCTGCAGTCCTGCCCTGCCCCACCCATGCACCTGCACAGGGAGCAGAACGGCAGGCATGGAAACAATGTGGGCTAGGGAGACTGGGAGGCCTGAATTGAGTCCTAACTCTGCCCCTTAAAACTAAGTCACCTTAGGCACGTGTTATGTGTGTAGTATTAGGTGGGTACAAGAAGTGAATGAAGTGTTGCCCAGGAAAGTGAGGGCACAGCATTCAGCACAGAATATATTCCTTTTCTTTCCATTCTGACATAGTCCAAATCTCCATTTGGTCGCAAAGCATTCTCAAACATTGTCTTTTTAAAAATTATTTTTATTGGATTATAGTAGCTTTACAATGTTGTATTAGTTTCTACTGTACAACAAAATGAATCAACAATACATATACATATGTGTCCTCCCTTTTGGACTTCAGTGCATTAAGTAGACCTCCCTGTGTTGTATGAATTATTCTCATTCAGTTCAGTTCAGTTGCTTAGTCGTGTCCGACTCTTTGTAATTCCATTAACTACAGCATGCCAGGCCTCCTTGTCCATCATCAACTCCCAGAGTTCACCCAAATCCATGTCCACTGAGTCGGTGATGGCATCCAACCATCTCATCCTCTGTCGTCCCCTTCTCCTCCTTCCCTCAATCTTTCCTTGCATCAGGGTCTTTTCAAATGACTCAGCTCTTCGCATCAGGTGGCCCAAGTATTGGAGTTTCAGCTTCAACATCAGTCCTTCCAATGAACACCCAGGACTGATTTCCTTTAGGATGGATTAGTTATCTATTTTACATATAGTTTCAATACTGTATATGTGTCAACACCAATCTACCAATTTCTCTCACTCCCTCTTCTGCCTTGATATCCACATGTTTGTTCTCTACATCTGTGTCTCTATTTCTGCTTTGCAATATCTAGATTCTTAAATGTCCATCAACAGAGGAATGGATAAAGAAGATGTGGAAGATATACACAATGGAATGTTACTCAGCCATAAAAAGTGATGAAATTGGCTCATTTGTAAAGACGTGAGTAGATCTCAGTTCAGTTCAGTTGCTCAGTCATGCCTGACTCTTTGCAACCCCACAAATTGCAGCACACCAGGCCTCCCTGTCATCACCAACTCCCACAGTTCACCCAAACCCATGTCCATCGAGTCAGTGATGCTATCCAGCCATCTCATCCTCTGTTGTCCCCTTCTCCTCCTGCCCCCCAATTCCTCCCAGCATCAGAGTCTTTTCCAATGAGTCGACTCTTCACATGAAGTAGCCAAAGTACTGGAGTTTCAGCTTTAGCATCAGTCCTTCCAAAGAAGACCCAGGACTGATCTCCTTTAGAATGGACTGGTTTATTCTCCTTGCAGTCCAAGGGACTCTCAACAGTCTTCTCCAACACAACAGTTCAAAAGTATCAATTCTTCATCACTCAGCTTTCTTCACAGTCCAACTTTCACATCCATACATGACCGCTGGAAAAATCATAGCCTTGCCTAGACAGACTTTGGTGGCAAAGTAATGTCTCTGCTTTTGAATATGCTGTCTAGGTTGGTCATAACTTTCCTTCCAAAGAGTAAGAGCCTTTTAATTTCATGGCTGCAATCATCATCTACAGTGATTTTTGAGCCCCCCATAATAAAGTCAGCCACTGTTTCCACTGTTTCCCGTGGGTAGATCTAGGTGTGGGTAAAGCAAGAGAGTTCCAGAAAAACATCTATTTCTGCTTTATTGACTATGCCAAAGCCTTTGACTGTGTGGATCACAATAAACTGTGGAAAATTCTGAAAGAGATGAGAATACCAGACCACCTGACCTGCCTCTTGAGAAATCTGTATGCAGGTCAAAAAGCAACAGTTAGAACTGGACATGGAACAACAGACTGGTTCCAAATAGGAAAAGAAGTATGTCAAGGCTGTATATTGTCACACTGCTTATTTAACTTATTTGCAGAGTACATCATGAGAAATGCTGCACTGGGTGAAGCACAAGATGGAATCAAGATTGCCAGGAAAAATATCAATAACCTCAGATATGCAAATGACACCACCTTTATGGCAGAAAGTGAAGAAGAACTAAAGAGCCTCCTGATGAAAGTGAAAGAGGAGAGTGAAAAAGTTGGCTTAAAGCTCAACATTCAGAAAATGAAGATCATGGCACCTGGTCCCATCACTTCATGGCAAATAGATGGGGAAACAGTGGCTGACTTTTTTGGGGGTGGGCTCCAAAATCACTGCAGATGGTGATTGCAGCCATGAAATTAAAAGACGCTTACTCCTTGGAAGAAAAGTTATGACCAACATAGATAGCATATTAAAAAGCCGAGACATTACTTTGCCAACAAAGGTCCATCTAGTCAAGGCTATGGTTTTTCCAGTGGTCATGTGTGGATGTGAGAGTTGGACTGTGAAGAAGGCTGAGCACCGAAGAATTGATGCTTTGAACTGTGGTGTTGGAGAAGACTCTTGAGAGTCTCTTGGACTTCAGGGAGATCCAACCAGTCCATCCTAAAGGAAATCAGTCCTGAATATTCATTGGAAGGACTGATGCTGAAGCTGAAACTCCAAAACTTTGGCTACCTGATGTGAAGAGCTGGCTCATTTGGAAAGACTCTAATGCTGGGAAAGATTGAAGGCGGGAGGAGAAGGGGATGACAGAGGATGAGATGGCTGGATGGCATCACTGACTTGATGGACATGAGTTTGAGTAAACTCTGGGAGTTGGTGATGGACAGGGAGGCTGACGGGCTGCAACCCATGGAGTCGCAGATTTGGACACGACTGAGCGACTGAACTGAACTAAGTCTGAAGAATATCATACAGAGTGAAGTAAGTCAGAAAGAGAAAAACAAATATTGTATATTAACACACATATATATATATATGGAACCAACATTGTCTTTTTACCTCTTTAGCTCCATTCATAAGCTTCTAACAACTTCCTGCTGTTATTTTATTCTCCAAACAGTTAGATTTGGGTCATATATGTAATTTATGTTTTCTTTGTTGAGTTTTATTTCTTTGTCATCCAGTTTATTATATGAACTCCATAGACATTTGTATTTACTTGTTCAGTATATAAAAATGGCTTATTTATTGTTTTTACTCCATGCAAAATACTGTGGGAGACAAAAGTTGACTAAAACATAAACTAATCCTGTCTTCAAGGAGCTGTTATTTGGAAGTATAGATCAACATGTACACAGTTGTTGGCATTACCTACAAGGATCAGTCCCAGCTGAGTGTCCTAGGGATTCAGAAGAGGGTGACATTGTTTTTTCAGGTAATAATAAGAAAGAGACTTCAGAGACAAGGTAATAGAAGCATGGATACAGAAGATTAAGTAGGCAGGCGTATCAGAATTGTAGCTGGATTTTTTTTTTAAGTCACGATCATAATTCAACATGAGGTGTGTTCAGGGAATAATTAGGGGGCTTTTATGGGCAGAATATAGGATCTGCTCATGAAAGCAGTGGGAAATGCATCTGGAAGGATGGTCTCAGGGCAGGGTGCTGAGAGTTTTGAGTGCCAGCAGGAGGAAAATGAGTCATTTTCTGTAGTTGAGTAAGGTGAAGGTGAAGGTGAAGGTGAATTCGCTCAGTTGTGTCCGACTCTTTGCGAGCCCATGGACTGTAACCTACTAGGCTTCTCCGTCCATGGGATTCTCCAGGCAAGAATACTGGAGTGGATTGCCATTTCCTTCTCCAAGGGATCTTCCCTACCCAGGGATCGAACCCGGGTCTCCGGCATTGGAGGCAGACGCTTTAACCTCTGAGCCACCAGGGAAGCTTGGTTGAGTAAAGGGATTATATAATGATATGATGAGATTTTTCTTTATGACAATCTGCCTTTAAAGGACAAGATTCGATCTGGGGGCTTCCCAGGTAGCTCAGTGGTAAAGAATCCGCCTGCCAATGAAAGAAATGAGGATTCAGTCCCAGGGTTGGGAATCATTTCCTGGAAGAGGAAATGATAACCCACTCCAGTATTTTTGCCTGGAAAATACCATGGACAGAGGAACCTGGCGGGCTACAGTACTGCTGCTGCTGCTAAGTCGTTTCAGTCGTGTCCGACTCTGTGCGACCCCATAGACGGAAGCCCACCAGGCTCCCTCGTCCCTGGGATTCTCCAGGCAAGAACACTGGGGTGGATTGCCATTTCCTTCTCCAATGCATGAAAGTGAAAAGTGAAAGGGAAGTCGCTCAGTCATGTCTGACTCTTAGCGACCCCATGGACTACAGCCTACCAGGCTCCTCTATCCATGGGATTTTCCAGGCAAGAGTACTGGAGTGGGGTGCCATTGCCTTCTCCAGGGCTACAGTACATGGGGTCACAAAAGAGTCAGACATGACTGAGCAACTGAGTATATATAATTATATATATATAACTCAATTCAATACTTATATATTGTACATATATATATACATATGTACACACATATATGTACATACATATATATACATATAAAACAGACAGACAGGGTAGGACAGGGTAGGAAAGTCCCAAGAGGACTGGAAACTATTTGGAAGACTATGAAAACAGTGTAGGATTGAGGCAACTGGAACTGAACCGAGACACTAGCAGGAAAATGGAAAGGAGGTAAACGGATGGATAATTTCAAACATCAGTGAGAATGAACCAATGGCTGGCAACTGATTCATTTTGTAGAGTGTGTGTTTGCATCATCCATTCAAGGGCACCCATTAACTCCAGCAAAAGTCCCTTCTCTAGGCTGTTATTACTGATGGGGCCTCATCAAGTCATCCCCTTCTGTCTCCACAAATGTAATTACATGCAATGAAAATTGATGTAATATGGTTAGCCCACAGCGTATGGGTTATTCCACTGCCACTAGCATGACATCAGACTTCTCTGAATTTGATTATGATAGTTTGGAACTCCCCGCAGAGGAATCATGTTAAATGCCCTGTACCCTGACATTGTTCCCTTGAGCCAGCAGCCCAGAGCCTGGTGTGTGCTGTCAAAAGAAAGGGTTTGAGCTGATGGGCATGCTTTCTTTCATTTCCACATTTCATTTCATGCTGCTGAGTGTGTGTATGTGTGTGGATGTATGGGTGTACATACAGTCTTCCCCAAAGAAAGCTCAGTTGCTTTTCCCAGATGCAGCACAGAGTCCGTATCCAGTCTGGGGTTCTCAGGCACTGGTTCCATGGTGACCTGCAGTAGAAAGCAGCCCCTTCTCACTGAGTTCCTTCCTTGAGGCGCAAGATCCTTTGTGGGTTAATACTGGGAAGGAGGCATAGAAAATGGGGCAACAAAGAGAAAAAAGGAAGAGGATAGAATTGAGAAAGTAGCATTGACATATATACACTGCTGCTGCCGCCAAGTCACTTCAGTCATGTCCGACTCTGTGCTACCCCATAGACAGCAGTGCACCAGGCTCCACCGTCCCTGGGATTCTCCAGGCAAGAACACTGGAGTGGGTTGCCATTTTCTTCTCCAATGCACGAAAGTAAAAAGTGAAAGTGAAGTCGCTCAGTCGTGTCCAACTCTTTGAGACTCCATGGACTGCAGCCTACCAGGCTCCTCTGTCCATGGGATTTTCCAGGCAAGAGTACTAGAGTGGGGTGCCATTGACACTACCATGTGTGAAATAGATGGCTAGTGGGAAGCTGCTGTATAGCACAGGGAGCCCAGCCTGGTGCTCTGTGATGACCTAGAAGGGTGAGATAGTAGGGGGAGCGAGGGAGGCTTGAAAGGGAGGGGATATATTTATGCATATATATAATTATGATCGATTCACATTCGGATTCACATTGTTGTTCAAAGGCAGAAACCAACACAACACTGTAAAGCAATTTTGCTCCAATTAAGAAAAAAAGGAAGTTAAGAGGGGCTTGAGCAGGAAGGATGGAAGTGGGGGTGAGGAAGAGAAGAGATACAGCAGAGAAGGGAAAGGGCAGAAAATGCCTGCTTGACCAATAGGAGAACTGACCCTAACTTTGGAGCTGAGAGAACCTGTTGAGGGATAGAACAACTAAGACAAATGCAGGGGACCATTTTCTACTACCTTGGCTCATTTGATCTCATTCCTTGGTTTTTATTATTATTTCTCTTCCACGATTGCTCTGTTCTTTCTTATTCCTCCCTCTTTTACCCTTACCCTTCTCTGCTCTTCCTCTTTACCTAGATTTGGGGACACTGAGCCAATGAATGTGATCAGAGAGTACAGATATCAACACTCACACCTACCCCACACCAATACATTTTCCTACCCTATGGACACCAACTAGGTGTCCCTTAGTTTTGCAATTTTGACATTAATTACCAGAGTTTGCACCCGATTCCACAGGTTTCAAGGCTCAGCCTCACAATACTGGCCTCATTTCAGATGGCAGTCACAAGTAATGAGTCCCTAGGCTACTTGCACTTCTGTTTGACTTGGCTGCAAGGTCATGATTTCCTATAACCCTCCACTGTGGGTCTGATAATTTCCTAGAATGACTCAAAAAACTCAGGGAAACATTTACATATGTTTCCTGGTTTATTACAAGGGATATGATAAAGGATAGACTTCCCTGGTGGCTCAGTGGTAAAGAATCCGCCTGCAAAGCAGGAGATGTGGGTTCAAACCTTGGGTCAGGAAGATCCCCTGGAGAAAGTGATGGCAACCCACTCCAGTATTACCTGGAAAATCCAATGGACTGAGGAGCCTGGTGAGCTACAGTTCATGGGGTTGCAAAACAATCAGACATGACTTAGTGATTGAACAGCAGGAGCAACAGGACAAAGGATATAGACGAGCAGCTTGATGAAAAGACACATAGGGTGAGGCCTGGGGGCCCAAGCACAGGAACTTCTGTTCCCATGGAGTTGGGGTACACCACCTTCCCAACACACAATTGTGTTCACCAACCTAGAAGCTCTCTGAACCCCATACTTTATAGGTTTTTATGGAGGCTTCACGAGGTATGTGTGGTCCCATTCCCTCTTCTCTCTAGAGGATGGGGTGGAGGTGGTAGGTAGAATGGAAAATTCCAAGCTTCTAATCATGACTTGGTCTTTCTAGCAATGAGTATCCATCCAGGATCCAACAAAGAGTTGTTTTATTGGAACAAGTGGTGCTCCTGTCACTCAGAAATTCCAAGGGGTTTAGGAGCTCTGTGTCAGATGTTCCTAACACCCCCATCACTCAGGAAATCACAAAGGTTTTCAGAGCTTTACGTTAGGAATGAGGGTCAAGAACCAAATATTAGGACAAAAGATGTAGTCACATATTCACTCAGGAAATAACAAGGGTTTTAGAAGTTCTGTGTCAGGAACTAGGATGAAGACTAAGTATACATATCTTATTACATCTCAGGAAAAGTCCAAGCAATGGAAATGGAAAGAGTAAGTTAGAGTAGGAGTTGGCAACTTTTTTCTGCAAAAGGCCAAGTAGTAAATATTTTAGACTTTGTGGACCATTTGATGTCTGTAATAATGATTCATCTCTGCCACTGTAGCTTGGAGGCAGCCAGAGACAACACATAAACAAATGGGCATGGCTGTGTCCCAATAAAACTTTATTTAGAAATGTAGCATGCAGATTGTATTTGGCCCAGGGCCATTGTTTGCTGACCCCTGAGTTAGAAGAAAGCTTCAGAAATAAAATTGTAAAAATTTACAGATTCTGCCCTATGTATCAGAAAATGGCAGTGCAGTTCTTAGAATTCTTTTCTCAACTAGGATGAGAGATCACACTGTTTTCTCACCTGCAACTCCCCACTGCTGGGCTAAAGAAACACTCCCAAATGTCATTATCACAGGTCTTCGAAACATTAAAAATGTGGACTGAGAATTGACTTATAAAGAATCGAGCGGTTAACAAAACAATGGAAACAGCCACATGGTCTGCCTGCAGAAAAGACTAAACTCAAATGAAAAAGTCTGGGTTTAAGGAGTAGAAAGTTAAAGCAGCCACTTAGCAACTGGGCTTCTTCAAAGCATTTGGAATGAAATGTCCACTGAAATCATGGTTTCTGAAAACTACATCTCAGACTGACTCTCCTAAATTCTCACACATTTCACAGGAAGGTATCTTGTGTGTACCCCCTTGCTAACTAGTCCCAGTTTTTCACTGTATCACCTATCCCATCCCTTTGCTAACCCCAGTCCTGGTCCTGGGATAGTTCAGTGTTTCTGGCATTTTCAGCACTGAGTGAGGCCAACCCCACCATTGATGGGAGAAAACTTCTGAGACTTATTGCTGTCCTGAGTGTGAAGCCTTGGAGAAACAAATAGGTGGTGGCTGATGGCACAGGCTCCTGACTCAGAAAGGCCCTGGTTTGGATCAGATGTGTATACATTTAGGGACGTTCCTTAACCCCTGATCTTTAGGTGCTTCACCTGTAAATTGAGAATTTATAAAGTACCTTCTTCCCGTGATGTAAATATAAAGATTAAATGAAGTGATATCTGAAGAGAACTTAACACAGCATATATTAAATGCTCAATAAACATGAGTAAAATACATTGGGCTTCCCTGGTGGCTCAGTGGTAAAGAATCTGCCTGCCAATGTAGGAGTCGTGGGTTCAATCCCTGATCCAGGAAGATCCCCTGGATAAGGAAATGGAAGCCCACTCCAGTATTCTTGCCTGGGAAATGTCATGGACAGAGGAGCCAGACAGGCTACAGTCCATGGGGTCAACTGAACAATAGCAACAAGATCTGAACTACTTTCTGCTACTTTGGGACAAGGCTGGGTCAGGAAAGTAAATGAGACTTTCCCCCTTCAGAGATTATGAATGATTCCAAAGAGACATTGCTTAGCTCACTGGGTGAAATAGCAATGCCAAGAAAACACCTAATGGTATCCATCTGTGGCCAGGTGCTTTCCATGCCTTTCCTCATTTAATACTCATCAAAATCCTAGGGGAAAGGCCTTTTTATCTCCATTTCTATTTATGGGAAACCAAGGCTGAGATATGTAGTGGGACATGCTGCAGTGACATAACACATCACCACTACCTTGGACTCAAACCCAGGTGTTCACAGAATAAGTTTATTTTTTTCCTTACCTCATTGAGCAACTGTAATTACTTATGTATCAAAGAATGCTCAAACTACTGCACAATTGCATTCATCTCACATGCTAGTAAAGTAATGCTCAAAATTCTCCAAGCCAGGCTTCAGTAATATGTGAACCGTCAACTTCCAGATGTTCAAGCTGGTTTTAGAAAAGGCAGAGGAACCAGAGATCAAAGTGCCAACATCAGCTGGATCATCAAAAAAGCAAAAGCATCTATTTCTGCTTTATTGACTATGCCAAAGCCTTTGACTGTGTGGATCACAATAAACTGTGGAAAATTCTGAAAGAGATGGAAATACCAGACCACCTGACCTGTCTCTTGTGAAACCTATATGCAGGTCAGGAAGCAACACTTAGAAATGGACATGGAACAACAGACTGGTTCCAAATAGGAAAAGGAGTGCGTCAAGGCTGTATATTGTCACCCTGCTTATTTAACTTATATGCAGAGTACATTGTGAGAAACACTGGGCTGGATGAAGCAGAAGCTGGAATCAAGATTGCCAAGAGAAATATCAATAACCTCAGCTATGCAGATGACACCACCCTTATGGCAGAAAGTGAAGAGGAACTAAAGAGCCTCCTGATGAAGGTGAAAAGAAGAGAATGAAAAAGTTGGCTTAAAGCTCATCATGGCATCTGGTCCCATCACTTCACGAGAAAAGATGGGGAAACAGTGGAAAGTGTTAGACTTTATTTTGGGGGGGCTCCAAAATCACTGCAGATGGTGATTGCAGCCATGAAACTAAAAGACGCTTACTCTTTGGAAGAAAAGTTATGACCAACCTACATAGCACATTCAAAAGCCGAGACATTACTTTGCCAACAAATGTCCATCTAGTCAAGGCTATGGTTTTTCAAGTAGTCATGTATGGATGTGAGAGTTGGACTGTGAAGAAGGCTGAGCGCCAAAGAATTGATGCTTTTAAACTGTGGTGTTGAAGACTCTTGAGAGTCCCTTGTTCTGCAAGGAGATCCAACCAGTCCATTCTGAAGGAGATCAGCCCTGGGATTTCTTTGGAAGGAATGATGCTAAAGCTGAAACTCCAGTACTTTGGCCACCTCATGCGAAGAGTTGACTCACTGGAAAAGACTCTGATGCTGGGAGGGATTTGGGGCAGGAGGAGAAGGGGATGACAGAGGATGAGATGACTGGATTGCATCACTGACTCGACGGATGTGAATTTGGGTGAACTCTGGGAGTTGGTGATGGGCAGGGAGGCCTGGCATGTTGCGATTCATGGGGTTGCAAAGAGTGGGACACGACTCAGCGACTGAACTTAACTGAACTGATGGCTTGTGTGTGCTCAGTCGTGTCTGATCCTTTGTCCACGGAATTTCCCAGGAAAGGATACTAGAGTGGGTTGCCGTTTCCTTCTCCAGGGGATCTTCCCAACACAGGGATCAAACCCATGTCTCCTGCACTGGCAGGTGGATTCATTACCACTAGTGCCATATGGGAAGCCCATGGATATGGCTTAGTACCACAGCTTCCTATTGATTTTAAGCCCTCCCTATACACTATAGAGTTTTAGATCTTGTAAACATCTCATAATATCCAACAGTGTCTTGTAAATGGTAGGGATTCTTATATTTTTTGAGTAAATGAGTCTATTTCCTACCCATTCCTTCTTAGATACAAGATCCCTTCCCAGCTGTGGGTCCCCTAAGAGGACAATGATAAGCTGCTGAGGCATGGAATTCCAGCTTCTGTGAGTCTAGAGGTAGGGTGTGGGGGACCCTGCATGACTGGAACCCTGGGTCGTGAAGATTGGAACCCAGGTCTGGACCTCTGTCTCTGTGTCTCCCCACGTTGAAGGAACAGTGTCCAACTACCCATCATCCTTTGCTTTCCCACCACTCTATTTATTGGGACAAAGGCTTTCTGGAGTTGCCAGAGATCCTTTTGCTCTAATTTCCTGCCTGACATGAAGTGGGTGAATGGTTATCATTGAGGAAAAATAGAATTTGTAGCCAGGAGTGTCTGATGCACAGTTCTCCTGAGGTTCCCTGGTCAAATTTCTTGACTAGGTCATCAGACAGCATTTCAATGGTCTCTGAACTTTTTGCACACTTACCCAGACCTCTGAACTCTTAGATCTTCTCTCACTGCAACTTACCACAAGGAAAGAAATAGATGAGAGTAGACAGAAGACAGAATTTAAGACAGAATTTATTTTAAAGAATAAATTGGAATTAAATGGTAATGATTTCCCTAGGCAAAGGCTTCTTTTGTAAAACAAACTGTCTTTGGTTGGATGACAAGAAAATCATGCTTTCATTTAACCCACTCTCCCCTCCTCATCCTTCGACTGGTCCCATAGGTTTACCGATAGCCCCCAGATGGCTGGGACAGAACTCGAGGGCCCAAAGATGAATGGACTTTAAAAGATTCCCCTTGAAGCTTACCTGAGGCTGTGGTGACGGCCCCTTCACAGTGAAGGAGATACACTGGGTATTCCAGAGACTTTAAAGGCAGTGCCTTAAACCCTGAGTTTGTAACTAGGGCTTCTTTTAGTTAGCATCTAAAACTGCAGGGTGCTTTGGGGTTTGCCCTGTATACAGGTGTGTCCACACAGGTGGGGCAGGCAGAAAGCAACCTAGAGGTGCCATAGGGGTGGTAAAGTGTCGAGTTCCTGACAAGGGCCCACTGTGAGCTGGTTAAGAGTCAACAGTCAGTGATGGAGTTCAAAGCTTCACTTCTGCATCAACACAGACCACTGGGAAAGCTCTCAGGACAGCCACCATTTTAACAAGGGGAAGGTCAGGTTTAGGGGTTTGTTTTGTTTTTTTATAGCAATGTTGAGGCTTGGGTTGAGTTGGAGGACAGCAACTGGAGAGGGTACTGGATGGAGTCAAGGGCAAAAGTAGGCAATCCACCTAGGTCTGGGGGAGGTTTTAATTTTCTCAATGTGTAAACAATGCACAGAAAGCCCATTTCACCAGTTTGCACTTTGCTGCTTGTTGATTTGTCAACTTTTGTGGGCACTTGTGTGGACTGGGTTCTGATTTCTAGACCTTGTATAGGAAAAAAAATAGGGCTTCCCAGATGGCTCAGTGGTAAAGAATATGTTTGCCAATACAGGAGACAAGGGTTCGATCCCTGGGTCAGAAAGATACCCTGGAGAAGGAAATGGCTTGCCTGAAAAATCCCGTGAACAGAAGAGCCTGGTGGACTACAGCCCATGGGGTCACAGAGTCGGACACGACAGAGCGACACACAAGCACGCTGTCCTCTCTGTATGAACACAGAGCCTTATACCTAAGTCTCAACTAACCCCCGCTCCTGTGACCTACAGGAAGCACCCGCTGAGCCTGACTGTGCTAATAAAGTGGGTGCTTGTGCTGGAAGTAATTAAATGCGATTGTCAGATCTCCAAGGGCTGAAACGCTATCTCTTGCCAGGGCAAGAGTAATAGCATAGCTTCTTTGTTGGGGACATAATGAAAGAAATAGGAGAGAAGAAAGCCCATTGTCAGCAGCACAGATCACTTGGATGTACCTGGGATTTCATATAAGTGTATTTTGATGGCTCATTATGTTGGGAAGAATGTTTCCTTATCTTCAAGACTATTCAGCAGAACAGAGGAAATAATCCCAGTGTGACATTTATTTATCTTGATGTGGGGCCTTAATAGTCACAATGGGAGCTCTGTGTGGACCAGAGTGTCATGCGTACACCAATTTCTTTGGCAGGTCTCTGCTTTTACTGGGCAACTTATGTAGGTGGATCTGGAACTGGTCGAAATGGTCATCTTACAGAAAGGCACACCTGAGGACCATCATCCAAGACTGATCCTTTTCAAAGGACTGAGGTTCTGAAAATAACATTGCAATCCCCCAATAAGAGATTTTCCCCACTTCCCATTTGAGATGGGATGGCAGGTAATGGGAAAGTAATTTCCACTGTAAAAGAAGTCTGGGAAACCCTAGGTGGAAGCAAGAAGCTGAGAATGGTTTACTCTAGGTCAGCTCAGAATTTTGATACACTGATGAGCACTGTCATTCTGCAAGAAGGCAAGAGAATGCATTAGAGAGCCTTTCCCAAACTAGGCTCTTCTTAAGGATGAAGCCGTTTGCAGGATTCGTGTTCCATGGGATGGAGCTTTAAGACGTGATGTTTATAGAATAACATTTCCCCCTGCCACTTGGCATTGGGCTGTGGATCCTTTCCTAAAGGTTGGACTTTTATTTTGGCCACTTTTCTCTAAAAAATAAACTTTTAAGAATTTCTCTGGTGGTCCAGTGGTTAAGAATCCACCTTGCAAGGCAGGGGACTCAGGTTTGATACCTGATCAGGGAACTAAGATCCCACATGCGGTGGAGCAACTAAGCCCATGCATCACTATGGAGACTCATGTTGAATGAAATTTCCCCCCAGTGCAATGAAGATTCTGTGAGCCACAACTAGACCTGACAAAGCCAAATAAACAAATATTTAAAAGAATAGATTTTAGAACTATTCAGACTTAATCAGATCAGTTATATTCTTAGGTCTTCAAAATAGTCTCAGTAACCATTCTGGTTAATGGCTGGAGATCAAAGGTGATTTATATTGATCACAGGTCTCACCTGTCTCTTTCTATCATCCCCTCAAGCCCTCAGAGGACAAACCTGGCTTCATGGAGTACATGTCAGCATATCTGGACACTGGGATCTCGGTGATTTCCATCATCACCACTCTCAGGAGATGCTCTTTATTATACTGTGATGCTTTGATTTAGGAAGGTGACACATTTGAGGAAAATGGTTTCCCCAGGAAACAGCTGGCCCCATTCTTTTTATTCATTTCCAATTTTTTTCTCTTAAATATTTCTACCTCTGCTGACCACTTTAATCCAAATAGCTCCTCTCATTTCTACTTGAAGATTTGGCTTGCAGGATACCAGTTGTAAAGTCTGAATGGGTTTTGCACCTCAATCCTTATCATCATGGCTGAGGTCTGGCAAAGTCTACATATGGTTTCATCTGGATGATCCACGTATATCTGGCTTTTAGACTACCTGGCCGATACTACCTACAGGGAGGGCGGGGAGCATGAGGGGTGATTAGGGTGCAGTGGCTCTGCCCCGGGTCTATGTTCCTGCGCTGTCAGTGATGTGGCTGCACTCCTGGTTCATGATCACTGCCAGCCCCTCACAACCACAAGGAGGCCTTTATTCAGCTCAGATCACCACTGTCCAGGGAAAGCCAGCCCAACCTCCCATAGTCACTTTGAATAATGAAGGTCAAGCTCATCACTTTCTAGGCCTTTCTATGTGACCCAGACAGGATTTCACAGACAGTCCTGTGCAGTTTTGAGTTTTTGGTGCTGAATCAAACCACTTCCCTCTCACACTCTTCCATCTGCCTCTTCTCCATCAAATCTGTGTCACCAGTTTCTCAAATTCCATCTTAAAAAAAAAAAAAATTTACAGTGGGTTCTGTTTTCTTGGTTGGACCCTGGCTAATACAGGAACCCAGAAAGTAAGCTACTTAGACTCAATATCTACCCGACGCTCTTCACCTCTCTCCTCTAAGAAGAGCTTTGCACAGAAGACACAGGTAAAGTCTAGATGGTGGCTGTGGTCCAGCCCACCATCAATACAATAAAGTCAGCCACCTGGAAATAGAAGGGCCTGGTATCTATCTATTGTGAGTCCATTCCTCCTCCTAGATGGAGTAATTCATCATCCATCCATCCATCCATCCATCCATCATATTTTAGAGAATGCTTCTGCCTGCAGAAAACATTGCTAGAGATCCAATTAGGGTGAAGCAGGATGTGGGCTATGAAAAGCACAGAAGCATCCTTCGAGCTTAATGTAAAAATTCTCCACACCAGCTGTGCCGAGATATGAGGTCTGCAGAAGCAGAGGGTGGCGATCACCAGCTGAACCTCTCTGCTCCAATGCCCCCAGGCAATTGACTATAAGGGGTCAATAGCTCTGTTTGGAGGTTTGGTGGGTTGTTAAAAACATGCACTCCAGCATAAGATGAGGAAAAATAGCATTCCGTATTTTGTCTGCTGCCAAAATGTTTCCACTCTGTTTTCAACTCAGACATAACCTCTCAAGTCCATCAGCCTTGACCTCTCAGGGCCTCAGCATAGAATGGGCGGGTGACAAGTCAACTGTGGTGCACAACAAGAAGATTTCCACAAATCCCTGTTTCTGAAAATGAAATAGCGGGGGAGAAATGGATGCTGGCTTCCCTGGAAGTTCAGATGGAAAAGAATTTGCCTGCAATGCAGGAGACCCGGGTTCGATCCCTGGGTCAGGAAGATCCCTTGGAGAAAGGAATAGCTACCCACTCCAGTATTCTTGCCTGGAGAATTCTATGGACAGAGGAGCCTAGTAGGGTACAGTCTATGAGGTCGCAAAGAGTCAGACATGACTGAGTGACTAACACTTGCCCACAGAACAAGAATCCTCTTCATTGATGACCTCATAGTTGCCCCCACAATGAAGATGGTGCCATGCCAGGAGCTCCACACATGTGGTCTGATTATGTCCCCACAACTACAAGATAAGCATTCGTTAATTCCGATTTTACAGATGAAGAGTCTAAACCCAGGTATATTTCTATAATCTGATCCAGAACCTGAAACTCCAAAGTGTGGAGTTGGGAGCCATGCCCATGCCCACTTTAGCTCAGAGAATTCCCATGGCTCTTCCCCAGGCTACTTTTCAGTAACATTTGAATTCTCATGTGCATATCCTGGGTTTCTAGGTCACGTACCCATAGCGGGGCTGGAAGGCAAGCTAAGTGACGTTCATGGTGTCAGAGCCAAAAAGGATGAGGGAAGGGAAAATCAGTTGCCGGGAGCCAGCATGAGGAATCCCACCCGCGACAAGGTCATGCGGCAGAGATCTGATGTGCAAGGTCGAGTCAGATCTCAGGTTTTCCCCCTGGTATTTCCTGAGCATGTACCCCTCAAAATAAGAATATGCCTGCCTTATTGTATTGTGCTTTTCCACTCTCCTGACACACTCTGGAAAAAGTCATCTCAAGGCTTTAGTCTTCTGCATTTGAAAGGGTGTTTCAATCCAAAAACCCCTCTGATGGATTTTTAGCCTGCCTGCAGGACTCGTACAGCTGCGCAAGTGATTGTTTGAGGCCTCCTGAATGCTGGAGGCACAGGAAGCTTAAAAAATCCTAGGAATGTAGGGGCTTCCGAGGAGTCAAAATCATTAGAATAGGACTGATTAAAGGTTTCATTTGTTGAGCCAATACTTGCTGCCAAATTTTTATATCTTTTAGTTTTAGATATAGTTGGTATATAGAAAGACAGATAGTAGACCTGGTATTAGCAACATTAGATCTTTGAGTTAAGTACTTTCTTTGTTATAACCCACTGCACCTTTGTTCTACAGGAACGTAACTTTATTTAGTACTTTGAGGGTGATGCAGAGTAAAGAAAAAACACTTCTAGGGAAAAGGAGTTTTCTGGTTGATAGACAATTATCCAGGAAGAGAGCCATAAAAATGTTAACAGGCCTCTTGACCAGAAGATAATGTAAACCACCTGAGACCTTTTGTATACGGGAGGGTATGCAAAAAGAAAGCCTTGTTTGTCTCAATGAGGGTCAGGACTGCTGCCCCTACATAACTCTGCATATTCCATTATTTCTTTATGTACAACTTGGGGTATATAAGCTGATTTTGAAAAATAGTTTTTGGAGTCTTGCACCGATGCTGGGCTTCCCCATGTCGTTCTTTTCTTTTTCTGGCTGAATTCCCATCTGGGGCATGGAGGCTCACCATGTCTACTTACTTGTCCCAGCTTCTAAGATCCGTAAGAGAGAAAGCCCAAGGCAGGGCACTCTCCGATATTCAAACGGGCACCAGTGGCCTAACGTAGATGGTGCAAGTTCCTTGTCTGGAACTTTATTGGCTTTCCACATATACCAAGTTATTCAGCCTTCTTTTCTCCACTAAAATTTCCCACTACACTATTTCTCCCTAATCTAATCTTATATTAATAAATAAATAAGTCTTTCCTCGCCAACGCTGTTCCCACTTCGAATTCCCTGGATCCACCGGGGCTGGACCCCGGCAATCAGTGCTGGAAAAAAAAAAAAAAAAACTCATTAGCAACAGGATGGTGACATGGGGCCCTCAGTAGCTTTGGGGCACCTGATTCAGCTCTTTCTTTTTTATGGGGACAATTATGAGTTCAGGTCATGCGTAGGGGAGCAGCGGGAGATAGCAAAGGCCTATGTCCCATCTCAAAACTTTCCTGGAAGAGGGCTTCACATTACCAAGGAGCTGATGCTGCTGGAAAGCCAGTGTGATGGTGGAGGACATGGACTTGCCACACACCAGCCATGTAAAGTTAAGAGAGCTGCTTAAATTCTCTGAGCCTTAGTGCCATGTCTGTAAACGAGGCTACCAGAAATTCTTCCATTATAGATTTGTTGTGAGCATTAAAGGAGGGAATATTTGTAAAACACTTAGTGCCTGCACAGTGATGTTATTTAAGGGTTGCTGCTATTCTTATCATTATTTTTCTTATGTTCTCAGGTGTCCAGAGAGCACAGATGCCCTCCGTTGTGGATACAATGGAGCTCCTTCAAAAGTGCCAATGACTCAACAGTGACTGGTATGGCCAAGGCATGCTTGACCCCTGGACCCTGCTGCAAATTTCAAGTAATAGCAACCCTGACAAAGAAAGTATCCCCAAAACTCTTATCTGGTGACCAGGATAGTCTTTAGGCCCAACACCACTTTGGGGGCCTAGATGTGCTTAGAGGAACTTCTGACTTTGAACTCTAAAGTGATGGCTGTATAGTCTTCTTGAGGTCTTACGGTGCAGGTGAGCTTGACACCCACCTCACGGTTCTCCTGCAAATCCAGTGGAGAGAGGTAAACTGTCTCTGGAGAAGAGGTTAGAGACAGGGGTGAGGGCAGGCATGTCACACAGACACAGACACGCACGTGCATGCCCGCACTCCTCCTGTCTCTCTGTGGCTCACTCACGTCCACTGAAGATGGTCACCTTCATCCTTTTCGGTGACTTGCCCTTGCTTTACAATGTGCATCTGAATCTAGATCTTTCACTGCTTTGACTCACCTCTTGCTCTGCATTTCTATAACTAGAGATGAGAATCAGCTAGAGACAGCATTTTGGCATTTTGGCAGAGGGAAGAAAAGGAACCTGAATGAGAAAATGTCTTGAGACAAAATTTATTTCTCTGCATCTTTAGGGCCTTTGGAGCTTCAATTTCAGGTTGACATTCTCAACTGTATCTATGAGAACACCAGCGAGGAAACAGAATGATCCTGCATTGCTGAAGCCCTTTCATAAGACAGCTGAGGAGACCATTTATCATATTTATCTATTGCAATGTGGCAGCTGATGGTGGGGCCTGTGTTGGGCTCACTCTCTGCTCCAGTCAGTACTTGGCTCTGGTTTAGAGGCCTCTGCCTCACTGACCTATACCCCCAGCTCCTCCTCTGTCCCGGGGGCTCCAGCTGGTGTCAGGTGACCAGCCCTCTGAGACTCAGCAACCGTGATGATGGATGACGAGCAGTCTGCAGCTGGGCAGCGGTTAGATGACATCACCCAGTTTCATCCACTGTTTCCCCAAAAGGAAGTGGGTCAAGAGTATCGCAGCAGAAAGGTCATGGGTGGCTCAGTCCTAGGCTGAGGCCCTTGAAATGGAAAGGATGACCTATGGGCAGGACTGAGACCCCGTCACAGGACACAGCCAAGAGTCTGAGCCCTCCTATAAACCAAGGCCAGCGGGAGCTCCCATGCCAGCCTCTGTTGCCTCATCTGTAAAATGGACTCAGGAACATCTGGAAACAGCATTAGTCTTTCTATCTACAGAGTGAATCTGCAAAGTGGCTAAAGTTTAGAGCAAATTCAGGCTATCGGATTGCATGAGTCTTGGAAATTCCACCCTCATAAGTATCATCTTTGGATTCAGCAGTGGGGAGCCTGCCTGGTTATAGTCTTTTTCAGAACTCACACAAAAGCCTGACTCGTTTACTCACAGCAAGACAAAGTGACAGAGATGGGTAGAATTTGCAATGAATTGATCACCAGCACGTGGCAGGGAGGGGGAGAGGGGTGGGGTGTGGATCTTTCAGGAAGTGACGGGGGTTCAGTGGGTGGGTTTGGCACCTCTTCAGGGAAACTAGAGGAGCTGGTGTATTTGTTTTTGACTGCTGAGTAGCAGGTAACCCCCAGACTTAGGTTTAAAACAAAATTATCACCTATTCTCTTTCATGGTTCCTGTTGATCAGGAGATTCAAGAGCAGCTTGGCTGGTAGTTCTGGCTAAAGGTCTGTCATGAGGGCAAGGTCATTACCAAAGCTGTCATTTAAAGACTTGTCCAGACCTCTGGGCCCTGCTTCCAAAATGCTCTGCTTGCTGGCAACAAACTGGTGCTGGCTCTTAGTGGAAAGCTCTGGTTTTCCTCCATGTGGCCCCTTGCAAGGGGTGCTCTTGAGTGCATTCTGGGCAAAGCAGTTAGCTTCCCAGCTTAGTGCTAGATCTAAGAATAAAAGACAAGAGTCTCAGAAGTCACACCCACTCTTACTTCAGCTTCAGTCTGTGGTCATTCCTGACTCACTGGGGGAAAACTCATGAGGGTGTGAAGGGCAGAGAGGGAGGGAGGGAGCATCCATGGGGACCATCTTGGAAGCTGGCTACCCCAGCTGGGGGAAGTGCTATTTGGAAAGCCAACTAAACTGGACTTGAAAACGAGTGTGGAGGGGGAAGGACAGAGAGGAGCAGACAGATATCAGAACAGGAACTTGGGGACCAGAGCCTAAGCCTCAGGCCAGCCTGTTCAGACTGGAAAGCCTACTATGAATCCATGCAGAGCAGACACATTTCCGTAGGGAGGCTGCAAATGAGGGGCTGACTCAGGTCGCAGCACTGGCTGGACCCAGGTTAGGCTGCCTGTGAGGGGATTTGTGAACCAGACAGAGTCCTTCGTTCATCTCTGGACCTGGCTTGTCTAGGGGACTGGAGGCAGAGCCCCCTGGGTGAGGTGGAAACTGCCCAAGAGTCTCCCTCCTCAAGTCAGGATGGGTCTTGGGAGCAGAATGGACAACTGTGCAGGGAGAATGGCTGGGAGGTGGCAGAGATACTGGTGCTATCTGTCCATTGGCTGGGTGCTGAGCTACGCCTTGTGTCCCGAGGATGGACAGGATTTCCTGTGACTGGCTTTGATTTTCAACTGTGTGAACAGATGCTGTGGAAGAGAGAGAGCTCAGAAGGTTTGAAAGCAAACGTGGACCCAGCAACCCAATGGACCTTTTTATGTGCCTCTCCTCCTCAGCACATGCAATTAGTCACAAAATAGTCCCCCTTACATTTCTACCCATGCAGATGACACCACCCTAATGGCAGAAAGCCAAGAGGAACTGAAGAGCCTCTTGATTAAGTTGAAAGAGGAGAGTGAAAAAGCTGGCTGAAAACTCAACATCACATCACTTCATGGCAAATATATGGGGAAACAATGGAAACAGTGACAGACTTTATTTTCTTGGGCTCCCAAAACACTGCAGATGGTGACTGAAACCATGAAATTAGAAGATGCTTGCTCCTTGGAAGAAAAGCTATGACCAACTTAGCATATTAAAAAGCAGAGACATTACTTTACTGACAAAGGTCTGTCTAGTCAAAGCTATGGTTTTTCCAGTAGTTGTGTATGGATGTGGGAGTTGGATCACAAAGAAGGCTGAGTGCCAAAGAATTGTGCCTTTGAACCATGGTGTTGGAGAAGATTCTTGAGAGTCCCTCAGACTGCAAGAAGATCAAACCAGTCAATCCTAAAGTAAATCAATCATGAATATTTATTGGAAGGACTGATGCTGAAGTTGAAAGTCCCATACTTTGTCCACCTGATGTGAAAAGCTGACTCATTGGAAAAGATCCTGATGTTGTGAAAGATTGAGGGCAGGAGGAGAAGAGGATGACATGGTTGGGTGGCATCACCCATTCAATGGACGTGAGTTTGAGAAGCTCTGAGAGTTGGTGATGGACAGGGAGGCCTGGTGTGCTATAGTCCATGGGGTTGCAGACAGTCAGACATGACTTAACAAAGGAACAACAACAGCATTTCTACCCAAATCTCAACTTTGCAAAATCCTTTCACCATTACCTCCTTTGGGTCTAAGTTGTTGTTGTTCAGTCAGTCAGTCATGTCTGAATCTTTGCCATCCCTTGGGCTGAAGCATGCCAGGCTTCCCTGTCCTTCACCATCTCTCAGAGTTTGCTCAAACTCATGTCCATTGAGTCGGTGATGCCATCCAACCATCTCATCCTCTGATACCCCCTTCTCCTCTTCCCCTCAATCTTTCCCAGCATCAGGGTCTTTTCTAGTGAGTAAGCTCTACACATTGGGTGACCACAGTACTGGAGCTTCAGCTTCAGCATAAGTACTTCTAGTGAATAGTCAAGGTACTCAAAGCACAAGTCAAAGCTCAAGGGGAGTTGCCATCACTGACATCACGAAAGATATGAGAAAACAGAGGCAACCAGAGGCAAGAAGCTGTGACCAAACTCACCTGGGTGAGGTTAATGCTCTGACCTTGGTCCATGCACCCCTGAACATGGCATCAGCAGAGCAACCCCACAGATGAAATGCTGTATACCACAGATTCCTGGGTAAAAGGATGAATCTGGGACCCCCAAACAATGAGGAATGACCCCAACACTTGCAACAAGCCATGGGACTCCCAACCCTGCTGGTACACATTTTTACAATTTTTTTTTTAAAGAGGTACACCAGCATCCTTCTCTTGGTATGAATCCTAGACACAAGCTCACTCTGCTCCTGGTTTTGAGCATGACAAATTTCTTTAAGTTTCCTAAATTGATGATTCCCATACTATCAGCTTACTTGCCTACCATCTGCACTTGACTTTTCCAGCAGTCACAAAGGCAGAGTGGGAAATTCATTAGGCCTTAGGTGTCTTGAGGCTTCCCTCAGTGGTAAAGAATTTACCTGAGATGCAGGAGATTCCGCTTCAATCCCTGGGTCAGGAAGATCTGCTGGAGGAGGAAATGGCCACCCACTGCAGTATTCTTGCCTGGAAAACCCCATGGACAGAGAGTCTTTCAGGGTACAGTCCAAAGGATTGCAAACAGTCAGACATGACTGAGCAAATGAGCACTCAGGCATGCTAGGTGTCTTATGAGCCAAGGGCCTTTCCAGCCTTAGATGATGAATGAACCAGGTCATCAGCACAGCAGGTACACTGGTTAGTGTTCAGTGAAGGCAGATATGTTTGTAGGAGTGCATCCATTTCAAAGGGACCTTGCCAAGCAAGCACTATCTGCCTTCTTTGTGAAAGTAAGGTTTGTAAGTAAACAGAAGAGGTGAGTGCTATCAGGTTGGACTGCCCCCCCACCCCCCACCCCGACTCCTGCATGGGGGATGGAGAATGGTAATTCTCTGGTGCTTCCTCTCCATGCGGTAATCTTAGGCTCCCTGGCTTCTTGGCTGTAGGGGAAGCCATGTACTGGGGTGATGGGAAACATCTCAGTTCAGTTCAGTCACTCAGATACCATCCAACCATCTCATCCTCTGTCATCTCCTTCTCCTTCCACCTTCAATCTTTCCCAGCATCAGGGTCTTTTCCGATGAGTCAGCTCTTCGCATCAGATGGCCAAAGTATTGGAGTTTCAGCTTCCTAGCCTTCTTGGAATGCCTACACCATCCAGATGTCAAGCTTGTGTCTCTTGCAAAAAAAACTTCTGTGGGGCAGGCTCTCTTAGCAACATGAACAGATGAAGAGACAGTCTCCTGGAGGCAAAATCACTTCCCCAGGATCCCACCACTCACCAGTTTCTAGAGCTGGGGTTTGAATGTAAGCTTCATGGCTCCTATTGTTTATAGTTTCTCTGACCACGTTATCACCCTGGGAAGGAGATGTGAAGTCTTCCAATGAAACAGTTTTCCCCTTGTAGAAATTAATACAACAATGTAGCAATAAAATGTTCTAGAAAGATGATTTTGTCCCGTCAAGTTGCCCTGATACCCAGGGCTAGGAGAGGGGTGGGTTTCCTAGAGGTGGTGGCCAGGCAGCAAGAAGGGACCGTGTTTGCTTAAGGCGCTGCTGGCACCTCAGGGTGGTCTAGCACGTCTCGGGGAGGGGTCTGAGAGTCAGCCTCTTGTGGTGTGGGCAAATTTTTTAAAATTATAAAAATGTCTGAAGGTCTGGTTTCAGCCTGACTTAGTAATTTGCTTATATAACCTCTGTGCCTCCTCTTGGTGGCCCAAAGGGCCCCTGGATCAAGAGTTTTATGAACATCTTGCTGTGTTTAGTCTGTTGTACCTGAGAGTATCTATTTCACTAACCCAGATGGTGCTGTTACCACACACATATCCTGAAAGGGCAGGGATTGTATTAACAAGTATAACCAGTAAAACCACAGCATTTTGATTTAGCAAAAGGGTCTGGTGCCGGAAGCAGGTAAATCCCCTTCTGCCCACACACCCAGTGCTCTCCACCCTTTTATGAAGTTAGAGTCTCGGGCTGTGCACTCCTCTCTGCTTCTAGGGGTCAAGCAAGGCATTAGGGAAGCCCAAAGGGCTCATACTCAGCTCACAACACTCCTGGACTATATGTGGGCTTTGCTGTTTCCTTAATGGCAGGAGAAGCCATAATTGCTTGATTTTCCCTTCTCTTTCTCTGTTGGTTCTCCTTCTTCTTTAGAGAATTGTGGTATTCCTGGACCATACTTTCCAAATGGGCCCCTGAAGGCCAATTCTAGGGTGTATCCCTCACCAGAAATACAATATGTTTCTGATTATTGATAAGAAAGATGAGGAGGCCCCACTGGTTTCCCTGAAAATAATGTAATGTTTCAAGTTCTTCTCTTGTACTTTTCTGCCCGCTTCCATTCTGCCACCCTCCAGAAGCACGTGAACACATTATAAACGTAGAAAAGTCATTAACTAATTAGCTTTTAAAGTCTATTGTTTTTTCTGTAGCAAGCCATTGTGGATAAGAGGCTTCTTTGCCCTACATGAGGTTGCCCATTGACTTGAATGCTTAAGCACATCTTCAGAGAGTCACAATGCACTAGCATCTCAACTGTACAAGCAGTCTTTTTAGGCACCAGAGAGGGAGGCAATGTGG
The DNA here is from genome assembly GCF_014754425.2 of Oryx dammah. Taxonomy (NCBI): domain Eukaryota; kingdom Metazoa; phylum Chordata; class Mammalia; order Artiodactyla; family Bovidae; genus Oryx; species Oryx dammah. The sequence goes on from NW_024070205.1 coordinate 55,194,581, forward strand.
TCCTCCTTTCCAGGCTCAGACCAAAGAGGTCTTTAGCTCACCAGCTCCTGGCAATATCAGTGAAAGTGAAAATAGCTCAGTCGTGTCGACTCTTTGCAACCTCATGGACTATACATTCCATGGAATTCTCCAGGCCAGAATACTGGAGTCGGTAGCCTTTCCACTCTACAGGGGATCTTCCCAACCCAGGAATCGAACCAGGTCCCCCACATTGCATCTTTACCAGCTGAGCCACCAGGGAAGCCCAAGAATACTGGAGTGGGTAGCCTGTCCCTTCTTCAGCGGATCTTCCCCACCCAGGAACCGAACTGGGATCTCTGCATTGCAGGTGGATTCTTTACCAACTGAGCTACCAGGGAAGCCTGACAACGTCAAGGATTGCCAAATGCGTGTTGAGAATGATGTAAGGACTGTCAGACTGTTGAGACTGTTTTATGTTTGTGAGTATTTTCATTTAAATATGGGTTTGTGTTTATCATTTCGTGTGTTGCTCACAAAAATCCCTAAAGTTGATGTGGTATGTTATCATTTTGCAGAGGTGTTTCCCAGATGTTACATGGTTTCCTAAGGTGCACATATAGTGAATGGTAGAGCTGGAGCAGGCACCAGGATTTCTTCCTCAGTAAGTTGATATTCTTCCAAGGAGCCCTGCCTGCTTGCCTTTCTTATTGGAAGCTACATCAGCCACTTAATTTAGGGGTCAAAAATGGCTCTAAGTAAAAATATATGTTCACAGGAAAACCTGTAAAGGAGGATTCATAGTAGGAAATAGCAACCTGATCCAGTATTCTTGCCTGGAAAATTCCACAAACAGAGGAGACCGGTAGGCTTCCGCTCATAGGGTCACAAAGAGTTCAGTCAGACATGACTGAACAACTGAACACAGCACAAGAGCAGCGTCTTTATAACCAAAACTGGAAAACAGCCCAAATGTCCACCAACAGATGAATAGATATGAGATCTATCCACAGGACGAAATATTATTTGGCCATCAAAAGGTCAGTCAGTCAGTCAGTTCAGTCGCTCAGTTGTGTCCGACTCTTTGCGACCCCATGAATCGCAGCACGCCAGGCCTCCCTGTCCATCACCAACTCCCAGAGTTCACTCAGACTCACGTCCATCGAGTCAGTGATGCCATCCGGCCACCTCATCCTCTGTCGTCCCCTTCTCCTCCTGCCCCCAATCCCTCCCAGCATCAGGGTCTTTTCCAATGAGTCGACTCTTCACATGAGGTGGACAAAGTATTGGAGTTTCAGCTTTAGCATCAGTCCTTCCAAAGAACACTCAGGACTGATCTCCTTTAGAATGGACTGGTTGGATCTTCTTACAAAAGGTATGAAGTACTTCAATTCATGCTCAAAGTGGATAAACCCTGAAAAAACTATACTAAGTGAAAGAAACCCATCATGAAAGGCCACATATTGTGTGATGCCCTTATATGAAAGTTCAGAGTAGGCAAATTCATAAATAGGAGAAGTAGATCAGTGTTTGTTCTAGGACTGGGGACTGGAAGAGCCTTTGGCAGGTGTCCTCTAGTGGGTATGGACTTCTTTTAAGAATGATGAAAGTGTCTTAAAGTTGGTTTTGGTGGTGATTTGAATATATAAAATTTATTGAATTGGATACTAAAAGGGTGAATTGCACAGTGTGCAAACTATCTTTCAATAGATTGTTATTAAAAGCAGTTGTAACTTCCTCTGGCCATGGGTCCTTTCAGGGTTCCAAAGATCCTGGCTACTCTGATCTTCTGCCATGGTGAGAAATTCCCCCAACTATTTGCCTGCTTCAAGTTGTGGGGGTGAAATCAGGCACCTCCATAGTCCCAGATACAAACAGCTAGAAATAACTTCTCTGTGTCTCACACAGGAATGTACGTTCAGCTCACCTGGTGACCTTGATAAAATGTAGATTCTGATCCAGCAGTTCCAGGACATAGCTGACATGCTGCACTTCTAGCAAGCTTCCAAGTGATGCTGAGGCTGATGCTGGAGATCATGCTTTCGGAAGCAAGGGTGTCAACCACATAACCAGGTAGTGGAAATCTTTACTTTTCAACCGCTGACTTTGCCACACAAAGATGCAGCCTTTGATTCCAAAACACCACCCTGTGCAATTGAATCAAATATCAGAATCTCTTTCTACTCTCCATCCAGTTGTGAGGACCTTATGAAGAAGACTACTAACCATTCAGAACACATTCATCTTTGTGGAAAACACCTACCAAAATATTTGAATATTTTTTGTTTGAACTAATCAAATTAGCTATCTGTTTCTATGTGGTAGGGAAAACCCCATATTGTCCTACGTTTGTGCCTTTTTAATTATGAGTCTACATTTAAAAATTTCAAGATCCATTTCTATCTGCAAAACACCAAAAAAGGCTTAGAAAAGCTCCTTGGAAGGAGAAGAAAAAAAAAAAAAAACAAGGATTATGAACTTTCCAATGGGTTGTGGTAGAATTATGTACACAGATTCATTTTTATTTAATAAGCCTCTGTTAACATGGGGGCTTCCCCGGTGGCTCAGCAGTGGAGAATTTTGCAATGCAGGAGATACAGGAGACATGGATTTGATTCCTTGGTCTGGAAGATCCCTTAGAGGAGGAAATGGAAACCCACTCCAGTATTCTTGCCTGGAGAATTTCATGGACAGAGGAGCCTTGCAGGCTACAGTCTATAGGGTCACAAAAGCATCAGACATGACTTAGAGACTGAACAGCAAGAACAGCAAATAATAGTTTAGAAAAGTTTCTTTCAGATGTGTTACTTACTCATAGAGTTGCCAAGAGTCGGACAGGACTGATGCAACTTAGCCTGTGCCCACACCCTATTAACATGGCTGCAATATGCTACCCGCTATGGCTATCCAGCAGAATGGCAGGTATTTAAGATCAGAAGACACTCTCTGTGCTCCTAGAGGGGCCTGGTTCCTGGTGGGGAGAAAGACAAGCTTACCAAGAAAAGCAAGAGAGGAACAGGAAGGAGAGCCACATTTGGGGCAGAGAGCGTGCTTTGTGACTGCTGTCACTGTGTGACTGGTTTACTTTCTGTCTTCACTCCAAATTTTGCTGATGTTGCTCAAGAATCCTGGACATCCTCTTAACCCAAATAACACCTGCATTTACATAGGCTTTGCTAAAGACGGACAAAGGAAATGGCAGCAGTAGCATTAAGCTCATGGCTGGTAAGTCGACCCTATAGACGGCAGCCCATCAGGCTCCACCGTCCCTGGGATTCTCCAGGCAAGAACACTGGAGTGGGTTGCCATTTCTAAGCTCATGGAACCCTGCTTAAAAGCAGCCCTTCATCGTCCTCAGGCAGGCTGGGATCCTAGGCTCCAGGCTCTGCAGATTTTGATAAAGGGAAACTGACTGTGTTCCAAACCTTGGAAGTGCTGTGGATGTGGTATGAAAAAAAATTTCAGGTTGAAATTCCATTTCTGCCAAGGCTTTAGATGGCCAACAGCCTGGCTCTGTATACCTGCTGGGCTTTGATTTCATCTCTAATATCAAGATGATTATATTAACTTCTTCAGAGGTATGAAGCAAAGAGGAAATGGGCTAAAATATAGAGAAGAGCTTCACGTGCTGGAAAGCATGACAGGCTTTTTCTTCCCCCCACATACACCAGGCTCACGTGCCCCTCTGCTCCCCTCAGATCTAGCAAAGCTCACCTACCATCCAGACACTGTCTCAGAGCTGTTTCAGGGTGATTCTTGATGAGCTAAGTGAATGTGGGGTTTTCCTAATGACTGTGCACTGTGACTGTGATCAGGGGACTTAAGTCTGATAAGGGGACTTAATTTTCTGGGCCTCTGTTTCTGCAGCTCTAAAATAAAGGTATCACATTTTTAAATTCTCTCTGCTAGAGAAATTCTCACCCATTCGCAGGCAGAATTTCTATTCGGGGCCCTATATCTTATCTTCCATATGAAAAAATTGTCTGCAGTTCATTTTTTTCTTCCCTGGATTTTTGAGTCTGAGTCCTTATTTCCCACCAGTTTGAAAACACCATGATAACTCTGTTTGGTTAACCATCAGCTCTTTTTCATCATCCTTTCTGCCTGGGAGTCTGAATCTACTGCAGGTCCTCCACCACCCCCTTCCTAAGGAGTACACGTGTGTGTCTGCTTAGTCATTCAGTTGTGTCTGACTCTTTGTGATCCCATGGGCTGCATCCCTCCAGGGTCCTCTGTCCATGGGATTCTCCAGGCAAGAATACTGCCATGGGTTCCAATTTCCTTCTCCAGGGCATCTTCCTGACCCAGAGATCAAACCCACATCTTTGTCTCCTGTGTTGGCAGGCGGATTCTTTAGCACTGAGCCACCTGAGAACAGGGACCACTTATCAGCCCCAACTTTTGAGCTTTTAAAGCTAATCAGTGCAGATATTCTAATTCCTGTTATCTCCAACCAAATAACAAACCAGAAACTGGACAAATTCTTGAAGTAAAAATACCACTTTTAAATACGATTGATAAAATATTGACTGAGCCAGTATGAACCTCAACTGATAAAAGTTAGTGAGCATTTCCAGCAAGGCTGCTGTTGAGAAGATATTTTTTAAAAAAACTCAACCTTAATTAACCCCACCCCAAACTTACTATATAAATTTTCTTCTCCAGAATGTGAGACAAGTATGCATAATATACATGCAAATATATGTGCTATGTAAATTATTCCCAGGTCTCATTTGATAGATGTAGGCTATAAATCTACATTCAGGATGAAGAGATATACTAATAATTACTTCTCTAGTGTTAGATATTTGCAAAGGGACTTGCAGTTATTTATTACACGGTTCTTACTCTACGTAGAACAGTATTCTCCTTGATAAGAGAGAGCAGAGAATGATGTCAGGGCTGTTTAGAAAGCTTAGAAAGAGGACTTTGCTATCTTCTAAGTTTTAACCACGTGTTGCCATTACGGTTTATTCATTAAGCCAAGTCGGACCCTTTTGCAACCCCATGGACTGTGGCCTGCCAGGCTTCTCTGTCCATAGGATTTTCCAGGCAAGAATATTGGAGTGGGCTGACGTTTTCTTCTCCAGGGGATTTTCTCAACCCAGGGATCAAACCTGAGTCTCCTGTATTGCAGGCAGTTTCCTTATCAATTAGCCATAGCTTGGACCAAAGTGTTCTCTCTTGACATAAGGCTACAACCACTTCCTAGACGCCTTCATTTCTGTGAGAATGCCCTTAATTTGGGGGGAGAGTGGGGAGTCCCAATAGTAAACGTTTAGATTTGGAGACCAAGATCTTGGCCCTACCACCTCATTAACTAGCTGTGTGATCTCAGTCAGGTTACTCCATTGTTTCTGGTCTCTGAGTTCTTTGTCACACAAGAGTGATAGCATCTAATATATCAGAATATAACAAGATTTCTTGTGGGGATAAAATAATGGGCAGAAAAACGTTTTGAAGATATTGAAAGTCCATAAGGTGGTGTTATTACTGTTATTCAAATAAACGGCTTTTTCCATCTCATGCTGTCTGAAAGTGAAAATTCCTTGGTCAGCTTCCCTGATCAAGATTTTAATCATTCACTTTGCCTTGCCCCACAATTTCTTTAGAAGTTTCAACTTCTTCTTCTTCTTTTTTTTTTAAGACCAAAACAAGATATCATAATGGTTGAGATGACTAATTCTGGATTCAGATGGCAAGGATTTAAATTCTGGCTTAATTAAGACATCAAGCTCTGGTCATGATGAAGTAACTATTACTGAACTTAGACTTACTTCTGTAAAAAAATATAAAACAGGACAAAATATATGAGGGCTTTTTTCAGTCATTGAACAATACAATATATGTACCAGAGTCTGATCCCTGAGAAAAGACAAACTCACAAGGTGAAAGTCACTTTGGCCCCGGCTCTCTACTTATGGTACAGCACAGAGAGACAGTGTAAAAGCAGATTACAGAGGAGTCTCTTGGCTAAAGGTCAGCACCTGAAGCTTTTCAAGGGCCTGAAATCAGTGGGGCAGGACACAGGAGAGAAGGAAGGTGTGAAGAGAAGATTATATAACTCTGTTTGGAGGTTCCCTGTGAGTTCTCAGGTGAGGAATGGACTGAACTTGCACAGAAGGAAACAAAAGGAGACTTAAATAATAGCCACTGTAGGGTTGTAAGCAGAACAGAGGTACTTGTGGTCCAGTCCTACTGGTAGATGTCAGATACCAACATCTTAGGCTTTCCTAACTATCAGCATAACCAGCTGAAATCCTAGGAAAAATACATACAGATGTAAAGAAAATGCCCTAGAATAAAACCTATTCTATAAAAAAATCTTGAAACCAAGCCTTGAGAAGGTCTGCATGGAAGACAAGGTTAGTAGTTTGAGACCCACCAAGATAAAAGCCTGGAAACCATCTTGATCTTTTTATAGATCAAGGGGCTTCCCTGGTAGCTCAGCTGGTAAAGAATCTGCCTGCAATGCAGGAGACTCCAGTTCGATTCCTGGGAAAGGAAGATCCACTGGAGAAGGGATAGGCTACCCACTCCAGTATTCTTGGGCTTCCCTGGTAGCTCAGCTAGTAAAGAATCTGTCCACAATGCAAGAGACCTGGGTTCGATCCCTGGGTTGGGAAGATCCCCTGGAGAAGGAAATGACTACCCCCTCCATTATCCTACTCCATTATCTTCCCTAATAAAGCTTAAACTAAAATCTAAACAAATTCAAAGTGATTAACCAGTGGTGGAAATGCCTGCTAGAATAAAGCTCAATGTTTCAGAGAATGATAATAGAATCCACAGTCTCTACAAGATATAATGAACAATACCTAGTATGCAATCAAAACTATTAAACATGGAAGGAAACAGGAAAATGTGATCTCTCATCAGGAAAAGAAGTCAATAGAAACTGACCTTGGGGTGGCCCAGATATTCAGTTTTGCAGACAACTACTTTAAGGAACTTACTTAATAAATGGCCATGAACTAGAAGAAAATATGTTCTTAATGAGTAAACATAAAACATATTAAAAACAGAGAAAAAACTATAAAACAGAACCAAATGTGCATTTAAGAACTGAAAATTTAAATAATTGAGATTAAAATTTTACCTGAAGGCCTTAACAGGAAATTAGAGACAGCAGAATAAAGGGACAGTAGACCAACTTGAAGAAATATAGATATAAATTATCCTAGAAAACTGCAGAGCAATATTAAACAGTAATACAGCAGTCACGTAAGTGCAGTTTCAGAAGAAAAGAGCAAGTACCAAGCAGGAAATAAGTTATTTCAAGAAATAGTCACTGTAAAAGTCCCAAATTTGAAGAAAAAGATCACTTACAAATTTAAGAAGTTTGAGAAACCTTAGGCAAAATTAATATACAGAAAACCACACCCAGATACATCATAGTCACACTTACAAGCCAAAACTAAAAAAACAGGAAGAGAAAGGAAAACAGAAGAAAAGATTAGTGGTATCAAGCCATAAAAACATACAGCAGAAACACAAATGCATATAATTTAGAAAAACTTGTCTGAAAATGCTACATGCTATGTGACTCCAACTGTATAACATTCTGAAAAGGCAAAACTATAGAGATATTCAAAAAGATTAGCAATTGCCAAGAGTTTGAGGAGAGAGGAGAAGGATAAATCTTTGGAACCCAGGGGATTTTTAAGGCAGTGGAATGACTCTATAAAATACTATAATGGTGGGTACTTGACACTGTGTATCTGTCAAAACCCACAGAATGTACAACACGAAGAGTGAATCCTAATGAGCATTAATGCTCCTAATGTAAACTATGGACTTTGGTCAAAATAATGTATCAATATTGGTTCATCAATTTTAATAAATGTGTTATGCGAATACAAGATGTTAATAATAGCAAAAACTGTGAGCAGGGAAAAGAGGGTATATGGGAACTTATACTACTTTAAAAGTTGTAGTCAATTAAGTAATTTATAAAAATTATAAACAGGAGGAAATGATGAGCAATTAAGACTACTTCGTGTCACAAACAGTGGTGGCCAGAGGCACTGCAACAATGCTTTTAAAGTCTGTCAACCAAGGTTTCCACATCCTAAAGAAAAATATCTTTCAAAATTGAAGATAAAATGAATACCTTTTAAATAAACAAAAGCTGAGACATATACTAAGCAGTTAATATAAGAAATGAAATAGAATGTTAAAAAAACATAAAGCAAAAACATCAGAGAAACAGAGGAACAAAAAAGTGGAAAGGAATAAAAGGGAAACAAATAGCAGGATATTAGGGTAAAGTCAATGGTATCAATAACTTCATCAATGTAGATTCACTGAACAAATTATAAGGGGGTATGAAGAAAACTCTGAGAAAAGCTAACCATGTACCAATTCTAGAACTTTGGAAATCAGTTTGGAAGTTCAAAGAAAAGACAGTTATGGATTTTATTATCAGAGAATCTAACAGGAAAATCACCGGGGTAGGAACTTGACTTCTGACATCACAGTAGAATCCAGATGTCAAAGGACACAATATGTGCAAAATATTTAGAGACACAACCTGCACACTGATGACATGGGATGACCAGTTACCTGTAGAGGGATCGTAATCATGTGGAGTGATCAGATGGGTCTGCCTGGAGAGAAGCCCATGGGAGCCACGTAGGAACAAGGGAACTAACATTGCTGCAGGATTTTAAGCAAGTTCTGGAGGTTTACCACACAGCACAGTGCCTATAGCTAATGAAACTATATTGTATCCTTAAAATTCTCTAAAAGGTAGGTCTTCTGTTCTTGACATACACACAGATCATACCATCATGCATGATTTTGATGGTGGTGACTGTTTGATGGGTATATAAATATGCCCACATTTATTGAGTTTTATATATTAAATATGTATAGCTTTTTACACACACCTTAATACAGTAGAAAGAAAGAGACTGAGAGAGGAGGAGGGAAAAAAGGACGGAGGGACAGGGGAGAGGGAGAGGGCAAAGGGAAGAAAGAAAGAAAGAAGGAAGGAAGGAAAGAAAAAAAAAGATTAAAAAAAATAAGGAATGAGAGACTCTGGTATAAAGGAAGAGTGCCCAAGCAGTATGCAAGATATGGGAATAGGAGTAGACAACTGCTCAATGACAGTGAGTTAAAGATGCCAGCAGTTGAGGTGGTGAAGGTTCTGGAAGGCGGGGAGGCTGCTTCAAACAAGGAGTTTGGGAAAGTTCCCAAACACATGGGCGGGGCCACAGAGCCAGACCTTGACCTTGAAGAATGTCAGGAACTATAATGGCCCTGGAGACAGTGTTTCCTTCAAGTTTTGTGGGACTTGAAGTTTATAGAGTTTGGTGGTTCAATTTAAGAAAAACAATACAAAGCAACATATACAAAGAAAGATACAGAAGTGACTTCATTTAGAATGAGAAACCACAGTATTTGGAAAAGTTGGTGGTTCACAAATTTTACAGAACACAGAAATACAATGTAATTTCACAACTGATATTCCTGACTCAATGCTCTGACCTCTATGTGTCTGACACATCTTTAAAATACGTTCTTTTTGTGTTTTGATTGCATATTCTTTAATCTCCTTTTCCTATTACAATGATATTATAATTTTTTTTACACTAGAAAGATGATTCAGTCCCTCCTCTGACATGTCTGATTGAATTTTTTAAAATAAACTTACATTTTTGAAATAGCTTTTGATTTACCGAAAAATTGTGAAGATAGAACAGAGTTCCCATACACCCCACACCGGTTTCCCCTCTTACTGGTCTTTTCCATTTGCATGGTACGTGAGCTGCCACTAATGAAGGGCTAGTAATACATCACCTTTACCTAGTCAATGTGTTAGGGGAAGCACACTGATTGAAAACGCCCACCTTGGCCAGGCACCATAGTAACCATTTGCATGAGTTGTTTTATGACAGGAGGTCCTGGTGAGGAACAGGGAACTAATAAGCCTCCACCAACCAGAAGAGTTCGGGAAAGGTCAAAAGGAGACACCATCTATCTGACCACCTCCCAGAATCCTTCTCTCTGGCATCCATCTTGGCTGAACAAGGCTTGCACCATCAGGAAGGACTCTGAGTCAGAATGATTGGCCAAAGACCACCCGGAAACTAATCTCATCACCGTAAAACCCGAGACTGTGAGCCACACGGCAGAGCATTTCTCCTGGGTTCCCTTACCTTCCTGCTGTCTGCCGGGGCACCCTTTCCCAGTAAAATCTCTTGCTTTGTGAGCACATGTGTCTCCTCTGATAATTCATTTCCAAGAGTTAGACAAGAGCCCAGTTTTGGGCCCTGGAAGGAGTCCTCCTTCCTGCAACAAATGCATTCTTCAGGTTGTCTTAGCTTTTAACTAAATGTCCCTTTTCTGTTCCAGCACCCGATCCAGACTCCACACACTTGATTGTCAGATCTCCTGAGGCTCCTCTTAACTGTGGCATTTTCTTCCTTCCCTTGGTCTTGAGACCTGGTTTGGAAAGCTACCAATATTCTTGCCTGGAAAATTCCAAGGACAGAGGAACCTGGTGGGCTACAATCCATGGGGTCACAAAGGTTGGACAGGACTGAAGGACTAACACCTTCACCTCACTTTCACTTTGGAAAGCTACTAACCAGGGATTTTGTACTATGCCCTTCAGTTAGGATTTATCTGATGTTATTCTCATGATTAGGCTGAGGTTACAGGTTTCAGGGAGGAAAACCACAGAGATAAACTGTCATTTTCATTACACCTTATCAAAGGCACATATCACTCCTCCTTCTCCCTCCCTCCTTTCAATCTGTCCCCTTTGAAAGGACGTCTGTAGGTCTGGGCCACATTTAAAGAGTAGGGGAGTAGGGAGTCATGCTCCACCTCCTTGAGACAGGATATTTACAGAAATTAATTCAAAATTTTCAACATGGGAGATTTATCTCTTCTCCTCACTTATTTACGTATTCAATCATTTATTTAATTATTATAGGTACATGGATGTTTATTTCATACTTTGGGTTATAATACAGTGCTATTTTATTTGCTTTATTGCTCAAATAATTCCCAACTTTAACCATTGGGGGCTGTTTTACTTGGCTCCAATGCCACGTTTAAAATACTCCTGTCATTATGTTGCTGTTTTTTTTTTTTTTTTTTTAACACTTTACTCTCTGACACTGGAGATATTCCAGGATCATCTTGTATATTTCCTTCCTCAGTCATAAAATCAACCATTCCTCCAAGGAACTCTGGTTCCTTCTAATGGAGATTGGTATTACAAAACAAGATCTAAATATTAAGTACATTCATTGACACTAAAATTTAGTTGCTTCTAGGACCTTGCAGCTGACAAAATAAGGAAATCAAAAAGTGAAAGTGAAAGTGAAGTCGCTCAGTTGTGTCCGGCTCTTTATGTCCCGTGGACTGTAGCCCACCAAGCTCCTCCTTCCATGGGATTCTCCAGGCAAGAATATTGGAGTGGGTTGCCATTTCCTTCTCCAGGGGATCTTCCCGACCAGGGATCGAACCCAGGTCTCCCACATTGCAGGCATAGAAAAGTATATACTAACCTGTGTAAATATACATATCTACGTATATTTCTATATGTAACCATCTTTATTCATATTAAGCTAAACATCAGTTAGTACAAATGTCTGCCGCTCTCAACTACTACTTCATGTATCATTCCAGACCCTTTTCCTTGATATTGCTAACCTCCCACTTCAACAGTGAGAAGCCTGCTTCCACCATACACCCTCTTTTATTTAATTGCTCAATTCCAGTACAATTGTGCAGCAATACCAGAATTGTTAACTCTTTCTCCCGTGAGACTCCGCTTTATCATCTAGAGTACAGTACTTACACACAGTTTCTTTGTCCTTAAGTCTTACAGATTCTACTAATTTGCAAAGTTACTTAGGTCAGCACTCCTTCCCCACCCCCATCCTTTTCAGTAAGGTTGTTTCACACATTAGTAATACCTTAGGTTATTTTATCACATTCTGCATTCCATCCAAAGATCTCCTGACCTCTTAAATTATATTTTTTAATTTGTGTGAAGTTCACCCTCAGTGACACTCCACATCTTCAATCAACTACCAATTGCCTACCCTTATATAGTACTTATTATGTGCCAGACTTGTAACAAACTTGTAGTTAATGGGGGATAAGGCAGGGTCTGGGGAAGGATAAATGGGGAGATTGGGATTGACATGGATACACTACTATATATAAGCTAGTTAACTAATAAGAACCTGCTGCTGTATAGCACAGGAAACTCTATTCAGTGCTCTCTTTTGGCCTATATGGGAAAAGAATCTAAAAGAAAAGAGTGAATATATATATATATATATGAATAACTGGTCCACTTTGCTATACACTTGAAATTAACACATTTAAAATCAACTATTCTCCAATAAAAGGTTTTAAGAAATAGTTCACCTTTTGTGACGCAAAATGACTAGTGTCTGGGATCCATGGTTGTAGGAAATTTGTTTTTTCCTAATGAGTGTTTACCAGGCTCCCCAGGAGGCTCAGTGGTAAAGAATCCACCTTCAGTACAGGAGACGTGGGTTTGACCCCTGGGTTGGGGAGATCCCCTTGAGGAGGAAACAGCAACCCACTCCAGTATTCTTGCATGGGAAATCTTATGGACAGGAGCTGGCAGGCTACAGTCTATGGGATCACAAAAGAATCAGCTATGACTTAGAGACTGGACAACAAGAACAGCAAATAATAATTTGGAAAAGTTCCTTTCAGATGTGTTACTTACTCTTAGGGATGTCAAAGACATTTTTAGATTTGTGACCAAAGTTGGTAAAACTTTACTGAGGTTTCATGAACAAGCTGTAAGACTTGGGAGAACTTTCTACAGACTACCAGTCGGGGCCGTGCACTCCAGGCTTTGTTTCTCCTCCACATCCATATACTTCTGATGCCACAGCCCCACACCTTTGTGTCCCAAGATCAAGTGAGCCCTCCCAGAGGACAGTAGCAGTATTCCTGGACACCATTCTTGCTTTGGAATAGCTAGTAGTGATGTAACTATACCTGAAAGTATTTAGACCCATGTAAAACACTTCTGCAGGTTTAAATAATTGCAGTTCAAATATCTTTGTTGCGGCAAGTTTTTCAAAAATACTACCATGTGGACATGAGCCTACATTCCTTAGAAAATGAGGAGCCCTGAGGATTAAATTTATTGGCTTCATGTAAATTTACCTCTGAGTCAAACTTTTCATTCATTTATTCAACAACATTTAATGATCACCCCACATGTAAAGGGGCATGTGTTCAGTGAAATATGAGACAAAATCCCTGACCTCATGCCATCAGAAACCCGTTTCAGTAGAACGAAACAGTACAGATTATTGACAAGTAATTTCAAAATTTTATTTTCCATGAAGAAAATAAACAGGGGGCTATGATGCAGAATAAGAGGATGGCCTAATTTTTTAAAAAAAACTGCAAGTGAGGTGATATCTAAGCTCAAACTAGAAGGAAGAAAAGGAGTTCAGTATGCAAAGAGCTGAGGATGAGCCTTCTGGGAAGGAAATGGCTCACAGACATACACTCAGGCTGGAAAGAGATCAGCCTCCTCCGGGATCTGACGGGCTGGAGTTTAGTGAGAGAAATAAAAGGGACATGATTGAGGCTGTGCAGTGAAATGGGAGCCAGATCCTACAGGGCATTCTCTGCAGGCCCAGAGAAGAATGAAAGTGAAAGTGAAAGTCACTCAGTCGTGTCTGACTCTTTGCCACCCCATGGACCCCATGGACTATACAGTCCATGGAATTTTCTATGCCAGAATACTGGAGTGGGTAGTCTTTCCCTTCTCCAGGGGATCTTCCCAACCCACGGATTGAACCCAGGTCTCTTGCACTGCAGGCAGATTCTTTACCAGCTTGCCACAAGGAAAGAATAAGTTGTGTTCAAATGGCAGAGAAAGCGCTGAAGTATTCGGTTGGCCAAAAAGTTCTTTCAGATCTTTTCACTGTGCCTTATGGAAAAACCCAAAGGAAATTTTCGGCCAACCCAATATTTTTAACAAGAGAGTGACTGTTTGAGACTTTCCGCTTTTAAAGAAGAGGAAATTCTTTTAAAGGAGAGTTCTGTAAGGGGGGATATATTGGGAGGGGAGGTCATAAAGGAAGCTGGGAGACCAGTTATCTGGGTGGAGAGCTGGTTTCACCATTTCCAGACCAGGTAGGCTTGGATAAGCTGTTTGACCTCTCTTAGCCTCAGCTCAAAGTTGGGGTGGGGTGAGAAGCTGGCCCCTCAGCCTGCCCTTAGTGTGCCCATGGAGTCCTCTGCTGAGACACAGACCACCCAGGAGGCAGAAGAGTGGTGGGAATTTCTGATGTTCCAGGTCAGGGTTTGTCTCAGCCCTGACTTTTGTCAGCGAGCCAGACACGGTATCGAGTGAACAAATGAGCAGGAAGCCATCTCTCAAAGAGAGGTCAGGAGAACAAATGAACTTTTATTTACTTTGCTGTTCTTGTGTTCATAGCAAGGACAGCAAGGAAAGGAACTAACTCCTTGAACCTCTTCAATAATTGCATTTTAGTCAGTCATTTGAAGTTCAAGCTACAGGAGAGGCTAAGAGGGGCTCCAGCTTTGTATGCAGGCAGGCAGCAGTTGGCCTGCAGATGGCTGAGGGGATATGTCAGACACCTGGGATACGTCCAGTGTCAGAGTTATGTCTGTGGTGGAAATGATAAAGTTATCCCTGTGGTGGAAATGATAAAGCTACAAAATAAGAGAAAGGCCATGAGTTCACATAGTCTGGGGACCATAGCTTTGTCTGGGGGATGAACAGAGCTGATCAGGAAATTTGCTTAAAACATCCAGACTCTTCCCCTAGATTCTCTTCCCTGAGAAGCTTAGCATGTAACTCCTTCTTACTCTTCTGTCATCTCTTCCTCTTTCTCTAATTCTTCATTGTCTCCCCTCCAAACTTGCCTAATCTCCAATCACCTCCTCGTCTTTACCCAGAGCCTCTTTGCTTCCCCCGTGACATATCTGACACTCTCTCAGCTTCTCCAATTTGCATGGCCCTCCTCTGAAAATAGCTCATCATTTATTTTTTTTCCACTCTCAGACACATAAACATTTAGTGAGCATGTATAATATGTACCATGCATTGAGTAACTTTTCACATTTAAGTTTCACTTCTACCCTATGAGCTAAGTCCTGGTATTTTCCAGATTTTACAAATAAGAAAACTGAGGGGTAGCGAAATGAAGCAAATTGACTGGAGGAAGTAGAATTTGCCAGACTTGACCTCATGTTGCTCAATTGCCAACACCATATTCTTAACTATTATGCCATCCTACCTCCAAGTGACGGTGATAAAACCTGTAACCTCTGGATGACCTTTGCACAAGGATGGATGCGTGTTCAAGGTAACAGGGGTCATGGGAAACCAAGCTGTACCTGCTCATAGAGAGGGCAGCTCCTCTGTTCCCTGGGGGGCAGAATGGGGCCAGGGGACCTGCCATCCACGGTGGAAGTGGCATTTGGACTCAGCACTGGATAGAGGTGTTCTCCCCGAGATGAGGGATGAAGAGAGTGCCCTCATCTGTTAGGATGGGCCCGAGTGGATGGCTCGCAACAGGAAAAAGAAAACCCTCCAAAGAAACCTGCCAGATGGTTAGGAGCTGGTACGGAACACAGGAAGTAGATCCAGGAAAAAGATGTGGCAAAGCCAGGCCATCTTAGGTGTCAGGGCAACAGGAAAGAAGCTTCAGGCAGGAGGGGCATCTATGAAGGTGCTATGCTATGACAGAAGTGAGTCAGGGCCAACAACTCGCTTTTGGAAAATCAATTCATCTATTTAGTCATCAAATACTTGTGCACCTCCTGTGTCCCCAGCCCGAGTCTCAGGACTGGGTGTTCATGAGTGAACAGAATTGAACAATGCCTCTGCTCTGCAGAGATTTAATTGACACCACTCTTGTAGCAAAGTGACCAAAATTCGCTGGATGATGACAGTGAGAAGAGTGTGCCAGGCCTGAAGACAACACAGTTAGAGCTGTCAGAAGAATGAATCGCCCAGGATGGGGGTCTGGTGGGAGGCTGCAAGGGGTGCTGGAAACTCCTACAAGTTCTGCAAAGAATTTGCAGCTGATGGAGGAAACGTGTTTCTTCTGTTGAACTGGGCTCATGACAAGCTTTGACTGGGATGGTGCAGCTTCTTTAGCTTATGACTATCTGGGGCTGTGCCCCCAGTCAAGGTCAATGATCCCTTTTCTTTGGGCTTCCCAGCTAGTGGGGCAACCTGGCCAAAGGGCCAGGGACTCTGTCCGAGGTGTCCTGGAGTTGAGAGCTGGAGGGAGGACTCTAGTTCTGGCCCAGGGGAATTCAAGGCTGGCAGCTTCCATGAAATTTTTATTTTTATGAAAAAAAAAAAAAAGAATCAGGCAACAAATATTTATTGTTGCAAACTTCTTTGCTTCACAGAAAGAGTTTACTCTGAAACACTTTCAAATACATACTAGAGAAAACTCTCATTATGTGCAAAATGGAATCTAAATAATCAAAATTGTATTTATGATCAACTTTTCCGAAATTCGCCTCAGACAGGTCAGGATGTCCCAGTGAGCAGGTACTAATAAGGTGGCCTAATTTCTGTGACTGATGCTATGATACCAGTTGAAATTACTAGTTTTGTA
The DNA here is from genome assembly GCF_014754425.2 of Oryx dammah. Lineage (NCBI taxonomy): Eukaryota > Metazoa > Chordata > Mammalia > Artiodactyla > Bovidae > Oryx > Oryx dammah. The sequence goes on from NW_024070205.1 coordinate 55,211,167, forward strand.
AGGCATGCGATAGTAAAGCTATTCCAAACATTTACATGAGCAAATGCCTATGGCAAGGACCAAAAATTAGAGTCTCTAATATTGTGTAACTAACCTCTCTGTGACCTTGAACAAATCATTTCACCTTTGTAAACCCCAGGCTTCTTTCCTAGTAAAAGAGAGAGTGCATTAAACAATTCCTAAGTTCCCTTCCCATCCTGACGTAGCATTTCTGCAAGGTTCCATGAAGAAAACCACTAGGGGATTTGCATGAATGGAATGGGGCTAAGATGCCTACCAAGTGCGGAAGAAGAAAAGACACACATCAGCCAGAGGGTCCCAGCTCTGAGAGCCTGGATCTAGGCATCCTCCTGTATCAAGAGTATTGCACAGATGATGATACAGACTGTGGTCATCACTCACTCGGGAGAGATTTTGTTTTCCTCTCTGTGGCCTAAGGGACAAGTTGTGATCATGTAGATCAAGACTAGAGGGTCTTTAAGAGTAGTTGCATGTGTAGGCGGCTCTTGGGAGAATGAGGTGCTTTGCACGAGTGAATTCCCAGATAAATCCCAAGTATATTTCTGCAGCTATCAACGCTACTTTCACTAGGTTTAACCTATTTTCCTCAGGGCTGGTGTGAAGAACACGCACTGTTATTCTGTGTTACCTGATAGGCTGTGGCTGGTTTAGGAATAAAGTTCTGACTCCGGATAACCGAGTACCCTTCACCTTTAAAGCTTCTGTTTGTTCCTTTGCATCTTTGTTTGTTTTCATTCTCTCTGCAGTCCACTCTCTCCCTGTCCTTGCTTTTTTGTTTTGATCTGCATGTGTCTGTTTTACACAGAACTACCTAGCAGAGGGCGTGAAGGAGATGCCTTGCTTCCCTTGTGTAGTTCATCTGAGCTTCCTGATGGCTCCTTTCTCAGAATGAGGCTTTTATAACTTTCTGTCAGAGTGACAGAGCTACAAGATTGATCTCCATCAGTTACTCAGGTATGAAAATCTGTGTTTAGAAATCAAGAATCAATTCATGAAATAAACGATGGTTTGCAAGGCAATGGGCATTGTGGGAAATTTAGATGGAGTCTAATCAGAAGAGGATCTTGCTCTATGAAATGTGAAAACATCACTGCCTCTTGAACTTTATGCTCTCTTATCTGCAACATGAGACTAGGAATGCCCACCACGGAACTGTTGTTAAGTTCAAATGTGATAGAGAGAGAAAGTGAAAACACTTTGTAAAGGACAATGTGAAATTCAATTCTTACGACATAGCACTGCACTATTATTTGTGGGCCCATCTCATCCTCTAAACTGTAATTTATTTTAGGACAGAACGTTTGCCTTATATCCAAGGGTGACATGCAAATATTGAACAACTGGCAGGGTGTCAGCCAATCAGGTTGGACAATGGCCTAATCAAAGCAGATGTTGGTTATAAACAGCCAGAGTGACTAAGCCTGCCCTTAGATTAGCCCTGCTCTAACCCATGGGAATCTTCCAAAGAACTAGTACAGTATCTTACACGTAAGAGATGCTCAGTGAATGAACCAAGCTGCTTTGCTGCTTTTTATCTACCTTGTATAACTCTACTTGCAAAAATTTTAGAGGACCGTTCCTCGTTAAAAAAAAAAAAAAAGAAGGAAAGAAAGAAAAAAAAAAAAGAACTACATCTCTCTCTCTCTCTTTATATCCCCAGATTTCTTAGGGGCATGTGATATGTCTCTGCCCTACTTGACTTCCCCACAGAATATTTTTTTCCAAACTCAGTTCCAGGCACTAATCCCCGAACACCTGAAGCCTCTTTTCTTTTACCTGAGTTATAGATTCATTAACCCAGACTTTTTAGAAATGTTATTATTAGAACTTTAATCACCCATGTCCTCCTTTTAAGTTCTTTCTAAAATTACTTTCTGGCAATAATAATTATGTCAATCAGGGGCCAGCCAAATATAACTGTGGCCCTCGAGGCAAATCAAGACGGGAGTTTCCAGCCATAATCTATTATTTGGCTCCAAATGGTTGTGCTCATTTTCCTCCACCCCCACCCCACCCCCAAACTCCCTTCCCTGTCCTACCTGACATTCTTTGGTGTAAAGTGACAATAATAACAAATGGAGTCCTAAAGACTAGGGTAGAATGTTAGAATTGGATCTGTCTTAGCATCTATTGCTTATGTTGGAATCTGGGGCCAGATTCTGCCAGTCATATCTTAAAGGAATGCGAAAAATGACATCGTAAGTAAATAGGGTCAAAGTCAAGGGCAGAGGCCAAAATAGTAGTGGAATTGCTGGGGGTGGGGCAGGGCTTGGGAGTGTAGTGATATTTGGGTTGGAAGAGAGAGGAACTAGAGACAGACAGACATGAAGAGAAGACACAAAGTGTGCAGGTGGTAGGACTCCCATTTTGCAAGGTGGTCTCAGCCACGGGTGCTTCTGATGTGATGCAGGAGAGCCGTGGCCAATGGATCAGATGCAGACAGAGAAGTCGCCGCCAGTGGAAGCATGTTAGCCATGGTTCACGTGACTTCCCGCTTTCCTACCCTGCCATTTCTGTGGCCAAAGTTCTGTGGAGTCCAGGCTCGGAGCCCACTTTGACCAGCCACGTGGCATTTCATGACCCAACTTTCATCACCTTTGCTCAGCATATCATCCCTTCCTCACCCCCTTCTTTGTCCTGCTTCCTACTTCACTTCTTAAACAGTTCTTCTCTGCCCTCAATGCTTAATGGAAAGTTTACTCACATTTCCTTTTCATTTCTGGAGGAAAGGATCCCCGGGATAACGATTGTCCCCATCCTGCTGACCCATTCCTCTATCGTCCTGCCTCCAGGGCTTCTTGCTGACAACTGCTCTCTTCCTCTCTTGTACCTTCAAGCAGCAACTCAGCTCAGCCGCCAAAATACTCAACCCCTGCTTTCTGAAACAGAGTCCCTGGTACTTCTGCTTCCTCCATCTAGCCTTTTATCTCATCCCTTTCCTTAATCACAGCACTTCTTGAAGGGGGAGTCCTTGACACGGTCACCTCCACTGTCTCCTGGCTTCTTCTTCCCTATGTCTCTGCCACTCGCTCCTAGTTGTCATGCCCAAGTGTCTTCTCTGACCTCAACCTACTAAAATTCCCTACAGCGTCAGACACACCGTTATCCTCTTTTTTTGAAATTCCTTTCTAAGCTCCTCTTTCTCCTGATCTTCCTTCATTTCTCTGACTGCTTTTCCACAAATTCTTTCTTTTCCCACAAGTGCCTAGCAAATAGGATCAGTGTATTCTTAAATATATATATATATTTTTTTAATTAGAGGATAATTGCTTTGTAATATTTTTTGGTTTCTGCCATACATCAAGGACCAGCATATTCTTTCTAGACCTACTACTGAAAGTGTATTACTGGGTAAGTTGCTTCCACTCTGGCTACTGTTTTTTTCTGCAAATGAGGAGCTTTGTATGTGGACACTTGCACTGTCTATTTCGGGAGTAGTTTGATTTCAATGGCTATTTATTGACTAGTTCTTATGTGCAAAGAATGGTTTTGGGAAATGTACTCAATAAGTTTGAATGACATCAGGAGCCAAAGTTACTCTACCATCTGTAATGTGGCAATAACCTAACCAGCTACTGTAACATTTAGTGGAATGAGACAGTGTTAGGGTTCCACAGAAAAACAGAACCAATAAGATGTGTATAGAAACATAAGAGGAGATTTGTTATTTGAGTTGGCTCATATAGTCATGGAGGTGCCAAAGCCATCCCCACCGCCACCACCGCCCCAGTCTGCAAACTGAAAAACCAGGACAACCAGTAATTCAGTCTGAGTCCAAAGGCCTATAGACCAGGGGAGCTGATGGTGCAACTCCTGGTTCAAGGGTAAAGTTCTAAGGCATAAGTCCCAGAGTCTAAAGACCAGAGAACCAGGAACTCCTATGTCCAAGCATAGGAAAGAGGGAGGGAATTTTCCCTCTTTTACCTTTTTGTTCTGTTTGGGCTGTCCAGGGATTGGCTCATGCCCATGCACCTTTTTGATCCCCCTCTATTTGCTATGAAGTGATGGGGCTGGATGCCATGATCTTAGTCTTTAAAAGCTTCATGGCAAACAGATGGGGAAAAAAATGACAGACTTTATCTTCCTGGGCTCCAGAATCATTGTGGACCATGACTGCAGCCATAAAGTTAAAAGACGCTTGTTCCTTGGAAGAAGCTATGACAAACCTATTAAAAAGCAGAGACATCACTTTGCTGACAAAGGTCCATACAGTCAAAGCTATGGTTTTTCCAGTAGTTATGTATGGATGTGAGAATTGGACCATAAAGAAGGCTGAGTGCTGAAGAATTGATGCTTTTGATCTGTGGTGTTGGAGAAGACTTTTGAGAGTCCCTTAAACAGAAAGGAGATCAAACCCAGTTAATTCTAAAGGAAATAAATCCTGAATATTCATTGGAAGGACTGATGTTGAAGCTATAGTACTTGGGGCACCTGATACGAAGAGCTGACTCACTGGAAAATACCTTGATCCTGGGGAAGATTGAGGGCAGGAGGAGAAGGGGCGACAGAGGATGAGATGGCTGGATGGCATCATCAACTCTATGGACATGAGTTTGAGCAGACTCCAGGAGATAGTGAAGGACAGGGAAGCCTGGCATGCTGCAGTCCATGGGGGTCACAGAAAGTTGTGACTGAGCAACATGCACATTGGTGAGGGTGTCTTCTTCACTGTGATGATTCAAATGCTTCTCTCTCCAGGAACACCCTCATAGACCTCAGATAGAATGATGCTTTACCAGAGCTGTTTTACTTAACATAGAAACAGGCAGCATACAAATAAGCAAACAAATAAATATGATCAGCCTTGCTCATCTTTATTTAGCTGGCTAGCAACTGTTCATTGAACACTTATTCTGTGCCAGATATTATGCTAGCTATACAAATATAGTCATTGTTTATAATCCTTACAGAACCTCAGAAAGCATTGTTATTATTCCTATTCCAAAAATTAAACTGAGGCTCAGAAAGGGAAATGAATAGTCACAGAAGAAAAAAAAAATAAACAGAGAAGTTGGGATGGTATTTTGTAATCTGCTTCTTCATGTACTTTCTGACAATGTCTATTTTCTCTTCTAAACTGTAAACTCTTTAGGACAGAGAATATGCTAACTGTTCATTCATGAATCCCTAGCAGTAGTGTCCGCTAGTAGTCGGACACAACTGAGTAGCTTCACTTTCACTTTTCACTTTCATGCACTGGAGAAGGAAATGGTAACCCACTGCAGTATTCTTGCCTGGAGAATCCCAGGGACAGGGGAACCTGGTGGGCTGCTGTCTATGGGGTCGCACAGAGTCAGACACGACTGAAACGACTTAGCAGCAGCAGCGGCGGCATCTAAAAGAGAGGCACGGGGTAGACTATAAGTTAAGTAATAAATTGATCAAGTTAAACTCCAGGGTCTCCTGATTCTAAAGCCCATGCCCTTTTTGTTAAGAGACGTGGTCTTTTATGAATGCTATGTATCACAGACATGTATGTATGTGTATGTGTCACAGACTTTCGGGGAACACAAAGGAGTCCTATTTATGAATTTGGGGGAGGGTTTCTGTGTTGTTTTTGGCTTGGCCTTGCTAGAGAGTATACAGTCTAAGAGACAGGACCCAAGATGGCCAAGCAGTGTTGGGATTGACTTTAGAATGGGTGGGCAGGGGGTGAGAGACACTACAGGAAAAAGTTCTAAGGAGTTAAGGAGATGAATTCAGTGTCTGACAAAAAGTGATCAAAGGAATCGGAAACTCACTCCCTTACAAATACCTCTAGGGCCAGCTCTGTTGATCTGGAACAGCATTATCCAACGGAAATGTCATGCTAGCCACATGTGCAAATGATAGATGTAATTTTAAATTATCTAGTAACTTCTTTTTAAAAATGTAACAAGGAACAGGTGGAAGTAGCTTAGTAATATGTTTTGTTTAATCCTGTATTTCTAAAATGCTATTTCAAGATGTTCTTAAGATGAAATTATTCATGAGGTATTTTGTCTATTTTTCCTGTTGAATCTTCAAAATCTAAGCATGCATTTTATAAGGACAATAGGCGTTTATTCATTCTAGCCACAATTCAAGTGCTCAAATAGCCATGTGTGGCTAGTGGCTACCGTATTAGACAGTGTGGGTCTAGATATAAAGTATGGTCTGTGGACCAGCTACATCAAAGTTTCTGGAAAGTGTGAGGGAATGCAGAGGCTCCAGTCTCACCCCTGACCCCATGAGTCAGAATCAGCAGTTTAACAAGATACCCTGGGGAATCTGTGTGTACTTGAAGCTGGAGAAGCTGTGGTCTAGAGAGCAGGCAGGAGCTTCCAGTCTGCTAGAAGCCAAGGAGGATGAAGCAGAGAGCTGTATATTCACAGTCAAGCGCTTCACACATTCCTGATAAAGAGCCAGGAAAGCCAAAAACATTAGGCAGCTGCAAAAATACAGTACATTTTTATGTCCCATGCGGTTTTGTGAACTGTGACCTCTTCATTTTGCCAAATCCACTCCTTAGGCCCTTATGCTGAGATCTTGTAATAATTCAACTGTAGGTCGATTAACTTGGGAAAGCAAAACAAGGAATAAATAACTGCAACAAGATGTCACCATTAATTCTGGGATTTAAAACAGCTTTCTTAATACATGATAGAACACTGGGAAAGCAATCTGCATTGACTGTGGAAGCTCCTGATGGGCTCAAAATTCAGGATGTTTAGATAAAGATTAAATATGCATTTGTGGGGAAAAGCAAAAATATTCATCTTTCTTCCTTCAGGCTAAATGGACACAAATCAGAGGCTTAGAAACTTATCTCAGGTTTATTTTTGTATTTCCAATCTCTAGATTGCTTTAGATTTCTAAAACTAGAAGCCTTACTGCTTTTTTCTGCTTTCTCCTAATAAATTATAGTGGGAGGGGGCAGGGGGATTTATTTTCCTTCATTAATAATCATAGCTTAGATTTTCAATTTTCTTTTCTATCCTAGATTTATTTAGTGTGTAGTCATTACCATTTCAGAGTAGTTTTACACTCTTGGAAATGAAGGCATTCAAAGATGAGGTACACTCAATTTAGTGTGTCTTCTGTAATGCAGGAAAGGAATGGAGCTGTGTTAACACTCAGTAGAATGCTTATTTCCCAGGTCTTGCTCTGCTCTGTCTCCAAAAACGAAGAAGGTTGTATTAGTGTGTTAGTCAGGGTTTTCATAGAAACAGAACCACTAGAATGTATGTTTGTGTGTGTGAAGCAGGGAGGGGGCGGGGTTGTTTTAAGGAAAAAGCTTTTCTGGTCATAGAGGCTGGCAAGTCCAAAATCTGCAGAATGAGCTGTCACTCTGGATACCTAAGATGAACCAATGTTGTATTTTAAGTCCAAAGGCCATCTGCTGGCAGAATTCTTTCTTTTGTTGTCAGAGGGGGAGATTAGATTGAGATCTTTAACTGGTTGGATGAGGCCCACCCATATTATGGAAGGCAATCTGCTTGACTCAAATTCACTGATTTAAACATTGGCCCCACCCAATGAAAGACCCTCACAGAAATAGCCAGAATACTGTTTGATCATCTCTCTGGGCACTATGGCCAAGTCAAGTTGACACTTGAAATTAACCATCACAGATGGATATCACAGCAGCTCAAAAACACAAGGGAAAAGCTCTGCATCATCATGAGAAAAGGAGGCATAATCTGTTCCTCATACTATGGGATCAGAGAAACTCATCTTTGGGGTTCTTCAAGGTTTGAGTACAGTGTCTCTGGGCATGTATTAAAACTCAACATTCAGAAAACTAAGGCATCCGGGCCCATTACTTCATGGAAAATAGATGGGGAAACAATGGAAACAGTGAGAGACTTTCTTTTCTTGGGCTCCAAAATCACTGCAGATGGTGACTGCAGTCATGAAATTAAAAGATGCTTGCTCCTTGGAAGAAAGGCTATGACAAAACTAGACAGAATGTTAAAAAGCAGAGATATTAATTTGCTGACAAAGGTCTGTCTAATCAAAGCCATGGTTTTTCCAGTAGTCATGCATGGATGTGAGAGTTGGATCATGAAGAAAGCTGAGTGCCAAAGAGTTGATGCTTTTGAACTGTGGTGTGAAGACTCTTGAGAGTCCTTTGGACTGCAAGGAGATCCAGTCAATCCTAAAGGAAATCAGTCCTAAATAGTCATTAGAAGGACTGATACTGAAGCTGAAGCGCCAGTACTTTGGCCACCTGATGCAAAGAACTGACTCATTGGAAAAGACCCTGATGCTGGGAAAGACTGAAGGCGGGAGGAGAAGGGGACGACAGAGGATGAGATGGTTGGATGGCATCACTGACTTGATGGACATGAGTTTGAGCAAGCTCTGGGAGTTGGTGATGGACAGGGAAGCCTGGCATGCTGCAGTCCATGGAGTCGCAAAGAGTTGGAAAAGACCAAGCGACTGGATTGGGCATGCATTTGAACTCACTAAGCTTCCCCAAAGGCTGCTACCAGACTCTCTCATACTGGATGCCCCCTTGTCTGGCATAAAAACCATCAGCTTTTGTCTGGGTCAGAGTTGCCCCTCACAGAGATGCAGCAAGACCAGCAGCGTGACTGCTTCCCTCCCACCCCATGAGCGTGGGCCCAGCATCTGCTGGGGACAGCCAGACTGAGCTTCAGTGCTACCTCATTTTTGGCTGCAAAGATTTCAACAGCTCCTTTCTGTGGCCAAATTTTGTTCTAGTCTGTTTATCTCATGAAAACAAAAATGTTTGGAATTGGCAATATTTCTTCTGCTTGACCAGTCCTTGCCCCTCTCTGCTCAAATATACCTTTCCCAGTCCCATAATCAAAAGTACAAAGAAATAATTTATAAACAAAACAAAACCCCACTCCTCAGCATATATCCAGAAAAAAACTCTTATTTGAAAAGATACATGAACCCCAATGTTCATAGCAGTACCTATTTACAATAGCCTAGACACTGAAGCAACCTAAATGTACGTTACTGGATGAATGGATAAAGAAGGTATATATATATATATATAAAATGCTGCTGTTAAGTCACTTCAGTCATGTTCGACTCTGTGCAACCCCACAGACGGCAGCCCACCAGGCTCCCCTGTCCCTGGGATTCTCCAGGCAAGAACACTGGAGTGGGTTGCCATTTCCTTCTCCAATGCATGAAAGGGAAAAGTAAAAATAAAGTTGCTCAGTCGTGTCCGACTCTTAGCAACCCCATGGACTGCAGCCCACCAGGCTCCTCCATCCATGGGATTTTCCAGGCAAGAGTACTGGAGTGGGGTGTCATTGCCTTCTCCTATATATATATATAGTACTTGGCCATAAAAAATAATGTCACTTGCCGCAACATGGATGGACTTAGAGATTATCATATTAAGTGAAGTCAGACAAAGAAAACAAATATCATACGATTTCACTTCTATGTGGAATCTAAAACAAGATACAAAAGAATTTATTTACAAACTAGAAGTAGATTCATGGACCTAGAAAACAAACTTCTGGTCACCAAAGGGGATAGCAGGGCCAGGGAGATATATTCGGAATTTGGGATTAATATGTATACACCACTATCTATAAAACAGGTAAACAACAGGATCTACTGTATAGCACAGGGAACTACACTCAATATCTTTTAATAACTTATAATGGAAAAGAATAGAAAATAATGCATATTATATATCACTTTCCATGCACTTGAACTAACACAGCCTTGTAAACTAAATATGTGTCAATAAAAATGTAATATCTAATGTAAAAAAAAAGCAAAAGAAAACAAAAATTTCCAGTCCTCTCAGCCTTCTTTTTTTCTTCTTTTCTTCCTTCTTTTGATTTCTCCCTTATTCCTCCCAAAAGTAATCTTAACAATTGGAAGATAGGAAGTGGGAAAGAAAAAAATTGAACTTTAGGGAAAGCAGCAACAAATTCTATATAGGCTAGAAACAACAAATGGTAAAATATTCTGGGTCATCTTGGAGAGTGTCTAAGTCTCTAGCCTTTCTAGTTCCTACTTTGGAGAACTCACATAATATATGAGGACTGGGATTGTGCATTGACAAGGGAATCAGAATTTTGTTGTCATTTCTGTTCTGTTCATAATACAGGGAAAACAGTTCATTGGACTGATTGCTGTCAGTAATGAAATTTACAGTTCAAATGAGAAGTTTATCAAGTAGCAGTAGTTTTCCTAGTTCCTGAGAATAGGGGAGAAAAAAAAAAGCAGAGACATTACTTTGCTGACTAAGGTCCCTATAGTCAAAGCTATGGTTCTTCCAATAGTCATGTATGGATGTGAGAGTTGGACCATGAAGAAAGCTGAGTGCCGAAGAGTTGATGCTTTTGTTTGTTTGTTTGTTTGTTTTGAGTTTTTTTTTGAGTTGATGCTTTTGAACTGTGGTGTTGGAGAAGACTCCTGAGAGTCCCTTGGACTGCAAGATGATCAAACCAGTCAATCCTAAAGAAAATCAGTCCTGAGTATTCATTGGAAGGGCTGATGCTGAAGCTCCAATACTTTGGCCACCTGATGACAAGAACTGACTCATTGGAAAAGACCCTGATGCTGGGAAATATTGAAGGCGAGAGGAGAAGGGGATGACAAAGGATGAGACGGTTGGATGACATCACTGACTCAATAGACATGAGTTTGAGCAAGCTCCAGGATTTGGTGATGGACAGGGAAGCCTGGTGTGCTGCAGTCCATGGGGTCCCATGGAGTTGGACATGACTGAGCAATTGAACTGACCTGACCGGAAAGAGAGGGGACACAGTTGTTGATTCATCCATAACTGCTATGTCACAGGCTGGTCCATGCGTCAGTAGTTGAATGAAACAGAGCCCCAGCACTCCAGTTGGCCACTCTTTGATCCAATCTCTCTCTCTTAAAATTCTGAATTTTTGTGAGCTGAAAGTTTATGGCATCCATTCCTCCATCTTAAAGATTCCAACTTGAACTAAAAATGTCATCAATTCCAATAGAGACTTTTCTCTTACCTGTTTAACACCTTGCAGTGACTTGACCTGACCTGACTTGAATTCATTTGAACACCTACTATGTGCTAGGGGTGGTACTGTAGGCCTAGTACTCAGCATATAGAGAATACTTAAATTCACCCATAAAGGGACTCATCCATCACATTTTGTACGTTCTTGGCCCTTGCAAGCCAAGAGTGCTATTCTACAGCGGTTGCTTTATCAATCACGTAAATCAGGGGACCTCACTGAACATTCTGCCTAGGTAGGAAGTCTAGTGGGCCACAGGCCTCCTTCAACAATGGAAACAGGGCTTCTTGGAGTGCTGCTCCCCATCTTGCCCAGAATAGAGAGGAGAATTTCCTTTCAAAGCACATCACCCAACTCCCAGGAATGTGAAAATTGTAGTTTCCAGGCACGGGTCTTGATGAAATGCTTCTTTCTGAAAAAAGCGGTTTATTGACATCAGTCTCCTGTTGGACAATAAACACTGGCCAAGCCCTCTGTTGGGCTTCCCTGGTGGCCCAGTGGTGAGGAATCCACCTCTCAATGCAGGAGACAGAGGTTTGACCCCTGGGTTGGGAAGATCCCCTGGAGGAGGAAATGGCAACCTACTCCAGGATTCTTGCCTGGGAAATCCCATGGACAGAAGAGCTTGGGGGCTACAGTCCTTGAGGTCACAAGAGAGTTGGACACGACTTAGTGACTAAACAACAACAACAAAGCCCTCTGTTGGGAAGCTGAACACAAGGAAACAAATGCCTCGAATACTCTAAAATGGAAGATGTTAAAATGGGAAATGAAGATACCTTCATTCTGTTGAAACAGTGAAAATAATGAGGGATATTTTCCTAAGTGTGGAAGATGAACATAATGTCAATAGTGCTGGCAAATGCAAAAATACAACTATTGTGTGGAATATAATGAGAAAGCTAATATTTCCATAGGTGCTAGTGGAAAAGAAATTGGATCTAAACTGTAAATGGGATAATATGGTAACAAACAAACAAGAACGATGTGTAAACAACAGAGATCCCCACAGACAGATGCTTGATTAACGTCTGCATGAATCATTCAGGAGAGGATTGAATTTAGGGACTTCAGAGGTCCCTCAAGTTTCAGCTACCAGGGAGAAGGCAAAATGAGTAGTTAGAAAAGTGTCAGATGAACCCTGGTATGCAGCTGAAAAGCCCAACAATTCATGGCACATATAAGAAAAATGCTATTCATTCATTCATTCATTTGCTGACTCATTCATTTATTCAACGGAGCTTCTGCACTCACCCTGTGCTAGCTCCTGTCCTATCTTAGGGATGGGACAGCAACAAGACGTGGTTGGCAAAAGAGAAGTCATTGGCCCTTCCTTGAATCTGTCAGTCGAGCCTGCAGTGAAACCCTAACACTGACAAGTTTACAGCACTATTTGAGAGGACTCTGGAAACGAAGTAGGAGTTTAATAGATCCCAAGCATGGAGGATGCAGTGGTGAGAGAGACCACACCAAGACATAGTGGACTCTGGGAAGTTTGGGAGAAAGTAGAGGAAAAAACAGTGAATTCTTCCAAAGAGGTAATTAAAAATAGCCTGACAGTCTGGAGGCTGAGGGGGATATGATAGAAGTTTATAAAATCATAGAGACTGTGAATTAAATGACACAGAATTGTTAAAAGCAGATGCTCTGGGGCCGGATTGTCTGGGTTCAAATGTTGCCTCTGCTGCTTTCCAGCTGTGTGACTTGGGGCAGATTACTTAATCCGCCTGTATTTCTGTTTCTTCATCTTTCAAGTAAGGCTAATAAAAGTACCTACTTACAGCATCCATTCAGATATGAAGATTGAAATGAGTTCATGTCTGTGAATCTCTTTCAACAGTGCTTGGCACAAAACAAAACACTAAAAAATGTTACCCACTATTATTTTTTTCCCCTTAGAATCAGTTTAATCAATGTTTAATTGTGAAGGACATAAAACTCAAGACCCACTCAGTCACCTAAAGGGAACTGTAGTATCCAGAAGTGGTACTGTCTTAATCCACTAGGCTATGCTGAGAAGGTTAGATTAATTCCTTCATGTTAGACCTGCAACAAGTCCTAAGGGGGTTTAAGAATGCTAAAGTTGTGTGTTTATCTCTTATCTTTGCTTCCCACAATATGAACTATGAACAACACAGCCTGACATAGCCTCCTGGGGCTGAAGGCCTCTGGGCCTGACAGCATTTCTTAATGAGAAAATGATTGCTCAGTTTGGCAAAGGGGAAAATGTTAAGTTTTTGATGTAGCAACACATAATAATAATAAGCCATCCACTGCAGAGCAAGGCATTGCCAGAGACCTAGGGCCAATGAGTTAGTGTTTGTTGTTTTCACAAGGAAATAAGTTGGTGTCAAGATCCACACACTTGGGCCTAGTCAGAACCCTCTTGACAAAGAACAGGAGGCATGTGTGAGACCACAGATGGTGTGGAACGTGGGGGAGGAGTAACTACAGAACGGGCATTTCTCACTGCACTTGAGACAGTTGTTGGTTAGTTGCTAAGTCTTGCCTGACTCTTTTGCGACGCCATGGATGGTGGCCTGCCTGCCTCCTCTGTCCGTGGGATTGAGAGCTTCTTAATTCCCAAGCCAACAGGTCAGTTACCTCCTCTACTGCCAGGCTGGACTTTGAAATGAGGGCTGATGTCAAACCTGGTGTTGGGCCCTGCCCTCTGCATTCTCTGGGCCTCAGATTGGTTTGCAGGTAAAACAATGGACCATGATTAAAAAAGAAAGAAAGAAAGAACAAATAAAATAGCCAGAATCTGTTGTTTCCTTCCAGTGAAATCTTACTTTGGAGTTTCAGGAGTAATATATGTAGATACATTTTAAGAGTGGAGCACGCGGGGCGGGGGTGGGTGGTGGTCTTAGAGCTCCACCAGCTCTCTGCTGCCTTGGATTCAGTCACTCCCACTTGCATCCCATCCCTCCTCCCTCTGGCTCATCCTAACACAGTTTGAAAACCACTGGCCTAGATAAGCTCTCAAGTCCCCTCCAGGTCAATGTTAGACCAGCTCTGTGACTCTGGTGCCTTTAGCACCAAAGTGACCTCAAATCAAGGGAGCCATTTCAGGTTCTAGAAGAATACTGTCCAATAGAAATATGTAAATGGCATAAGTCATTGAACATCTTCTAATAGCCATATTCTAAGAAAAAAAATAAATAGGTAAAATGAATTTTATTAGCATATTTTATTTAACTCATATATTCAAACTATAAACAATTGAATATTGAAATATGTAATGGACATAAAAGTAACAGAGATATTTTACATTTTTTATATGAAGTTTTCAAAATCCAGTGTAAACTTAGAGCACATCTCAAATCAGATTTGTCACATTTCAAGTGTTCAACAGTCACGTGCAGCAAGTGGCTATCACACTAGTAAATGCAGATAAAGAAACTTCAGTGCCTCAGAACATTTTCCTGAGTCCCAGGCACACGTACTTGTTTTAGTTGCTAAGTCGTGTCTGACTCTTTTGGGACCCCACAGACTGTAGCCCGCTATGCTCCTCTGTCCGTGGGATTTCCCAGGCAAGAATACTGGAGTGGGTTGCCATTTCCTTCTCCAGGGGATCTTCCCAACCCAGTGATCAAACCCGGGTCTCCTGCATTGGCAGGTGGGTTCTTTACCACCGAGCCATCTGGGAAGCCCCGAACTGCATTTTACCCGTGAATTTAATGGGAAAGATCTGCAGGCCTCCTGTGTTCAAAACTCAAGACAGTGAAAAGTGTAGATGGGTCCTTTGTTTCTGTCACCCCCATAAGCACTGCAGTGGCCCGCTCTTTCAGGGGATCCTTCTCCTTAGCCTTCCTCAAGGCCTCGAAGTGTCACAGGATATTTCAGCAGGCTGGTCTCAATGGCTTCTGCTCGCCACCTCACTTTTCTATCCCACTGCTCATCCTCCACTGCTTATTGATTTAACGTCACCTTTACCCTGCAATTTCCTCTTTCTAAATGTTCTCTAAGCCTTTCTCTGCTTTAATTCTAGTATCTTCAGGAATCCACTTCAACCTTGAGTATTTTGAGAACCTAGCTCTCACCAGTCCCAACCTTCTGCCATCATCCCACATACTTAACCATTTGTATACACATAAAAGCAGTCATTTAATTAATACATCCTTTTTTTCTTTTGGTCAAGCTGCACAGCATTTGTGACCCTAGTTCCCCACCAGGGATAAAACTTGTGTTCCTTGCAGTGGAAGTGTGCAGTCTTAACCACTGGATCACCAGGGAAGTCCTTAATACATTTTGCTGACTTAAGTTAGCTTCACCTTTTTGTTTTAACACAGTGCTATGCACTGAAGGAACTCATATTTTTCTCACAATGTTTGTCAGAACAAAGATACAGCTCAGTAAAATCATGTTAGAACACTCAAATGCAGTGAAGATGCTCCACTATTTCTTTGGGACTAAAATTGAACATTAAGGCTTTGCCAGATATTTGTATACAGATCAGGTTCACAGCCATTGGTTGGCTGGTATTACTAATTTAAATCTAAGGGTAGTACTTCAGATACTATTTCCTCACTTATGACTCAAAAAAATGGAACAAAATCAACTCTTCTGTTTTTGTTTTCCTACCAATATGATTTGAATATAAACTATACACTTAGAGATGCTTAATTAAAAAAATAATTACATCTTTGTATATGTTAATGACATGTTTATTCCAAGTTTTAGGCTTGATAACTGATGAATTTTGCCATCTTTCCCAATTTTTCAGTAGAACTGGCTTAGTCTTAGTCAACTAAATTATAATAATCCACTAGTTTGAAACTATAATAAAATAATCATCTCATTAAATGAACTGCATTTCCTTTTGAAGTTACTTTCCCCTCTGGGCCTTGTCGAAAGGCTGTTAAGAAGTATTCCTCAGTTGCATAAATTCCTGCTTTGTTTGGACTTAGATACGGAGGTGTCAGCAATGGATTCATAACTTCTAGATGGTGAGTACTTTTAACTAGAGGTACAGCATTTCCTGAAGCAAAGACACTACTTTTTTACTAAATGCCCTTGATCTGTAGAGAACCTCTCCCCCCTCACCTTCTCCCCTACTCCTCCTACCTCCCCACTTCCCACCCCCAAACTGCTTTACACTAGAACTTTTTCTTTTTTCTTTTGAGCTGGAGTTTTGCTATTTTACAGACATATAAATAAACATAGGGTCTCTGGATGAACAGTATAAGAGATGAGAGTCAGAATCAGGACTTATAGTCAGAACTCTTCAACCCTGGATTAGTCAATATTTTTTCAATAATTATCTATAGTTAGGAAAAGGCAAGTTATTAAAGCTGCAAATAGATCCAGGGTTAGATCCTCTGGGAAGTTTTCTGATTTCTGTGGAAATTATTCAGAACCCATCTTTCTTGGCCAGAATCTGCTGATCCCCAAAAATGTAAGGACCAAATGGTGTCCCCAAGCCAGTCACTGGTTATCATTAAAGGGTAATGTGTATGTGTGTTGCTGTGTGAGTGGAGAGGGGGGCTACAAAAATCCTTTCCTGTTTAAGATGACTGCATGCATTCACTTCAGTTTGAAACACCTCTGTGAAGCCTAGACTGTGTGCATATGTATATATGGGATCCCTCAGCTCACTGAACATATCTGGCCAGCAGGCCAAGGTTTGGCATCTTCAAATTTCAGGTCTGTACTTAAGGAAATGATGTGAATATGTCCCCAGGTCACTTAGCTTGCCTATCAGGCTTGCAACCTCAAGTACATCTCCAGACACCTTCAATGTGGTAAGAGAAAAATTCATAGCCAAATAGTCTATAGTGCTCATAACATATTATTCCACTACAATTATTTCACTCTTTCACCCCTGCCTCTCTCAGACAGGAGACGGAGGAAAAAGAAAAAACCCTCTATTTCTTTAGGGTTCCTTGATGCAAACTCTCTGCAGTTTATCTCATCATCTCCACTTCTTTTCCTACCCCCAAGACTTTCCAGCAGTTTCTCTGATTTTTCCTGACGATAAACAGGCCAGCTGGCAACACACCCGCCTCCAAATCCCCTGTTTTGCTCAGAAGGTCACCTCTGACCGCGACCCCTCCGGCGACGAAATACAGGAGAACCTAGAGGGGCGGCGCCGCCTCCAGTTCTCCGTCGGCTCCACTCAAGCTGGTTATTTCTTCTCAGCTCCAGCTCCTTTCCTCCAGCCGCTGCTGTTCCAGAAGCTCCGGGCTGTTGGGTCCTCGGCTCCCAGGGGCCCTACAGGGTGGCGGGCAACTGAGGAGGGGCGAGGGGAAGGCGGGCCTCGGGCCGGTAGCGCGTATCTCTGCGGAGCGCGGCGCGGGGACCTTGCTGGTTGGGTGGAAGAGGGGGCGCTAGCGGGCAGCAGGCCTTGCCCGGGTGCCGGGGCGGGCGCGCGGGCTATGGGGTGGCGCCTGTGCAGCCCCTCGGGGATGCGCCCTCTGTAGCTTCTGACTGGGAACCAGACTGCCGCCTCCGAGCAGCCCTCCGCATCGCTGCCTTCGAGCTACGAGTGGAGCCCCGGGAGGCAGGCGAGGGAAGCGGGGGCGTGACTGGGCGCTGAAGTAGGCGAGCCACAGGGCGCCGCGCCACAGCCGCGCCGGGCAGCAGTAGGGCAGCCGGAGGGGCAGCGACATCTGCGGGCGGGCGGTCGATGCTTTCTGGCGGCGCGGAGCAAGCGGGGCGGCCCCGAGGACTCGGGCCGCGGCGAGGCTGGCGGGCCTCACTGCCGGTGGATGGACGGCAGACTTGCCAGTCCCGCTGGAGCCCAGGCCTCCAGCGCGTGGCCCTGGGCTCAGACTGTAGAAGAAGCGATGTCCCTGGCCGCGCGTTTACATTCATCCCCCTGCTCGGGTAGTTGGGCGACGTCCGTGAATCTCCGGTTTATCAAGTCTCCTCGAGGGACTCAGGGAACCCGTTTTTCCAACTGGGGATAGTGATTATTCTCGTTGCCTCTTGCCTTTAGAAAGTTATTCTAACACGGTTGATCATCCAGCCAGAGTAAGAAGGGAAAATAAACAGCGTGGTCTGTCCCTTGGTGAGGCGATGTACAGGGATCCCGCCAAGTTCGCAGAGCCAGTTTTAGGCGGAGCGGCAAACACAGCCCATTGACAATTCGGCCCCGGAAAGGGTTAACTGCATCCTGCGGGTTCGGTTTACATGTAAATAGAGAGCAGCTGCTCCGCGCGGGCCCCAGTTGGCCCTTTTAAGTTTTTGATTGGTTGCCAATGACATCACCGTCCGTATTATAACACAGTGGACCCAAAGCGGCGTCGGATAAACCCTCCTTAAAGAGCCATGGCCACGCCCCAGCTCCGCCCCCTCCAGGTGCCCATTGGCCGCGGGCTGCAGCGAAGTAGCGGTCGGGTTTCTTCGGATTCCTATTGGTTCAACACGCCGTCGGTCGGCAGCCGGCCCGCCCCCTCAGAACCTTACATTTACAGTGTAGCAAAAGAGAAAGTAACTATGTTGCTGCTGGAGATCAATGAAGCCTAGTGAATGAGGGCTGAATGTGCGAATCCCTTGCTGAAGTGGAGCGCCAGATGGTGGAGGGTTACACTTATTTATGAAGTAAGTGGAAGTCACCGTGGCTACTCCTGAGAGTCCAGGGGTTTGAGGCGGTGTGAGTGTGAGTGAGTATGTATGTGGTGTGTGTGTGCGCGTGTGTGTGTTGCGATGTTTACGGAGGAGCCACGGCAGGTGAGGTTAAAGTGTTCCCGCTGTTGGCTCACGCCGCCCTGTGCGTTTACTCTCTCTGCAGTCTACTTGGATTGGGGGCGAAGAAAAAAATGAGGTTTGTTGGGATGCTTTGCGGCAGTTTTAAAGGCCAGGGACTTGTTAGTGCGCTGTGTTGCGAAGGAGGATGTTAAGTGCCCCGAAGTGGGGAAGCAGCATTCTCTGACCACTTAATTTTCTTTCCAGCCGCTAACTAGAGGTGGAAGGGCGACTAGAGAGCGAGGGGGATAGCTCAGTGTTTTTCGGGGAGGTTTCCTAGGCTGTCTGGATGGTTTCACGGGCAGTATATATGCCCGACCCTCTGCTGCAGGGATGCAGGTCTCTCTCTTTATACACTCCGTGCGTGTGTGCGTGTGTGTGTGTGTGTGTGTGTGTGTGTGTGTGTGTGTGTGTGTGTGAGTGTGAGAGAGAGAGAGAGAGAGAGAGCGTGTGTGCGCGCCGCGCACTCTGTGTGGAGGTGGGGGTCCCAGCTTATGTCTCCGTGAGCCCGCTTCTGCGTCCCTCTCAAGGGAAATGGACTGTTGATCCTGGGACGTACCCTACCAGGTAACACAATAGCAAAGACTTTTCACCGCTGGGTCCAGCTGGGAAACAGTTATAGCTTCTGGAATAGTACTCGCTCTTCAAAAAATACTACGCAAGGGAGGAAGGGGCGGGGGAGGGAGGGAAGAAAGGAGAAAGGGAGGGAGAACAGGGGTTGGATTCTTCTTGCCCATCTAAAGGTGGTGAGAGAAAGCTGAGTCCAGTGGGGATCTGTGGATGTGATAGGTGCATGCCCGTGTGTGTGTGTGTGTGTGTGTGTGTGTGTGTGTATTCTGCCTGTGACATTTTGGCTCTGTGTCTGAGAATGGTGACAGTCCTGTGTAGAGGGATGTTGGATGACATTTTTCCAGACATCTCTTAAAGTTGGTTTAGATGAGCTCCTCTTGCATGGCGTTTGGTGTCTCCTCTGTGTGTATGTCTAGTAGGAGAGGAGCCAGCAGGGCCCGGGAATGGAGTGCCTCTATGCCCATGGGGAGGAAGGAACTGTCCCTTTGCAGGTACCCTCTCATGAGACAGGACATAGACCCCTGTGGGCAACTCTTTACTTCTCACTGGGAAGTCTTCTTTATGAATCCATCCTCTTGAAGAGGGGGCACATCTGTGTGAGATCAAAAGATTATGCATAGTGGCTGCCTTCCGCTGAGAGAAGCTCTAGGATGTTCCTGTAGGGAAAGGAGGAGAATGGAGAGTTGAAGTGGTCCTTTTCTTAAAGGCAGAAGTGGAGTGGGTGGTGCGGCAAGGGAGCCATCTGAGGGATGGATCTGTCAGGGTCAGGGTTTTCAGACCTGCTTCCCTAGCTTGAGGCTTCATTTTAGGGGACCAGTATGTAATAAAAGAGGAAATGCAGATTAATTTATAAATAAGAGGGCAGTAGGAAACATGGGAGGTTTTAATATGACTTTGTTGTGCTTTTCAAAGGACTTAGGAGAAAGAAAAGTAAGAATAGCTCAAAATTAAAGAGATTCACTTAGAGGGCTACTTTCATTCTGATATGCAGAAAGTTGACATCTGCCCCTGATGTATATTTAGCTGCTGTATATTCCCATGAGCCTTGCCAGCACTCTTGGTCATTCCTTTGCCTTTGCAGTGGCTGAAGGAATTACATGGAAAGTATGCAAGGGTGGACGTATGGGTCCTTCTCAGATGATTGCAGTATATTTCTGCCCTGGAGATGAGGCCCAGAAGAGATGCCTCTTAAGAACCTTCCCTTCCATCTTGAGCTTTTCTGATCCTTTGTGCTTGTACTTTTTCTAAGGCTGAACTTGGATGTGGGTCCATGAAAGGTTGTTCATCAACATTTGCATAGACTACATCTAACCTTAGACTCAGCAAGGACAGGGGGTGGGGAGGGGGATGGTCCTCAGGCGTGCATCCTCTTTGAATCCATAGTGGTGAGTGTCAAGCTTTGAGTGACAGGATACTGGGCACTTAGGACAACTTCGCTAAGAGGGATGCAAAGTCCTTTCCTAGGGATTGGATTCGACTGCTTTTTGTGTCACATGACTTTATTCTTTCTTTCCCCCCCTCCCCTTCTTTACAGACTGTCTTGAGTTCTTCTTGAATTGCCAGTTTTCAGCCTCCTCATGCCTCCGTCTCCTTTAGACGACAGGGTAGTGGTGGCACTGTCTAGGCCCGTTCGACCTCAGGATCTCAACCTTTGTTTAGACTCTAGCTACCTTGGCTCTACCGCCCCTGGCAGTACCAGCCACCCTCCTGTCATCGCCACCACCGTTGTGTCCCTAAAGGCTGCAAATCTGACGTATATGCCCTCATCCAGCGGCTCTGCCCGCTCCCTGAATTGTGGGTGCAGCAGTGCCAGCTGCTGCACTGTGGCAACCTACGACAAGGACAATCAGGCCCCAACCCAGGCCATTGCTGCTGGCCCCGCCACCACTGCCATCGGAAGCTCTACCACCTGTCCTGCCAGCCAGATGGTCAACAACAGTGAGAATGCAGGCTCTCTAAGTCCATCAGGTGGGGTGGGCAGCCCCGTGGCAGGGACCCCCAAACAGCTAGCCAGCATCAAAATAATCTACCCCAATGACTTGGCCAAGAAGATGACCAAATGCAGCAAGAGTCACCTGCCAAGCCAGGGCCCTGTCATCATTGACTGCCGGCCCTTCATGGAGTACAACAAGAGTCACATCCAAGGAGCTGTCCACATTAACTGTGCCGATAAGATCAGCCGGCGGAGACTGCAGCAGGGCAAGATCACTGTCTTAGACTTGATTTCCTGTAGGGAAGGCAAGGACTCTTTCAAGAGGATCTTTTCCAAAGAAATTATAGTTTACGATGAGAATACCAATGAGCCGAGCCGAGTGGTACCCTCCCAGCCACTCCACATAGTCCTCGAGTCTCTGAAGAGAGAAGGCAAAGAACCTCTGGTGTTGAAAGGTAATGCCCCCACCCCCTCCCCAAGCACAGCCCTGGGGTCACCCTGGGTTTTCTCTGAGAAGTACCAGCTTCCTCCTTCCACTGGCTGCAAAAGACCAGAATTGCCTTTCTTCTTCTTGTCTTCCCTTCCATGCCCTCTCTTAATTATTTGGGGGTTGGGAGAGAAACCCAGCAACCCTGAACTGAAAGCCAGAAGACTTGGGCTCTGGTCTTTAATTCACCTTCTCATTTGCATTGTACAAGTCATTTCCCCCTCTCGGAGATGGTTTTCTCATCTTTCTAAAAAGGGGCTCTATGACACCACATGGCATCTGCAGTCATGCCTGCTCTGGTAACTCTGTTCCATTCAAACTAGCTGGAAAGTTCTTGTCTCTCAGAGTTAACCAAAGCTGATGGAACGGAGAAAACCGCAACTGTGGTGAACTGCAAGTGAACCTCCAGGTACCAGTTCTTTCTGTGGGAAATTCTTCCTCTTTCTCACCTCTCTGAAAGTGACCTTCAAAACGGGCAGAGATCCTTATTTTAGGGCCCCTCCGAGAGTTCACCCCAAACATCCATTCCTTTGCCCAAACTCCAAGGGACGGAGTCATTTTATGAAATACCCTCCAACACACTGTTTCTTCTGGTGTCACCTGACAACCGTTGACATCATAGCTCCTTCCAAGATGGGGTAGTGGGTCCCTTGCCCCAGGACACTGAGCGTGAATAAGTGGATGTCCGTGTCATTGAGCCCTGGCAGGAGGAATTAATTGCCCACCCGTCTCTGGGCTCTTTCTGCACAGCATTGCCTAACCTAAAGGGAGTCTGCATCCCCTGTCCCTCCCAGATGTGTCTCTTTGCCCTTGGATGCCATTCTTTAGGACACTGTACACCACACTTCATCTTTAGTGTTTTCTATCAGATGGTGGTGGTGATGGTGGTAGTGAGAGACAGTCTTCTTCTTTCTTCTCTTTCCTTGAGTGTTGAGTCAAGGCACATGGTCTGGGCCACATTGCCAGCCAGTCTCCTGCACTGTGTAGACCAAAGGCATTGCTGGGTTCCTTTGAACACCTTGCATATTTAAATTGCAACAGGCCATTGGAATGAGCAAGGTAGTTGGTTTTCCTTTGTGGGCTAGTTCTGCCATTCTTCTTGTCTTCCCAATGGTGCATTCTGCCTTTTGTTGAGGAATGTTCTTAGAAATCTAGTTCTAAATTTTTTGGACCTCATCTCCCCTGCCCACCCTCACTGGCCTCTACCCTACTCTTATTGGGGTCAACTAGCACAAAGGTACAACTTTCCTTAAGGAAGGGCTGGTGGGCTCTCAGGGGAAGGAGAACATCATGGAAGTTACATCCAGAGTGTTCCAGCAGCACCCAGGCATTTTATGTTGTTTTTGATGGGTTTTCTTGTGGTTGCTGATATGCTCATATTTCCTCTGTGTATCCTTGTATTTTGTCGTTTTGTATTCTTGTTTGGCTGACTTTGAGTGATTCCCAGTAGGTTTACCCAGCTAGCGTTCTGTCTCTGTGATCCTGGCTTGTCTCATCTTTTTCAGAAGAGAAAATACCCTCTACAAACTTCTCATTTGTTTGTATTGGGGAGCCAAGAAGTGGAGAACCAATGGAGTGATCTTCAGGGTGGTCTCTCGCTCATGTAGAGTAGATGCCGATGAGGGAACGCAGGCCTTTTGTGTCCAAATGATCTGAGAACAGGCATCAAATAATCCACATGAAGATGACCCTGGACTTAAACATTGAGAGTGTTAAGGAGGAGCTGTAGATTCTACTTTCTACTTTGGAGTGGGCATTATTGTGTATGCGGGTGGCTTGTCAGTTGCTGGGAAATGAATCTCCTAGGTGTTGCTGATCAAAGTGGGGTTCCTCTCCCCATTTCCTGTGGATGCAGCTGAGAGCCCAGGCAGCCTGGGCTTGTTCCTCGGTGTCAGTAAGGTTGCCTTAATGGGGCGGGGCCAGGCATGCTGCTGATGTCACCGCTGGGCGCCTGCCGCCACCACCAACAGGGTTCATCATTTTCGGGTTGGTGAGACGCAGAGGCAGTCGGTCTGGAAGTTGCCTGGTGGTAGAGGTTGTATTATTTGTAGTTTGAGCTCTTTCTTCAAATATCTGGGGATTTTGTTGAAGATATGTAGTTTGGGAGCAGAAGGGTCTGTAATGTACTTTATTATTTTTGTCATTGTGATTTTGGTCTCTTTGCGGGGGGCGATGGCGTAAAATTGGGACCATGATGGTAAAGAAGGGAAAGAGATCAATATTAGAATGCCCCTCTAGCTGCCTTTTCATCTGGGTAAACCAAAAGTTAATACCCTAACACCGCTGAGGTGAAAATGGGGTGGATATCTCTGAGAAGGCATGGCCAGCAAACTTCGCCTAGATTCTTGAGTGGGTCTATCAGACCATCCTGATCTGGCTTTTCTGCTGAGGTTTATTTTAGTAATCCCCACCCTTGGTGATGTAAGATTTTATTTTAGCAAGAGTAGTAGCGGTACCATTTTGGAAGGAGTGGTTTTTGCAGGAAGATGGGGTGGGGGTTGGTTAGCATCGGGGGTAGATGCTTCTAAGGCTTCGGGAGTTTATTTTCAGAGATTTCAGTACAATCCTGGGTTAATTTATGGCTGACCCATCTGACTCTCTGGTTTCTGTTTGTAAACACTGGTTGCTGCCCTCCCTGTCCAAGTTTTATGTCCCCCTGTTTCACTGCCATGCTCTCCATGTTTGGTGCTGCCTGTCAAGTAGAGCGGCTGCTCAGATACTGTTTTAGTAATGCTGTGTCAGGTTGGGAAGAAACTGATCAGAGGCGCAGAAGCCCCTGCGATTAAGGGATTGTTCTAATTTACATTCCCCTCCGCATTGGGACCTTTGTCTGAATTCGTATTTTATTCTCATCCTCCAAAGAAGAAATGGCATCAGATCTGTGCTTCTGCTCCACCTGGCAAACCATGGTCAAATGGGTACATGTGTAGAGACTTGCAAAGGCTTTGAAAGAATTATAATCTGTTTTACACCAAGTTGATTTTTAATGTGATTTTGCACCCAGCTGAATAAGGAGGCTAGACGATTCTGGCTTTTCCATAATGAGAGCTACCATCTTTGCTATGATGTTTGTAAGGTTCCCCTTCTTTTCAGCAAGGCTGGGTTCAGGGAAGTCATTTGTCATTTACCTATGTAGGAATGGATAGTCTATTATCACCTCCTCTTTAAAGACAATCTGTGTCTTTAAAACTTTTATTATAAAAGCTTTCAAATACAGAGAAACCTAGAAAAGAGTATCATGATCACCATATACCTAGTACCCAGATTAAACAATTGTTAATGTTTTCCCTCTCTGCTTTTCTCTTCCTTTATTGGTTGTTGAAATATATTAGAATATAGATAATGTTCGACTATATTTCAGTATGTTTCATGTTTAAACTTAATGCTTTCAAATTAAACAGGATGGGCATATTTTATAGTACTGTACGGACAACATTTTCACTCCTAAATGTTGGTGTCATGCTCCTGTTGTTGACTTTTTAAAGCTTGGAATTCCATTTTGACTAACTGGCTATTATTGAATCTATGGGGCAGCACCCCCTACCCCACCAACACCCACCCACTCCCCCAGACTGGAAGGGATCTATAGTGTCCTCTTCCACAGGAGTCTATCGGGTCCCATACCTGTACTTGCTCTGTGCTGTCAGGAAACAAAGAGTGACTGACAGGTCTGCCTCTGAGTCAGTGGTATTTATTGGGGGCAGGGCTGGCAGGGGATGAGTGAGTACCACTTCAGGAAGCTGATTCAGTAGCAAAAATCTGATCACATAGAGAGGTAACTTTTTATGCTAGAAAACTTTCCATCAAAACTCCTGAAGTGAGCAACATAGGTGGTACATCCTCCCATAGTCACAAAGGGCTCTGAAGTCAATATTTGTAGGCATTACTGAGTCTGATGACAAAGTGAAGGGCTGTGCTTAGAGACTCTGAGGAAATATGTTTTCTCTTCTGCATTGTTTTGTGGGAGAAACAAAAGTCTTCCTCTTGTCCGTCAGGGATGTTAGGATTTTTTTTTTTAAGATAAGTGAAACAAAGGCATAATCTAGTTTCACAGGTTTAGTGTTGTGATTCTGAGCTTTTGTTTAACATCCAGACATACTGAATATTAGCCGTGTAGCAAATGGTGGAGAGATTCAGGCAGGAGCAGGGGGCCAGCCTGTCTGGGCATCTTGGCTCACTCCTTGCTAGCTATGCGCCCTTGGCCAATGGCTACTTCCCTTACTTCCTTATTTTCCTTATTTTCCAAAAGGATGTAACAGCAGCACTCTCCTGGTGGTAGTTTAGGTAGTAAATGAATTAATGTGTACAAAGTGTCTAGCAAAGTTCCTCATACAGAGTGAACTCTCCCTCCGTGTAGCCCAGTAGTATTACTGTTGGTTGAACAGAAATGATGGTGTCAGTAAAACTGCAGTTTTGGCCTCTCTTCCAAAGGAGTGCAAATAACAGGTTAGGTACAGCCGTGTGTGTGTGTGTGTATGTATGTGTATGTGTGTGTGTGTGTGTGTTGCTATGGCCTAAAAATAACTTGATGACTGTTACCTAATTTAAGTAGCATACAGTTGGAGTGCCAAGTAATTACAAAGACATGTTGGGTCAGAAGGCCAGAGTAATTTCGGCATATCCTAGAATTATTTATTCAGTGGGGAATTTGTAAAAATGTGATGATAAATCTGTCCAACGAATGTCCCTTAACTAAATAATGAAAGTATAAAACTATTAAGCTTTGCTTTTTCTGGCCTCTCATCAGGCTGATTTATTTTTGGAATAAGGATTGTAGTCTGACTATAAAAGGGGAGGTGGAAGGAGTGGGGAGTGTGCTTCATTTTGAAAAGTTCTCGAAGCTTTGCGTTTTGATGGGATGGAAGGCCAGGGAAAAGGAGGGAATTCATGGAAAGGCCTGCTCATTTCTTTCAGTGAGTCTTGAACCTTGCCGCGAGCTGGTTCAGAGTTGCCTGTATCTTCCTTAAGCTTTTGGATATACTGTGCTGCTTCCTAATTAAAATGTAAATGAAAAGTTCATTCACTGTGTGTTCAGCAGAGTTTAGCTCACTTTCACCTGAGCTCCAATCGGGACTTTGCCACTGACCAACTGGAGGTGTCCTTAGGCGACTCAGGTTACCACTCCAAGCCCGTTTCTCTTCACTGTAAAACAGGGATAATTCCAACATCAAGGATGAAAGATGATGTAAATAGAGTGTCTGGCACATAGATAGCTTGTCAGTAAATCAGGTCCCTGGGCTCTGCCCCACTACCCCCACGCCCTTTCAGAATCTCATCCGTGAGACTGGGTGAGGGGGCAGCGGGATGGGAAAAAGGGGTGTGTCCTTTCTAAGCACAGCCCTAGCTGCTGCTGCTGCTAAGTCACTTCAGTCGTGTCTGACTCTGTGCGACCCCACAGACGGCAGCCCACCAGGCTCCTCCGTCCATGGGATTTTCTAGGCAGGAGAACTGGGGTGGGGTGCCATTTCCTTCTCCAATGCATGAAAGTGAAAAGTGAAAGTGAAGTTGCCCAGTCGTGTCCGACTCCCAGCAACCCCATGGACTGCAGCCCACCAGGCTCCTCCGTCCATGGGATTCTCCAGGCAAGAGGACTGGAGTGGGGTGCCATCGCCTTCTCCAAGCACAGCCCTAGGGAGCATGTTAAGTAGGAGCCACTGTTCTCACCCATTCAGATCAGTGAAGTTAACCATCTGGCTTGTCAAGGACAAGTTCAAGAAACTCCTTTTAGATGAGAAAAAGCAGGGTAGAGGAAGGGAGATTTGGCAACATTATAGGAACCGAATCATTCTCTAGACATAGCCTTGTGGTGTTCCTGCTCTCAGGAGCTGGCATTAACCTCTGACCAGGAGCTGGCCCTGCTTCCTTTATTCTAGTGTTAGCACCGACCAGACTCTGCCTGGCCCAGCATCTCTGGGGAGCGCTAGTTTGGGCATAGTAATGTGTTGGTTTGCAGTTCCGAAGCAGTTTGGTTCAAGCAGCTACAGGACACAAGAGGGGCAGCAGTTCTCATCCCAGGAGAAGCCCAGGAGGAGTCATCTCACCTCTTCTGAACTCGAGAATCCCAGGTTATAGAAGAGGGAGGAGGCTTAGAGGTCACTAGTCCAGGAACCTTCACTGCAGGCTGCACCTTGAAATCATCTGAGGCAACTTAAAGCCTAGGATGCTCTGTCCCACCCCCAGTGACTCTGATGAAATTGATCTGGGCTCCAGCTGAAGTATCAAGACTTTTAAAAGCTCCTCGGTGATTCAAATACGCAGTGAACTGGGACACCATCGAGCTCATCGTCTTATTATGCAGTTGCGGAATTGGGGCCTAGAGAGGTTTATTGCTCGTCCAAGGTCACATGCATGATTAATTTCAGAGCCTTAGTGCAAAAATAGGTCTTTCCAGGTTGATAGGTTGATTGTGTTTGTGTGTGTGTGTCTGTATAAAATAATACATACATAATTTTAAAGATACATCTGTTTTAAAATCTTTATTGAATTTGTTACAATATTGCTTCTAATTTTTTTTAACCCATCCATCTTGTTTATTAAGTTCACTATGTTTTTTTTCCCAAAACTTCAAATTTTTTTATTTTGTATTGGGGTATAGCCAATTTAGCCAATTAACAATGTTGTCGTAGTTTCAGGTGAACAGTGAAGGGACTCAGCCATACATATACATGTATCATTCTGCTCCAAACTCCCCTCCTATCCAGGCTGGCACATAACGTTGAGCAGAGTTCCACGTGCTGTACAATAGGTCCGTGTTGATTATTCATTTTAAATACAGGAATGTGTACATGACCTTCCTAAAGTCCTTAATTATCCCTTCCCCTTGGCAACCATAAGTTCATTTTCTATGTTTTGTTTTTTTGGCCTCAAGGCCTGTGGGGTCTTAGCTCCTCCACCAGAAGTCAAACCCAGGTACCCTGTATTGGAAGGCAAAGTCTTAACCACTGGACTGCCAGGGAAGTCCCTAAAATAATATGTTTAATCAAGAATGAGATGGTTGGATGGCATCACTGACTCAGTGGACATGAGTTTGAGCAAACTCAGGGAGATAGTGAAGGACGGGGAAGCCTGGTGCGCTGCAGTCCATGGGGTCAAAGATTTGGACATGACTTAGCAAATGAACAGCAACAACAATCAATCATTTTGAGTATTGCTACCTTTGTTCTTGCATTTTGGGATTTCAGTCTGAAAGTATAAGGACTTAAGTCTAAGATATTTTGAAACCAGCAAGCTCATGGCCCTGATATTTACCTGGGTCCTAGAAATATGGAACAATACTAATGATTATTTGATCCCATCTTCTAGGGAATTTAATGGTTTCAGGAAGAGCTGCAAAACAATTATCAAAATACACCCCTGTACCTAGATGTCTAAGGACTTATGTATTCGTTGGTTTCCATGGATATTAAACCCTTGTGGGTATGGGAGATTCATTCCCTTTTAAAATTTTTCTTTCTTTTTTTTTTTATTGAAGTATAGTTGATTTACAATACAGTGTTGCATTAATTACTGCTAAACAGCAAAGTGATTGTTCATCAGATATCACTGAATGCCTTCTACGTGCTCAGCACTGGTCTTTAGGCTAAGACATCTGCCATCATACCTAGGATAATTTGAATGTTAGAATGAGAGCATGTGTGGACCAGGCTAATATTCCAAATCCATTCCACCTTGCAGCTCATGTACCTGTGTGGATTCTTCATTCTCTTCTGCAGCAAAATCTTGTTTAGGGAACAGTTTATCTGGAGGAAATATCATTCCCCTGGGAAATCCATGTTTGTGTGACCTTTGGCTTTTTTCTCCTTTATTTTTCCCTTTCAAGATAGAGTCTGGCCTTTTCTAAGCACATCTCCTTGGGCCAACACAATTTCTTTCCAAAGTCTTGATCCAAAAAATTATTATTTTTTTATTTTTTTTATTATTTTTTTTTATCAAAAAAGGAAATGCACATACTCTGTCTCAAGAAGCTCAGGGCTGACAGGCTTCCTCTGTGCACTTGAGTGGAACTGTGTCATTTGAACCTCACTAATTTGGGACATGTTGCTGATAGGAATAAGACCTGTGTTTATTTTTTCCTGCAAGCTCTCTATGAAAAGAGGGCATGCAAAGCAAACAAACATTGTAAATGGTATTTCAGAGACAAGGTTTTGGCCTGCTTAGGAAAAAAAAAAAAAAAAAAAGAGTTTCCAAGTACAATTAAAAACTACTCTAAGGGACCAACTGAGCTATCAGGGAAGCCTACTCTAAGGGACAGGGCTTTGATAAAAACACAAGCATTTATTGTTTTGAAGCCTGTGCTATTTCCCCTAAACTGTGTGGGTCCCTCTTGCACAGATTTTCTGTGGCTACAGATCCATGTACTGTAACCTTACTAATTAGAAAAATGGGAGGGAAGAAAAAAGTGTGAGTGTGAACCACAGTCTGAATTTTATTGTAGAGTATTTCAATATACATTTTATATTCATGTTGATGTAGTATCCTTTCTAATTATGAAGTCCTTGATTCTAGATGCTTTTATGCATAAGTGAGGAGGAAAGTCTCAGCATCTTTTTTTTTCAGCATAAATCTGTATAATCTATTATTACTTAAAGTTGGGAAATATATCTATATTTATGTAAATATAAGAATATTTATAAATACATTTTATATATGTATATATATATATTTTTTTTCCAGTTCC
Source organism: Oryx dammah (assembly GCF_014754425.2). NCBI lineage: Eukaryota > Metazoa > Chordata > Mammalia > Artiodactyla > Bovidae > Oryx > Oryx dammah. Next base: position 55,241,508 of record NW_024070205.1, read on the forward strand.
CACCCCAACAAGACCCATATTTTATGTAACTTAAATGGAAAACAAGCTTGAGCCTATGCTTTTGGATACAGAAATGAGCTGTGCAGCCTGGTATTTTCATATACGATAAAGTCTGCTACCCCATGCTCTGCCTCTAGATCACTAACAGGAATAAAAGGTTTACGGATTCATTAAATTATCCATATTGCCATGATGTTTTATTTGTGATAGAAGTCTACTTATCTTTCTTTTACCACCCCTCCCCAAGACTGGAATTTCACAGACATCGAAATCAAGCTAAACTCTCTCAGAGTTCTTCAAGAAAGGGTGTGGTTTGGCCTTTCTACTTCCCAGTGGACTCCTGTCAGGCATCTGTTGCCCAATTCTCAATTAAGTAAATAGATGAAGCCACCCGATGCAGGGAGCACTGTCAGGCCGTCCTCCCTTTGAGGAGGGTAAGCTTTTCCCCTTATGATGTGAGCTCATGTGAGCTTACTTTGTGTCCCTGGCTAAGGAGGCGGTCACTTTAGGCAGAACATTACTGTCCAGTTCTTTAGTACTCGGTGCTTATGCTATGGGAGAAATAATCCCACATTCTTTGAACTGTGGCCCTGGGGTTTGCTTCCACTGGGCTAAATATCACCAGCTGTTGCTCCTGGCAGACAGGGAAGAAAAAGCCGATTGGGAGGAAAGGAAGGAGGCACAGGGGTGCAGAGGAAAGAGAATGCTGTGAGGGTAGAGGGTGCTGTCAGAGTCACAGACCAGATCCTCAGGCTCCTCGACGGGAGTCCTGGGTTCCAGTTTCCAAGGCCGTGAATTACTGTCATTAGTTCTGACAATATGTCTGTGTCCCTCTTAAAATAATAAGACAAGACAGTCTTCTCAAAGGGGCTTCCTTGAAGGGATCCAGGACATTTTCCTGGGCCTTGTATTTCTTATTAAAAAACATATTTTTATGGTAAGATCTATAAGAATGGTCTGATGATTCTCATGGAGTGATATTTTACTCTGACAGGGGAACACTATTTAATCACATATAACTGACCATCCTATCATCCCTGAAATTAGAAAATTATTTTCCAGATAGTTTGGTGGGGGTAGGGGGAAAGCGATTGAAAGCTTTCTATGTGCTGGGCATCGGGCTATCACATCAGCGTCTTAGTTCCCAGCACAGCTTCCTGAGAGAGGTTTTTAGATTCCTAGTTTTACAGAGGGAGAATCAGAGGAGGAGATTCAGTACCCTCCTCTGCCCCTATTATTAACCAGTGAGTTTCAGAATGAGAACTGAAACCCAGTTCTAAGGATCTCAAAGGCTCAGTTCTTTCCAGGCTGGCCGCATGTTTATTTACAAGCGAGCTATAGCTCTCATTCCTTAGGGTCCCTTTAACTGGGCTTTATCTATGAAGTGTCCTTGGTTACAATATCTGCGCCTCCCCCCATATTTTCTTGTATTTCCTCAACTGAAAATTCCAGTGCTCAGAGTGGCTGACTATGTCCTCAGAGAGGAGCTGGCTGCTCAGTGACCTCATCCTGAATTATATCCCAGCTTTGGAAAACTTCAAATTTTGGTCACGGCAGAGGTTTCTAACTAGAGCAACCAATCAATGAAAGAAATATTTGAAAACTGCAATGATTATTTGTAGCACTTATGAAATGTTTGCTATCTAGTGGACTCTGACATGGGAGCACTGTTTCTCGTGATAAGACTGCACTCTACATATGAGTGACTGAGACTCAGAGAGGTCCAGACACTTGTCCAAGGTCACTCAGCTGTACGTGGTACAGACTGCTGGGCACAGCGTTCTGAAGCTTCTGCTCCGTGTATTTTCAACACAGAGAAGTTTAGAGTGCATTCTTCTAGTAGCCTGTGATCTGAGGATGAGGCTTCCTTCTTTTGTCCATATGAATGTACTCACTTTCTAGAGTTGGGAGTAGATAAGGACGAAGGAAGACAAGTATGAAATTACACATAGTGAGTAAGAAAGCATGTTTGATAGGTATATATGACGATATCCCAAAGACTCTAAGACCCGACAGTATTTGATTATTTATGTTTTATATTCATTATCTGTTCTATCAATATGGATAATAATATTAACTATGTTATTTTCCCCCTCAAGGGCGTAAAGAATTTCTTGTTGTTATCATTACCTCTGGGAAGTGAATTCTCTGAGATTAGTGAATAAGAATCTTATCAAACTATTTACTATTTATTGTTTTCCTCTTCTTTCTTTATCTTTCTTCTTCTGTTCTATAATCTAAGCTTATAAATACAGCTCAGGTAACCTGAAAGTGTGACAGGGACAGACTCCAGAAAAAGCATAAATAACATCCTTGGAGGATAGCAGAGTGGACCCCTGGGAACCATGTGCTTGAAGTAGTATTCATTCAGGCAGAATTATTGAACATTTTTTTACACTGTCCCATTTTACAGTTATGGAAACTAATTACTTACCCAAGAGAACGTAGTTGGTAGCAGCACTGGCATAGAATCCATATTTCCTAACTCTCAGTTTAGTAATTATCCTTTAAATCCCAGTGGGAGTATAATGCTTTGGTTTGCATTTGAGTTGTTACTAAATAAGCAAATTTTGTGGGTTCACGTGTTTGGCCAGGTTGCTTCCTGTTTTCCTTCCCTTCCCCTTTGTAAGGAGCTGATTAAGTGACTTTTCAGTGAATTGATTGGCTGATTTGCATTTGTATTCAGCTTTCCTTTAGAAATTTGCATCTTTTCTAGCAGAAGGAATATATTAATAGTAAGTTAACAGCACAGATTCTAGAGTCAGCCTGCTGAGTTTGAATCTCAACTTTGCCACTTATTAGCAGCATGAAGTTGAATGAAATAAATTTGGTGTGCCTCAGTTTTCTTTTCCATAAACTAGGGAGGGGAATGACAATTGTCTTATGGGATTCTTTGAGGTTAAATTAGATCATATATATATATATGAACAATGCCAGACACATAGTTGCTAACATTTGATACAAATGTATCATAATTATAATACTGTACATCTGTAATAAAAGCTCATCTCCAAGGGATATATGAGTAATAAATTCAGTCAAATGAATTGACATCGCCACTGGTGAATGTAAGTAGAAATGACACTTTGATGCTTGGCAAATTTTTTTTATGTTTAAAGGTTTGGAAAAACCCAGCCTTTCTAGTGGGGTGGATAGGTAACTACATCAGGACTTTTTTCTGAATCAGTGCTACTCTGGAAAATTATATACTATTTCTATGTAAGGAAATCTAATAAAATTAAGTCTTAGCAAAGACTCAATTATTGAGTCAATTCTTGAGTCTTTGCTAAAAGTCCACTGTTGGACTATTAAGAAAATTTTAGAAAGAAAAATTAGATGACACGCTAATCCCCCGGACTGGCCTAGTTTCACTTTTACATATTCTCTGCATTCCTTACCCATATATGTGCATATTTTGCAGAGTTTTTCATACAGAAACTGAAATTCATTTTCACTTTATATTGCATATGCTTTTTACTTCCTGTATAGTCATCACAGGTTCTCTTTGAATGTTATAACGTGTCTTATTTTATAGTTGTATCACTTTTTACTTAATTCATTTGCATACTCATGAAGTTAAGATTATTCCCTGATTTTTGATATTATAAGAGAAATCTCTGAAGGGAACCCCCTATTTGGGAGTTTCTCCACTTTTCCATTGAGGAATGGAAGCTCCGGGCCAGTCACCTTGAGTTTCTTCTTTCCCTTTACTCCTCCTTCACTTTTTCATTCCTGCATGTCTCTTCAAAAATAAGCTCCAACTGCCTGTTAAAGTTATTGGTTTGTAGGGAAGTCTTTATCTTTCATCACAAGGTCTTTGCACAAATTCTGTGTGTGCCACACACGTGCCCTAAGGCATGTACTGTAAATCTCCAATTTCTGCATTGGTGGGCAGAGTAAGGGAGCGTAGACGCAGCCAGTCAATACTATTAAAAACCAGAAACTATTGTGGACATGAATGATCTGGCAGGACCAACACCAGCTCCGTTTCAGAAATCTGATTCACTGAATCAAATAGCAGTTTGATGCTATTGATAAGACATTTTGAAAGGAATATCCTTGCAAATAACAACAGAAAGTTAGATTTTATGAGAAGCTATTAAGTGTTTGTGCCCCTGCCTCTTTCTCCTATTTTTTAAAACCCTGGGGTTTTAGTGCAGCTTGGAAGTCTTTTGAGTGCTTAAGCAGTTAAAGGAATACATCAGGATGGAAAGACAATTCCCATTAGTTCGTTTGCCAAATTAAGGTAAAATGCCCTTTAAATAGGAGCTAATTCTCTGACAGATAATTAGCTTGTCTTTCTTGATAAAGTATGTGAATTGGATTGAGTTTATTATAATTAATCTTGCATATTATGTAAAAATGCATTTGTCTGCCCTTATTAGGTGAATCTCTTCATTCCTAACTTAAGGGTGGCTTGGAACTTCAATCCCACTCCAGTGAGAACTGACTGAATTGGATGAATGCCAGGGTGATGGGGAGCATTGTTATAAATGTTGGGAGAGGCTGAATGTGGGGTACCACTATTCAGAGACAGGGCTTTCTTAATAACGTGGTTATGTCCTCAGTCACTCAGTGGCGGCCAACTCTTTGTGGCCCCGTGGACTGTAGCCCACCCGAATCCTCTGTCCATAGGACTCTCCAGGCATGAATTCTGAAGGGGGTTGCCATTTCCTCCTCCAGGGGATCTTCCAGACCCAGGGATCGAACCTGTGTCTCTTGCATCTCCTTCGTAGGCAGGTGAATTTTTTACCATTAGTACCACCCAGGAAGCCCTTTTCTTATTAATATCTACATCTTAAAAAAAAAAAAAAAGAAAAACTTTGATTATGTTTTGGGTCCTGAGAAATCAGATGCTACAAAGCTGCTTGGAATCAATCTCCTACTCATGACATTCTTTTGCATTTACAATGCAGAGCATTTTCTAGGGACTGAAGAGTGCGGTGATTGGCAGATACACTTGCTGAGGTCTAAGCAGTGACTCTGGGAGATGGCCTGAGGGGAGCAGAGGGGATACTCAGTGACTTCAGGAGCCGCAGCCCCCCACCCCCCCTAATTTTCTTCCTTCCCACCTCCCAGCTATTCAGAGTTTCTTGAGACGCCCCATCTGGCTGCTTTCAGGGCTTCTTTTCTCATCAAAAGCTATTGTCCATGGCTACTTGATTTTGCCAAGGGCAAATGTGGGCTGGGGAGATGGAGTTTGGGAATAAAAGGACATACTGTAGATGATTCACCCAACAGCCTCTCTCCTCCAAGCTAAAGTTTTTCTTTTCCGGAGAAGATGGAGGATATTTGATGTTGCATGGGAGTTGCCTAACACAGGGCTTAGATCACCTTAGGGTGTAGCCCTTGGCCACTGTGTGTGTGTATGTGCACACATATAGTTTAGTTAACATTTGCAAAATGGACACTTAACTCATTTAATGAAGACAGCAATAGTCATCTCTATCTGCAGCCGTGGCTCAATATGATAGCCATGAGCCACGTGGGACTTGAAATGAGGTGAGTCCAAACTGAGGTGTGCTGTGTGTGTAAGATACATGCTGGATTTCAAAGACTTTGCATAAAAAACATTTAAGATATTGCGTTGATCATTGTTTTACTGTAGATTATACATTGGAATGATACTATTCTGGACACGTTGACCTAAGTAAAATATACAATTAATGTTAATTCTACCGATTTCTTTCTCCCTTTTAAAAATATAGCTATGAGAAAAAAGATTTGTTACATAGTAACTGGTATCATACGTCTATGGAATAGTGCTGATCTCTATGTAGTGATAACAGTATTATTATCTCTACTTTTTAGATGAGGAAACTGAGGCTCAAAGAGGTTAGGTAAATTGCCAAAGTCACACAGCAGAAAGTTAAATTCTTACTGCAAAGCCAATGTAAAGCAATGTGATTATAGGGTAGGGATTCTGTAAGTAGTTTGAGCTCCACCCAGGAAGAAGTGGGGGCTGGAGACTGAGTTCAGTCACGTGACTGGCTCACTCAGTGGGGCCTAGTAGTGAAGCCCTAATGAAAACTCAACTCCAGAGCTGCATTCAGCTTTCTGATTCATGAACACAGTGGAAGGCTGATGAGTCCATGGGACACTGAAGGTCCTTGTTCAGGACCCTCTCACCTCTTGCTCTGGGTATCTCTTCACTTGGCTGGTCCTGATATGTATCCTTTGTAATAAAACCGTCAAGCTCTTTCCTGCATTCTGTGAGCCATTTAGTGAATTATCCGACCTGAGTGGGGAGTGGTGTGGGAAGCCAAGAATTTTAAGCTGATTGGTTAGAAGTGCAGGTGGCCTGGGAACCCCTGGGCTTGTGGCTGGCGTCAGAAGTAAGGGACAGTCTTGTTGGGTTCCATGCCTTTAACTTGTGGAGTCTGTATTGACTCTGTGTTGTTAAGGGGAGTTACACTGTGGTTTTATAAGAATAGACTGCTTTCCATCGAGATGTATGTTTTAGGGGTACAGTGTCCAGGAAAACAGAGTACTGTAGCTTAACTTGCTTGTTTCTCTAACCCCACATCTCAGGTGACAGTGGCCAGTTATGCTCTAGGCTTGTGAAATGACTCAGCCTTCCAGCAACTGCTGTTGACCACGAGACTTGGCCCCGAGACAGGGTAGCCTCTGACACCACCATGCCCAGCAACCTTCCAGCCTGCAACTCTTGGGGTCCCTCTGCTTCTTCATGTCCAACAATACCACATAAAGGGTGATGACATATACATTACATATCACTTTGATACCAGAGATTTTTAAATATTGGTGTTGAGATTAAGTTCCTTACCGGAAACTGTTATAGGGTGATAACATAGGTAGGAGTGTTTTGTAGTTTTTTTTTTTTTTTTTTTTTTTTTAGTAGTTTGCAATGTCTGGGGCCTCCCAGGCTCAGTAGTAAAGAATCCGCCTGCCAATGCAGGAGACTCGGATTTGATCCCTGGGTCGGGAAGATTCCCTGGAGAAGGAAATGGGTTGCCAGTATTCTTGCCTAGAGAATCCCATGGACAGAGGAGCCTGGTGGGCTAAAGTCCATGGGGATCGCAAAAGAGCTGGACACAACTGAGTGACTCAGCAGCGGCAGCAGCAATGTTTTGAATCACACTTTTGTCATACGTGTCCTATTGACATCTCCTAAATGCTGTGTTCACATCTTTTCTTTGGGGGCTTTGGTTTGGATTTTTAAACCATCATTCCATGTGTTTTCTTTTTCTTTTTCAGTTTGGTTTCGCCTTCCTTCTTAAAATAGACACTGTCTTCCCCGTGGTCCTGCTAACTGTCACCCTTCTGTTACCGCTGAGGCCTGGCTCTCTTCCTGAAGGCCCTCTTAGGTCACCAGCTCCTAGAAAGTGGACTCCTACAAAGGCATCTTGGGGCTGCCCTAGAAGGCTCATTTCTAAGAAAAGACAAACTTAAGCTGTATAGTTAATGCAAGGGGAGATTCCTTTACCAATGAAAACAAGGAATGAAACAAAGACTCTTCTAGAATTGGAAAAGAAGTCTCTTGAAATGCCCACAGTGACTTGATTTCTACCTACTTGGGCCAGCTCTGGGCACTCTGCATACTACCACTATGCCAGGGTTGCTCTTTAGAACTGTTCGGCTTTGAGGTTGCAGAGAGTTAGGTAACTGCCACTCTCAGTAACTGTGGGAGCTAACCTTCCAGTTTCTAGGAAGGTTAGAAAGAACCAACCAAAAAGACACAGAAAACTGGGCGATCTCTGCTCACTCTGTGTCTCTGAGATCCTCACCTTCCAGACGACCAGTGTCTCTGAGGCCTTTGTTTCTGTTTTTCAAGAACACCGGTAATGTGACCCCTGTGAGAAAACCAGGGCTGGAACAGTCTTTTTTAGAGAAGAGGAAACTCCTATGTTTGAAGAAAAAGCTCTTAGGATATGATTATATTTTAAAATGGCTGCTGAGTTAAGTAACTTGCTCAAAGGTGCAAGGTTGAGAGGGAGGGATGGGAGGAACCTGGAATTGCTGATTTTACATCCAGCCTCTGTCCCTTCAACAGGAGGCAGAAGAAATAGCCCTGGGGCTGAATTCACACCATGTGACTCATCTGTCTGTTAACTCAGCTTGTCTCATAGGGCAAGCCAGTTAGCTGGGTGGGGGCCCAACTAGATCTCAGTAGTGTCCCCCGCAGCGCACATTTCATGCTTAATAAATGAGTATGTAAATAGACTGGGGGTGGGGGGGATGTCTCTCACCCTGTTCTCTGACATCCCGCAGGCTAAGTGCTCCCTCCTAAGTAAGCTTCTACTTGTTCATGGCTCTTCTATTCATTCATCGCTTATATAGAACGTCCAGTGAGGAGGCATGGAGAGAGGAGAAAAGGTTAAAGGCCACCAGGAATGATTTGGCTTTGACCCCAGTCGTCCTCAGGCATGGCTGTTTGTCACCTCTACAGGCTACTTCTTCCCCATGAGCCTTTCCAGCCCTCCCTTCCAGTCTGGGAGAGTGACAGGATTTCTGTGTCCTCACGCTAAACTCACCTGGCTGGCCCTGTACTTGTCCTACACAAGTCTCAATGGGATGGCATCATTTCAGTTGTTGTTTTTTAATTCAAGTATAGCTGATTTACCATGTTGTGTTGATTTCTGCTGTATAGCAAAATGAGCCAGTTATATCTGGACAGACACACCTTCTTTTTCATATTCTTTTCCAATATGGTTTATCACAGGGTATTCGAGGAGTCTTAAAATGCTGCTTCTGCTACATTTCCTCGATTTTTCCTTCATCTCTTTCTTTCTCTCATTTGATTTATCTTCATAGACTATATATTTTTAAAAACACTTTAATCTTTTAAATTCCTAGCATTATGCTGAGCAACATATAGTACATCTTTACAATGAACTGGATCTTTCTCCTCTCATTCCAAAGCTCATTTAATCGAGAAACATTTTTAATAAATATGTAACCATACTGCTTATTGTTTGTAATCAATGTGTCAAGAAATTCTGTCATTCATAGTCAATGTTTCTATTCTTTACAAGGAAGCTATAAGTTTTGTTGCTGTTTAGTCACTAAGTCCTGCCTGATTCTTTGTGGTCCCATGGAGTGTAGCCCGTCGGGCTCCTCTGTCCATGAGATTTCTCAGGCAAGAACACTGAAGTGGTTTGCCATTTCCTTCTCCAGGGGATCTTCCTGACCCAGGAATCAAACTCATGTCTCCTACATTGCAGGCAGATTCTTTATCACTGTGCCACCTGGGAAGTCTGAGATATAAGTTAGGAATAGCTATTTTACCTGTAACTGACACTCAGAGAAGTTACAGTATAGGGATGCCCAGCTAGTAATTGGCAGAGATGGGATTGGAATTCAGGTCTCCTGATTTCAAACAAGTTACTCTTCCACTCTCAGTGACATTTCCTATCACAACTAATGTGTCTCTTCTTTAAACTCTAGAAACATTCAATGAGCATCTACTATAAAAAAAATCAGGTATGGCTTTAGGTGCTAAACAGTGCATACTTCCAATTTCTATGAATAACTCCCAGTATTAGTTCATTAAATCCTTGAAGTGACTCTATTGTTGCCTGCTGGAACTGTTATTAGCCCAGTTTTGCAAATGAGGAAGCTTGGGTACAAGGAGGCTAAGGAACTTTGCTGAGATCATGCTGCTGGAAAGTGCAGAGGCCGTCTGAGCCACAGGGCAGTGATGTTGTGTTTCCTCTAAGATGCACAACAGCTTGGCTTTGTTGGGATCCACACTTTAACAATAAACAAGGGGAAAAATTAACATGTGATTTCAGATAAGCGATCAGTGAAGACTATGAAACTTTAAAACTTCACAATATAGTGAAAGAGATCTGTGGGAGAGTTGCTATAAATAAAAGGAAGACCTTTATGATGGGATCCTGTTTGATCTGAAGTATGAATCACCTACACGAGGACCTAGGGGAAGGGAGTTCCAGGAAGAGGGAAGAGTACATGCAGAGGCCCTGAGGTGGGAAGCAGGTCATCTAGGGTTCACAAATCCCATGATAATGTCTCTCTTGGTTGTTCATTGATGTCCAGGTTGTCCACACTGTGCTGAAATTATAGAATGCTGAAATTTTGGGGAGAAACTTACAGATGATCCAGACCCCCGGTTTTCTAGAAGTGGCAAGAGGGGTCACAGAGCTAGCACCCAGTATGACTGCAGCATGGAAATGGGGGCAGTGTTCCAAGTCCCTGCTGTCAGGACTTCTGTTCCCTGAGCAATGTTAGGCCTGGCTTCAAGGGAGAGCGCTGGGCAACCTGGCAGTGCCAGATGTGGGGTGCCTCTCAAGTCACCTCTCCTTTTCACCCATCCCAGGTTGAACCAACCATGACTTGGCCAACCTTCCACTGAACCTCAAGTCTACACTGAAAATATATGATCCCAGTCCTCCCTGCCAGAGATGTACTGGCTTCCTGGTTTATTTTTTCTTCCCTTTCATCCCAGAAGGTGATCCATGACATGGAGACACACCAGCTTTTGACCTGGTGCAAACGCGTGTATCTCTCGGCACACAAAGGCCCCTCACCTGGCTCTAGGCTGATCTTTCCAAGTTCGGCCCTCATGTGGGTCTCGGACCACTGGGCACAGCTGACTCAGTGAATCCTTGAGCCAAGAGAGCTCATGCCTGCTCTTTCTGGCAGTTTATCATTAATGCTCAGACTTGCTTAGTATTCTTGCCAAATATAGAATTCAGCTCAGTGGCTTGAGGAAGTTGTTGCTATGCCTTTTGTGAACTGAAAACACTGGTTCAGTAAAACGACTCATGGTTTGATGTTGACACTTGATCCTTTCCCCTGCCACTTCCTGAATTCCCTAAGCCACAGCCCTTTGACCCTCAGATCATATGAAAACACATCCTTGTAAAAGCTGTTTGTTTGGACATGGGAGTGTCACCCACAGCTAGCGGAGAAGCTCGCAGCACTCTTTGCCCGGTGCTTCCCTACACAACAGTAAGGATGGAACCCACCCTTCACTCGCATGACCCTGTCTTGCTTCCTGCCTTTCTTCCCGTCCTCTTGTCATGGATGTTTGTAGATGACCTTTTACGAACATGATTTCCAATGGGAATGTTTCACGGTAGAAATATGTTCTCTCTTGAGGCCTGCTCTTGATATTTCTAGAGATTTATTTAATTGGACTCTACTTAAATCCCTCTGGGAAACATACTTTTGCCGTGAAGTTGTGATGTGTTTAATTTGGGGTCTAAGATAAATGCTGGTCCTCAGGGGAGGTGGATCATTAAGCAACAGTTTTCCTTTTGTACAGTGGGCTTGTTTAATGAATAACTTTACTGGGCTTTCCTCTGTTTGTTTGTTTAGCAATGCTTCATTAGTTAAACTCCCGCGCTGCAAAGCAAAGAATGCTTTCCCCTCTCTTCAGAGACCTAAACAAGCATGGAGAGTATCTGCCTGAGCTCTTGGGGAAAACATGGCTTTGCGTTTTATAGCTCTCTTCTCCTGTTAACATTCTTCCCTCTCTAGTCTTCCAGCACGATCTCATGGATTTTTTTTTTCCCTCTTCTTTAATCCTTCCTGATGGATTAACCGGTATTGAGCTTTTTAGTGAACAGAGGAGAAGCCTAACATGGTATCGAGTGGCCTCCCTGATACACAGAAAGTCTCCAGCTAAACCTTTCTTCAACCCAGAGAGAGGCTGCAGGAAGGACAGGGGTCAGCACTGATCCACAGGGAGAGTATAGCTAATGAGGAGACATGTGTTTTGGGGAAGAAATGGGCTCCTCGGCTTGTAGCTGGCTTGTGGCACGAAGGTTCTGGAAGATTCCAGAGGCATGCTTTAGGGAGCTTTCCCATCTTGACCTTGGACCACTTCTGGCTTGAATTTGAGATATGGTACCTACTTGAGCTGGCTCCCAGGAGTCAGATTCTCAGGCAGTCCACAGCCATGGGTGTGGTACTTCAAAAGTAAGCATTATAATTTACATTTTCAAAAAGTAAGCTGTATGGGAATTAAAAGCATTGCTGTGTTTGTCTGCTTGGGCTGCCATGACAAAATACCATGGACTGGCTGCCTTCAAGAAGAGACATTTATTTTCTCACAATTTGGAGTCTAGAAGTCTGAGATCAGGATATAGGATGGTCAGGTTCTGGTGAAGTCTTCCTGGCTTGCAGATGGACACCTTCTTGCTGTGTCCTCAATCTGAGACACACACAGAGGGACAGACCAAGGTATTTGGTATCTCTTCTTATAAGGTTCTAACCCCCTTTATAAGGACCCTACCTCATAACCTCATCTAAACCTAATTATTTCTCAAAAGTCCCATCTCCAAATAATATCACATTAGGGATTAGGGCTTCAGCATGAGAATTTGGGTGGGGACAGGAGGAGACACAGTCAGTCCATAGTGGGTACAAAACGTGTATTCTGCAAAAGGAAGGGTATAAATTTTTCCCAGGTTTGGAGTATAGATAAACTGTACAATTTGCCAAATTATTAATAACTTTTTTCTCACTCTTCTCTCTCTGCCTTTCAAACTCATATTGATCACATATTACGGACTTCTACACATTCAGGAGCTTCTTGCTGAACTTAGATCAACACCCCAATTGCTTAATGGCTCTCAGAGGCCCTCTGCAGACTCCTGGGCCTCTTCTGGTCACTCTTGCTTCCTCATTCTGCTTCATCACATTCTGTCTCTTTGAGTCATTGAGGCCTCATGAGTGTCCTGCCTTGGCCTCTAGTTGCGGTCCTCTCTGCCTCAACTGTTCTCCTAAGTCCCCTCCCCTCCATCCATTTTCCAAACCAGTCAATCCCTTTTTATCCCCAGAGAGGCCTGCCCTGAAACCTGATCTAATCGGCTCCCTCTCACAGCACCGGAGACCTGGAGGGCACCTCATGGCCCTCATCATCATTAATCATTCTCTTTTTATTTCTGTTTTATATGTTGATCATCCATCTCCTCCCATCGGACCCTGACTGGTGGGGAGCGTGAGAGGAGGGGAGAGGGAAGGGCCATCATCAGCCTGTCATTCAAATCTCAAAATGTCTGGGAGGATTTGCTCTCAAATAAGAGAGATTTTCTAAATATTTATTTATATATTTGACTGCACTGGGTCTTAGTTGAAGTCTCCAGGCTCTTAGTTCCCTAACCAGTGATTGAACTTAGGCCCCTTGCACTGGCAGAACAGAGTCTTAACCACTGGACTGTCAGGAAAGTCCCTAAAAGAGATTTTAAAACTTGTGTTCATCAGGTGTATCTGTTTAGAAAACCCATAGGCCTGAGCTGTGTGTTCGAGATGTGCCTTTCTCCCTAGGAACTGGTTGGCCTGGGATGAAATAGGTAAAGTTTAGATGTGGATGGACCAGAAGGAAATCTGAACTTTCATGTTTTCAGGAACGGGAGGCTTGAACTTGGCTGTCTTGCTATCAGCCCCTCTATATACTCAATCTGTAGTTTGATAGGCACACTTTGTAGCAGAAAGCTGTTCCCTTGATTGAATCCCAAAGCTCTGTCTTGAAAAGAAAAACTATTGCATTAATTTCTTTAATTGGCATTTTTGTGAGTGGATGTGAAGCTCAGTCTCATGGCAGATGAACTCGCAATGAAAATAAGGACTATAACATGGGACTTTGGATAGACTGGGGGAAGAAGGGTACAAGTAGACCCATAGAGGTCAGCTCGGACCAGTCCAGGCTTGGCCTAAGAGAGCATGGACAACTTCTCTTGACCTCAGGCTGAAGAACCGACTTGGAAAAATCAATTATGCCTACCCGCTGCCTTCCAGCTTGCTGGAGCTGTTTGTCAGTCCCTAAGTCATGTCCCACTCTTTGCGACCCCATGGACTGTAGCCCACCAGACTTCCCAGTCCTTCACGATCTCCTGGGGTTTGCTCAGATTTATGTCCATTGAGTTGGTGATGCTATCTAACCATCTCTTCCTCTGCTGCCCTCTTCTCCTTTTACCGTCAGACATTCCCAGCATCAGGGTCTTTTCCAATGAGTCTGCTCTTCGCATCAGGTGGCCAAAGTATTGGAGCTTCAGCTTCAGTCCTTCCAATGAATATTCAGGGTTGATTTCCTTTAGGATTAACTGGCTTGATCTCTCTGCCTTCCAGATGGTGCTTCCTGAAACTTTTAGGAGGCAGAATGGGGAGGGTGATGTAAAGATGGTGTTCTCTACACTAAGGGGCCTCATGGTGTGTGTGGGGTGGAGGACAGGAGGGGGGCTTGACCACTTTTCCCATCTTCACTTCAACTCTTTAAAAATAAGTTTCAAAAATATTGTGTGGATTCATTGGACGTTTAAGCATCAAACATGTTCCAGGTAGAAGCTCCCTTTGTTTTCTTTCCAAAGTGTTTTGTGAGACAGGCAGGGGGAGGGTGGGGAGGGAGAAAGAGAAGCTAACACAGGCAGGCTGGCAGGACCGGGGGCCAAAGGGTGTTTTTCCTTAAAGTCACAGTGACTTCTGCCAAACCTGAGGGGTTCCTGGCTGTGGGAACTCAGCGATCTTAAGTTTGAAGCCTGCTCTCAGAAAAGTCATCTGCTCATTAAAAGAACACAGAGCTGTTTAATTTTTGTCTTTGTGGAAAATTGTATGACTGTCATCAGCTGTTGCTTCTGGCAGTGCTTTCTGTTCTAATGTAAATAAATGAGGTAACAGATTTAAAGAAACAGGCTGTATTTACGTACTTGGAGAGCGAAGTATGCTCTCAAACAATCTGCCCGTGTTCTTCAAATACACACAAATTAAACTGCTCTATCCTAAACACTAGTTACTCATTAAAGCCTTAAAGTACGAATGCTAAGAAGGGGGCAACACAAGTGCACGCCCTTCAAGGGTAGTGACAAGAAGCTGCTTTTTTGTGTGCAGTTGAGAGCTACTTCAGCAGGCTGAAATTTAATCCCCAGCTTTCTTCTCCACCAATTCGGTAGTGAGGTTACTTTTTAAAAAAATTCATTTTATTGAAATATAGTTGATTTACAATGTTGTGTTCATTTCTGCTGTACAACAAAGTGATTCAGTTATACCAAGACACAGAGTCTTTTTCATATTCTTTTCCATTATAGTTTATCACAGAGTATTGAATTTACTTCCCTGTGGTATATAGTAGGACCTTGTTATTTATCTATTCTATGCAAAATAGTTTGTATCTGCTGATCCCAAACTCAAAACTCATTCCACGTTCAACTTCAGTTTTGTTGCTTTTTGTTTTTGTTTTGTTTCGATTTGTTTTTAAAGTAGCTTTATTGATCTATTATTTAAATACTATAAAATTAGCTCACTTTATGTTTTGTTGAATTATAATCGACATATATTACATTAGTCTCAGGTGTATACCATAGTGATTCAATATTCTTATACACTGCAAAATGATCGCTGTGCTAAACCTCGTTTCCATCTGTCACCATACAGAGTTATTATAATATTATTGATATTCCCTGTGCTGTGAATTTCATCCCCATGACTTACATATTTTATAGTTGTAATTTTCTACCTCTTCATCCCCTTCACTTTTTTGGCTATCTCCTAACAAACCAAATAAACAAAACAAATCTGAAACAGACTTATTAGATACAGAGAACAAGCTGATTATGGCCGGAGTAGAGGAAGCAGGGACAGCTTCTGAGCTGAGGGTAGGGTGATAGGGTTAGAAGGAGAAACTTTTAAACTTGTCAAAAACATGCCAGTGTCAGCGTTTCTTGGAATGCATTCAATTAAAGCTTCATTTTCAGTTTTTATAAATCAAAGATCCTAAGTCATTGGATCGTTCTGACTCTCTTTGCTTTCTTGAGGTAAATATTTAGGCAGGAATTAACAACAAAAAAATACTTTCCATTGAGGGCAGTACAAAGATTCTATCTGTCAAAGAAGGAAGTGATACATTTTAAAACATAAGAAGTCAGAGCCCCCAAACAAGTTAATAATTGGAAGTAGTTGTAGAAGTATGTAGAACCAAATATTTAGCTGAAAGCACATTGCCTCTTATATAAAGATTAGGAAAGAGCTAAAATTATTGTTTTTAGCCCTTGATACATATTATAGCTAAGTATTAGCTGATTCAGAGTGCTAGATTTTATAATTTACTACTGTTGTAGTAGAAAGGATGGCAGATAATCTGGAAAGTCTATTTCAGGTAAGCATTAATAGTCTAAATTATGATTTTTGTCCAGCAGAAAATTCAATGAAAGTACCATATTATTAACTCAAAATTTGAGAATATTCTGGCATAAAATTTTGAAGACTTTTCTGTTTTTTTTCTCTCAAAACATCAATAAATATAACTTTGTTAAATTACTATTAGGTGTAAAGATAGGGGTAATATTTATTTTGGAAAGACAGTTTTGTGAGGGACATTCTTAAAGTAATTTCCAACTATGATTTGTCACTAGGTAAAGTACACACCAGAGAGATCCTTTTATACATATCTTTTAACTTACCTAAATTATTTCCAAAAAGAGATTGATCACCCATCCATGACTGAGAGATTGATCTCTTACCTACAGTTATTGGTATCAAACATATCAACAAATTACCTATCTTCCTATAACATGTAGCTAAGTCCTGCATACAAAGGGATTTAAATCAGGTTATTCCTGCACTCTTTCCCTGATGCCTGATATATTACAGACTACCTTCTACAGTTGGCTTTTAAAATACATCTGTAGAGAACTTGTATCTCCTATTAGAGAGACCAGACAGTAAAAAATCATTGAGGCAAGGGACTAACAAACGAACAGATATATCTTCCCAGAAAACAAATATTGCCCAAATAATAAAAAATGTGCTCCTTTGAATTCAAGATCCTAATTTTTCTTAAAGAGTTTTAACCTTTATGGTAACTTGTTGCTTATGTTTTTTTCACACACTGGACAGTTCACATGTAAGCAATGAAATGACAGCATGTTAAGGGTCATAGGGGTACTCTTCTCTGACTCACAGTCTCCACCAGCAACACTGCTGGACTCAGTCTTCTAAGTTTCTCTCTTCCCCTGGTAACAAAGTCGTTTCTTTTATCCCTTTTGTTCTTACCTTACACCTGGTGACACTGTACTTTTGACTCATTCTCCCTCTTGTGCCACCTCCCTTAGGAAAGGATATGCATTCCCTGGGGACACAACTGATTATAAAACAGTTTAGGTGATACCTTCTGGTATTGAACTTGAAACCATTCCTACTATAAAATCCCCTGTGGCATCTATGACTTATGAAGACCATTTCTTAGAGAATAAGAGGTAGAAGTAATCTTTATGGATCTAGATTATATGCCTAGTATCTTATAATATTCTAATATTCCTCTCTCCTATTAAGGTGGGTGATTTTCTTCCCTGAAAAGTATGAAACAATCCCTCACCTCTACCCCCACTCCCCTACCCACCCACCCCATCTTCTGTCTTTGAGACTTTCAAATCTGGAAGCCTGACGTCAGCTCCAATTTATTCAGGCTTTGTGAGAATAGGATCTTGAGAGTCTGCTCAGATGGACTCCAGTTTCCACAGCCCACAAAATAGTATCCATAAGGGCCCATTTTCTAACAATCGCTTTCTCATTTATAGTGGTAATAACTCATGTGGTGTCTTATCCATATTAAGGGCTCTATGACATAAACACTACTGTTAGCTCCACATAATGGGTGTGGAAGTTGAGGTGCAGAGGTGTTAAATAACTCACCAAGGTAACACAGCTAGTTAGGAGGGAAACCACGATTCTCAGCACAAGCAGTCTGGCTCCAGAGTCTATGTTCTTAACCACTATCATCAAGCACCACTTTACTTTAAAAAACTAGTTACCCAGTAAGAAAACCTAGACAACAAAAAATGACAATGAATATGCTCGCAGCAGGTTTGTAGCAAAGCCCATCTTGCATTCTCTTCCACTTTTCTTTGGATGTTCGTGCCATTTGCTGACCTTCAATGAGAGCATTTTCATTAGATTTCTGGAAAATGCTCTCTTTTCAACTTAGTGTACAGCCAAAAAGCTGGTGTGTCAAAGTGCTGGCCATCTTTGAAAGATGGAAATGTCTTGCTTATAGATTCTGCATTTGGATGCAGTTTCTTTAATTTGCCACCCAGAGCATTGCTTCTGAATCACAGTACAGAGGGCTCTTGTGTTTCTAGGGCTGGGATAGCCAAAACAGCTACAGGAGCTGAAATTCATCTATAAAGAGAGGTTTCCCACTTCAGCTAGAATCCACTGCTTCAGTGGTACTCTCACCTCACTGACCTTCTGTTGGAGGAAACGCACCAGTTGCATTTTTACATGTTTTGTGGGGGTGCTGTGTGTTCTTTGTTGTTGCCATTCAGAATCCACATGCTGACCATACTCATTTTGGCAGAGAACCTGGTTTTGAGATAAGGTTTGAAATGTTTGCCCCCAGTTCTGTTGCTCATGCCTGGAAGTATTTGCACTGATAACTGCCAGCAGTTTTGTGTCTATAGAGATCACTCAGCCCTTGGGACTTGGGGGCACAGGAGAGAGAAGGGGAGGGAGGGGAGAAAAGGGATTTTATTGAAAACACTCAATTCTCCTCTGGCAAAACCAGGAATCCAAAGACATGGAGTCTTTTCTTGGGAAAGCTAGGACAAAGAAAATGAAATCAGATTTCATTGTTTAGGAAAGATAGGATGTTGTTGCTTTTGTAATAATAAAAGTATATTATTTAAACTATAAAATTGCTCAGATACCTTGGTTCCTAGTTCTTTTTCAATAAACTTTTAAAATAAAAATTCTGGAACATTAGCTTATTTATCATTTAGAGTCTTTATATTAAGCAGATTTTTTTCTGGATTATAACCTCATATCTTAAAGCTCTTTTACTCATTCAGTTTGTACTTTATTTTTCCTCCTTTTCTGGCTTCTTTAGAATTTTTTTTTTTTTTGAGATATCTAGTTTTTTTTTTTTATGAAAGTATAGTTGATTTACAATGTTGTATTAATTCCTGGTGTATAGCAAAGTGATTCAATTGCACCTATATACACATTCCTTTAAAAATTTTTTTTTCCATTATGGTTCATTATAGGATATTGAATATAGTCCTCTGTGCTATACAGTAGGACTTTGTTGTTTATCCATTCCATATATAAAAGTTTACATCTGCTAACCCCAACCTCACACTCCACCCCTCCCCCAAATTCCTCCCCCTTGGCAACTGCCAGTCTGTTCTCTATCGATGATTCTGTTTCTGTTTCATAGATCGATTCATTTGTGTCATATTTTATATTCCACATATAAGTGATATTACATGGTATTTGTCTTAGAATTTTTTTTTTTAGATCTTTAAAATGGTAGTTTTCCAAAGTAATGAAAAAAGTGCTTAATATGTGCTATATATTGTTTCAAAATACTTTATTCTTATAAATCAGTTCAATTCTCAAGACTGTCGATAACGTAGGTGACCCAGTTTCATCTGCAGGGAAACGGAGAAGCCGAGAGGTAAGGACCTTATACAAGGTCTCATTGCCAGTGTTTGGCAGTGCTGGGATTCAGGCTGAGCAGTCTGGCCTCAGAATCACTGCACTGCATTGAGGGTTCTCACAAACTTCAGAGTCAGCAGATCTGCTGAAGGTGAGGGCAGCAGCAATGATGACATTGTAGTAATGAATATTATTTATCAAATGCCAGATCATATGTTTACATAGGTATCCTATACCACAATTCTTTGGATAGGTGATATTATGCCCACTTCACAGATCAGTAAACTGAGGCTTAATGAGGAAAAGAGATTTGTACCAGGTCTTACAACTCTCATGAGACAGAATCACAGTTGCGGTCTGTATTTGTCTCTCACCCTTCTCTTAACTACCATGCTACACTGCCTCCTCTTCAGTTGTTAGTTGTCATCTTGTAATGTTCCTATGTTGTCCTAACAAATACAAAATAATCAAAACTCCTCATGAAGTGACTAGTCTGTTCAGCTTCTATGAGATGTAGTGAGGTAGGGTGGAGGGAAAGTCATTGGAAGAGAGAACCACATGAGCCCTCCTCCTTCCCTTCACTTCCAAACCCCTAAGGAAGAAAACAGTCCTCCCTACAGACATCTCTCTCAAAGCCACTACTATAAGATTCTACTGGTTCATTTTGCTGTAAGCATCATCCTCAGAGTTCTTTAACTGCAGTATCTTGCTGTGCATGACCCTTAGGGAGAACTGATGCTGACGTTGGTCAGCAGACTGGCAGTTGAACAGACTGTTTGTTCATATCCCTCAATGAGCATTTCCTTGTCTAGTTAATATGTGTGAATTAGAATATTTCCTTTTCTATCTACTCTGCCTCCAAAGATGCGATGAACAGAGTTCCCACATGGCTTAAACATACACATAATTTCGCACGTGAACACCCCCTGGGATCCTGAGCATTTTGTGTCTGTCTCGAATTCCCTCTCTTCCCCTCCCCCATGGGCTTTTTCCCCCCATTAGGCAAATGGAAGGCTCATGCCACCTGTTAGCATTACATCATTGGCTCCCCAGAACACAGTTGCACCAAAGGCCTTAAACAAAGTAGTTCTTCTTGTATTGTTTGCACTCAAAGAGCTGATATCATGCCAACTGATGTCATTGTATGTCTTTGTGTAACTGCTATGGCAACTGGGCAGGTGGGGAGTCTCCAGCTGATGTCATTGGGGAAGGAGGTGTAGAGACAGAATTTTAAAAAGCTCTATGCTGCTTTTTTTCTGTGTGTGTGGTTTTCTGGCATGCAGTTTTTTTTTTTTTTTCCAAACTAGCTGCTTTTAAGACAAATTACAGCTTGAGTACCCTAAATAAGAACACAGAAAAGTCTCCCCCACCACCTACCCCCTAAAGGCTTCTTTTGAGTTTGTTTTGTTGTTCTGTCCTCTCATCTTGTATGGAAAAGTGTAACAACTGTCTTTTCCTTAAGGAGAAAAAAAAAAAAGTGAATTAGGTTCCCATCACAGAACTGGTGCGGAACTGTTTACTAGGATTTTATGGAGCCAAAGCTGAGCAGACTTCTAAATAACTACAGTCTCTTTCGTGGAGCTTGTGTTGGTGACAGTAATTTCAAATTCTTGTTTAGGTCTATTCACTAATGAAGTTTTTTCTGGTAATCTCCATTTCTTCCATCTGCTTGAAAACTGATCCCTTTGGATCCAGACAAACTTTTTATTTTAATCATTATTTCATAGCAGAATAAACTAATAAGATGTAAAGGCAGAGTTTAATTCTAGAAATTAATTAAAATGAATTTGTAGCTCTTGCTTTTTCTTTTCAAATAGGTTTAGACACAGATGGTCATGATACTACTCCTTTCAAATCATCTTTGAGTCATGGCTGCATCTTAATGAAAATAATGATTTCCCGGGTTTTTACAACTTGTGTGCACTGGCTGTGAATAGCGCTGAGACTTGGTCTGGGGTACAGCCTGGAGCTTCCTGATGTGGTTGGCAGAGATGAGACCTGAAATGGAGAAGGACATAGATTCAGAAACTGGTGAACAGTTCGACTTCCTTTATTTATTTTAACACAACCATATCCTGTTCACACTTATGTTTCCTCTCTTATCTCCTCAAACTATCAAGAGAGAAGTAAGGCATCTGTCTGGAGGAGAGGGGGAGTGGTAAATGTTGCGTTCTGATGACTTTCAGCTTCTAGGAGATCTCCAGCTTCTGCCTGTGTTCAAAGGCAACAGTGTATCTGATTGATAAGAATTAGGGCTCGCTAAGTAGGTAATACTGTCAACTCTGATTTCATAGCCCTTACATGTACATTGTGTAATTTGACCTTCATAAAAATCCTCTGGGCTTACCCACAAACACATCTAGCAAATATTAAAGAAAAAAGTTTAAGCAATAGACTATAATCCATACTTTTCCTAATTTAAACTAGTGCTCTTTTTTGCATGGTTCTTTAGCTTTTGATCATGTGGATGGTGAACATTTTTGAATCAGCTTTTTTCATTTAATATTAAATAGAAACATAGTCTTTATTTTCGTATTCCTTTCACAACTTTGAATGGCTACATAATATTGCACTTGGGTGACTGACAACATTTCTCTTTTCAAAAATGTTTTTGTTTTTTACTTGGCCTTTCTAGAAAACAGATACTGCTGTAGGGAACATCTTTATGCATCTAGCTGGATATCTTTGGCAGATGTTTTCCTTAAGCTATATATTCCCATAAATGATACTGCATTTGATGAGGGGGAGGTTTGCATACTTTGTATGGATCCCTATATGCTGCTGCTGCTGCTGCTGCTAAGTCTCTTCAGTCGTGTCTGACTGTGCAACCCCATAGACAGCAGCCCACCAGGCTCCACCGTCCCTGGGATTCTCCAGGCAAGAACACTGGAGTGGCTTGCCATTTCCTTTTCCAATGCATGAAAGTGAAAGTAAAGTCGCTCAGTCGAGTCCAACTCTTAGCGCCCTCATGGACTGCAGCCTGCCAGGCTTCTCTGTCCATGGGATTTTCCAGGCAAGAGTACTGGAGTGGGGTGCCATCGCCTCATCCAGATCCCTGTATACCAGATTCCTAATCACACTGAGAGGTATATGCCATTACCCTCATTTTACAGATGGGGAATTTGAGGCCGAGAGAGAAATTAATTTATCCAGATCACAGACCCAGGAAGTGGTGGAACTGGGATTATAACCAAGATAATCTGGGTTCTTCTAAGATCCTTGCTTATAACCACTCTCTTGTTTGGGAGCAAACTTGGCCTTCTGGGTGAGGTGAGCTTACAAAGGGCGCAAGTTACACACCTCCAGTACCTAGTTAGTTACTGGCAGAAACTCTACACCCGAGGAAGTCATCTGTGCCTTCCTGGGCTCCTGAAGTGCAAGGCTGTATATAGGCCACTGAGCATATGACTCTTAGGGGCAGATCAAATGTGCAGCTAATGAAATTACCTGATGCTTCGTGGAACTCTTTCCAGGGGAACATGCCCCAGTTTGTATAAAAGGCCCAATTCCAAAGTACTGCATGCAGCCTCCGAAATTTGTCCTGGGTCTCCCAAGGGACTTTCGTTTCTATTTTGATTTTCTTTCTAAAAAATGCAATAAGCAACTACACACATTCATTCTTCCGCCGGCTCTGAAGTTCGAGGAGGGAGTCATTCTCACTTCCTGTGTTTGTGTTCCAGGTGGACTTAGCAGTTTTAAGCAGAACCATGAAAACCTCTGTGATAACTCCCTCCAGCTCCAAGAGTGCCGGGAGGTGGGGGGCGGCGCGTCTGCGGCCTCGAGCATGCTACCTCAGTCCATCCCCAGCACCCCCGACATCGAGAACGCGGAGCTGACACCCATCTTGCCCTTCCTGTTCCTTGGCAACGAGCAGGACGCTCAGGACCTGGACACGATGCAGCGGCTGAACATCGGCTATGTCATCAACGTCACCACCCACCTGCCCCTCTACCACTACGAGAAAGGCTTGTTCAACTACAAGCGGCTACCGGCCACCGACAGTAACAAGCAGAACCTGCGGCAGTACTTTGAAGAGGCTTTTGAGTTCATCGGTAACTATCTCCCGCGGGGAAGTCTCATCTTCCGCCTTCCTTTTCCCTCCAGCTTTTTTGCTTTGATATCAGGTCCAAGATTTCTGCCTGAGTTGCAGAAAAGCTCCGTGGAAGTGTTTTTGGGCTCCCCCACCTGGTGCAGGGTATTCTCCTAAGTCATAACCCAGCAAGTGTTTTGGAGCCATGGTTATCAAAGTACAGTCATTCAACTGGGTTGGGAATCCATTCAGTGAGACCACCTCATGTCTCCAGTTCCCAGTGAAAAAGTGGCAGGGGTCAGCATTGAGATGTTCTATAACATCATCTCAAAAGAACTGGTAGAAAGGAAGAAGTTGGTGGCCAAAACAGGTGCGTGGGTATATGGTCTACTGAGATTTCTTGGCATCTTGCAGGGAGTTAAATATAGCCTGCCCTCTGGTGGGCTTCCCTGGTGTCTCAGACAGTAAAGGATCCACCTGCAGTGAGGGAGACCTGGGTTGGGAAGATCCCCTGGAGGAGGGCATGGCAACCTACTCCAGTATTCTTGCTTGGGGAATCCCCATGGGCAGAGGAGCCTGGCAGGCTACAATCCATGGAGTCGCAAAGAGTTGTACATGACTGAGCGACTAAGCACAGCACAGCACCGTATCCACAGGTTCCACCTCTGCAGGATATGGAGGGCTGATTGTACTGTGCCATTTTATATAAAGGGACTTGAACATCCATGGATTTTATCCCCAGGAGTAGAGGGATGCAGGAACCAACGCCCTGCAGGTACTGAGTGCTGGGTGGATTGTAAATACGACAC
The DNA here is from genome assembly GCF_014754425.2 of Oryx dammah. Taxonomy (NCBI): domain Eukaryota; kingdom Metazoa; phylum Chordata; class Mammalia; order Artiodactyla; family Bovidae; genus Oryx; species Oryx dammah. The sequence continues at coordinate 55,265,703 of NW_024070205.1, forward strand.
GGGCTTCTAAACTCATCCGTGTCTCCCTTACCTTGAGTTAATTGCCACTGCTTGAGGTCAAGGTAGCATTTGCTGAAGGATCTTTTCTGAAGGATATTTTTCAGAAACATAGTGCTATAGTGAACATCTTTATGTATCACATCAGTGCCAAGGTGGTGGGGGGAGTAGAGAGTAGTATTCCCCTTCCGTTTGCTTTGTCTCTCCATACTTCATAGTTGTGTAGCCAAAGGGTGTGAAGTTGAGTGCTCATGAGATGATACTAGATTTTCTTAGTTCATCCAGGCTCATTGAAGTAGGAAAGATCAAATGGTATAGCCCGTGTGGTTCCCAAGGAGAGAAAATTCTAGCAGCAGCAGGCTTTCATCTCCACAGGGAAGCAACGACCAGCCTAACCCTAATCTTCAACTTTAACTTTTGCTGCTTCTAAGCCTCAGACTGTTGCAAGGCTTAAATGATCACTTGGAGAGGACCTGGTACTCAATAATTGGTTTTCTCAAGTGACTCCAGTCTTTCATACTACAAAAGAGTGACCCAGTCCTTTTCCTAAATATTGTGGCAGGTTGTCACTGGCCTCTGTCTCAGGAAGAATGCACTCATGTTAGTGCTCCTTTGTCAGGAAAAAAACCCCCAAAACTTGGATTTATCAGCCATTGAAGATTTGCGGTAGAGTTGGCAGCTCTGGTCACTTGGCCCAGGCATTTTCTTGCTAATCTTGCCTGGTTTTGCAGGGCTATGAAGTGTTTAGTCTGGAAGGAAATTCTGAGTGGTCACTAAACTCAGAAAAGTAAAGTGACTTCTCCTAGATTGTAGGAACTTTAGTGTTAGAGAAGGGACCAGAGCCTAATGCTCTTGACTCCAAGGCCAGACCCTGGGGCCAGAAGCGTGGGCGGTGTTTACAAGGCTCTATTATTGGGTTGGCCAGAAAATTTGTTTGGATTTTTCTGTAAGTCAAATGTTACAATTGTTCTAATGCATAATGCTTGTGGATGGAAAGATACCTTACATTCTTTATTAATGATATCTGAATCAAACCTTGAGCCCCAAGGGAGAAAAGTTTTCATCCAAGTAGATGAGGAACTTCCTGGTTGACATATGATGTCATGAGTACAATTTTTTGTCTTAGTTCCAGTTGGGGGAAGTTTAGAAATTGTTTTCTATTTAATGAGTAGCATAAGATGTGCTTAGGGTTTAAGAGAATTTCAAAGCACCCACATTCCTTATAAATTATTCAGGCTCGCCTGGTTTTTTAGAAAGAAAACAAACAAACAAACAAAAAATAGCATTAAAGCCTGGAAACAGTTCCACATCACACTCTGCACAGGCACAATTTTTAAATTTTCATTGTTATATCATTGGGTAAACTGAAATCTTACAGTCTTGCTTTAAGAAAAATACACCCCATTTTAGAAATATAAGAGCATTCACAGAGAGTCTGATGTAAACTAAGCAGAGTCTAGGTTTAGGATTTAATTATGACAGTTGGTTATTCCTGCATCGGCTGATATTATTCCTCTATTCCCCTGTACCTGGTTAGTATTACTCCCATTATTCAGATAGGAGGATTGAGCCTCTGAGGAGTTACAGAATTCATGCAAGTTCCTCTACAAGGTGGAAGCATGGCCAGACCTAGCCCTTTGTAGCTCATCTTCTTTACCCCCATGCTTCCCACTCTTGGGGTGGAGGCTGTTAAATAGTGTGTGCTAAAAAGAAGAAATTGAAAACAGGAGGTGCTTTTGTAAAATACTATTATCTATGAGAAGGAAGTCAAATCTCTGAATTTTTAAGTTGAAAATTTGCACAATATTTGTTTTGTTGATCTATGAGTGGGTAACCAGTAGAAGTAGTTTATGTTAAAATGTGGCTCTCCTTTACATACTCCTTTCCCAGTCTTCTAATTGATATATTTTTCAGGGATACTCTCTTTGGGATGACTTTTATTGGGTTGGCCAAAAAGTTCGTTTGGGTATCTAGATACAGTAAAAAACCCGAATGAACTTTTTGGCCAACCCAATAGTTTTGCAGTGTCACTAAGAATCCATTCAGACAGTGCCCACAAGCTGTTCTCCTGGGTTTTTAATATATCTGAAAACCTTTAAAGTGTTATCTTTTTCGATTGCCCTGGATTCTGAGCCAGCACTCAAATTCCTCCATCATCCATGTCATTACCGTGTTAGAACAACATGTATGGATGTGAGGGGTCTGGGCAGTTCAGACGGAGGTGACACCCTGTGCCTGAGTACTGCAAGTCTTTAGTTTTGCAACAACAGGGCTTTTGGGTAAGATGCTGAACACAGTAACTTTCTAGTTTTGTTCCTGTAACCTCCTTCAGCGTTTCCTAAGAGTGAAACTCTTATCTATTTAACACTAGTTCCTGTACAGAGCAGTTCTACAATATAAAAAAAGAAGTGCTTTTTCTCTATCACAAGTGGGAGAGACATTGTTAATAATACTAGTTTTGATAAATGACACAGTGTGACAATGGGAATTAATATCCTTAATCAGAAGGGTCTACTTAACCAGTGACTTAACATTTAGGCTGATTATGTCATGGCTCGTTCCTCAGTCAACCACCATCACCTAGGAGGTGAAGTCGCTCAGTCGTGTCCGAGTCTTTGCGACCCCGTGGACTGTAACCTCCTAGGCGTCTCCGTCCATGGGATTCTCCAGGCAAGAATACTGGAGTGGATTGCCATTTCCTTCTCCAGGGGATCTTCCCGACCCAGGGATGGAACCTGGGTCTCCCGCATTGGAGGCAGACACTTTAACCTCTAAGTCCACTCTTACGGTGAATGACTCTTTCACCTAGTCTTCTCTCTCAATGTAGAAATAAAGCTTCTTATTCAAGCTAATGTTGCTTTTAGCCATTTCTGGAGGTTGTGACATAAACAGACACAATTAAATAGGAAATTATACTTAGTTTCCAAACCATTTTAATGTCATCTTTCTCTACAGAATATGACAGCATCAAGTCTAGCTAAACGTTAACCTCTCTCCTTCCATCTCTCTTTCCCCTTCCCTGCACCTCTTGCTTTTCTCCCTCATTCCAGAGGAAGCTCACCAGTGTGGGAAGGGGCTGCTCATCCACTGTCAGGCGGGGGTGTCCCGCTCTGCCACCATCGTCATCGCCTACTTGATGAAGCACACGCGGATGACCATGACTGATGCTTATAAATTTGTCAAAGGCAAACGACCAATTATTTCCCCAAACCTTAACTTCATGGGGCAGTTGCTGGAGTTTGAGGAAGACCTGAACAATGGTGTGACACCACGAATCCTTACACCAAAGCTGATGGGTGTGGAGACAGTTGTGTGACCATACTGTGGCTGGAAAAGATGACTGTTCTCCTTCAGCAGATGAAGAGGAAGGAGTATGGATTCTTTCTTTTCTTTTTTTCTTTTTCTTTTTTTTTTAGATGGGGGTAAAGTTTGTGAATGGAAACAAACTTGTTTAAAAACTTTATTTTTAACCAGTGTGAGAAGAATTTAACTTTTGATGCCGTTGAGATTTACTTCCCACCAACTGACAAAGCAGGGAGTCTAAAGAAGTAATTTTTTTAAGCCAACAATAAAAATATCATAAAACCTGTTTCTTCCCCTTTTCCTTTTAAGCTATTTGTAGAGTTTATGATTAACTAGTCTGTGCAGGTTCATAGACCGAAGATACTACACTTTAAACCAATTAAAAAGAACCCAAAGTAAGTAGAAAAGACATTGAATCATGAAGACCTAGGATCTGCCTGACCTGTCCTTATAGAAAACAAAAACCCAACCAAACCAAGCCCTGCTGTGCTCACTGGTGCAAAGAGAAGACCAGGGCAGCTTAAGTGGTCTAAGAACCCTTCACATTCTTTAAAGAGACAAAGGATACTGTTGATTTTGTGTGTTTCATACTCTGGATTACTTTTCTTCCCTCTCTGTGTTTAAGAGATTTTTTTTTTCAAATAGCAAGGAACTGACCATTATACCATATGCCTTCACTGGCTTCTTGTGCAATAATATGGTGTTTTGAGTGTGCAAATGAGTTAGAGCTGGCAGCTGAAAAATAGACAAATAGTGCAAAGTTGCCAGCTTGGAGATAGAAAGGAATTAAACAAAACCAGTTACTTTCTTTCCCACCTTTTTCCTTTTTTTTTTTTTTCTCTTTGATTTGATTCTGGTTACAGTGCCATAAACCTTGTTACATATGTATATCAGAATGTAAAAAAAAAGACAAAAATTTATTTAAAAATATTTTTCGCAAAAAAACTTGGTGTGTTTCTGTTGATTGTGTAAAAATTTTATTTTCATTATATAAATGAAAATCATTTGGAAATGTGTCTTTTTCCTCTTCTTTTCCTCAATTCAAGTTCAAGCATCTTTTACCTCTTGTAAGCTGTCCATGTAACGTAACTGAAAATAAACACAAATTTTTGATACAGGGATAGAGAGATGAGGGAAAGGAAATATTCTCTGGCCTCAGTGGGAAGCAGAGAGAATTAGCAAGGAAGTGAAAAAGCTCTAGTCGGCCAGGTCATGGTCCCCTCTATTGTCACAGTCCTGCCATCCACTTCTGCCAGTGTAATTCCTCTTACAAAGGGGAAACCTTAGGTAATCTCCTTGAAAAAGGTGTGAGGTTTTACACCAGCCTTTGAGCCTTGGTGACCAGGTCACTGCCAGATTGATTGGTTAGAATTCTCTGATCTCCCCAGTGGCTCTTTGATCAATATCTACAATATTGATATTGTAGGGGTCTTGATATCCCCCTTCCATTGTCATTTACCCGCTTGGCATCTTTGGTAACATTAATCAGAAAGCACTGCAGGCAGATGCTTTACCATCTGAGCCACCAGGGAAGACCTGGTATGTACTGCAACACACTGCTGTTTCCTACTTTTCTGCCGGCAAACTGAAGTCAACTTCATAAGTACAGCTTCCCCATCACACTTGGTTAATACATAGTTGGTATTCCATGGGTTCCCAGTCCACAGAGGAGTAGGGAGTGGGTAGGGGAAGAACACAAATCAAATGTTTTCTATGTTTTCTTAAAAATAGAAGCCTCCAGGGAGTTGGCCATAGGGAGGGTTCACAGCAAATTAAAATCTGCCCAAAGTGAGTAAAAAAGTAGAATGATTTTGAAATTTCCAATTCTATATGAGTACATTTGGACATAATATCCTTGTGAACATTTGCCGACCAGTGTTATAACAAAATATTTTTGACATTTTAAAAATAGCTTTTCTATTAGAAGTGATTTAACTTTTTGTTTGATTAGAAATTAGAGACTGAATTTAACAAGAATTAACTGTAGGTTGTTTTGACTTAGTTTGGTTTATTACAAAGCATTAATAATATGACAAGCAAATTTCTCTTATGCTGCTTTCTACTCTTCAGTCTTAATTTTTTTGGTGCTAGAACGTATTTAAGGAGTGGGATTGATGTGTAATTAGGGATTAAAAATATGTAATGATTTACTATATATTTCTTTTTCTTTATTCTAAGTCCAAATATTAAAGTTCTGATAGTGTGAGTTTTATTCCCCCTTTTTTTTCTTTTTAACAAAATGAGAATTGCTATAGTTTCTTGAGCAAAATATGGAAATAATTTATGATTTTTGAACTTTATAACTTTATGCTTTTGAGAGCAAGATTGTCCTAGGGCAGATAGGAATTCTGCCAATGAGCATACCAAGAATTCTGAGAAACTCTTCTTTATTTTACTAATCTGTTTTGAATCACTTAGCCTCTGTTTCTTCATGAGGAATGTTAACCACTTCATGAAATTTACATGGATTAACCAAGCCATTGCACTAGAAACCAGACTCCCCAGGTTTTGTTACTGAGTCAAACTTTGGTTTGCTCACCCTCAAGTAGTAAAGGCAATCTGTTGACACCAGGATGTGGTGAAGGAAGGTGCAATGTTTATTGCAAGGTGTCAGGGAAGGAGTCAGGGCAGCTGGTACTTAAAACACCCAAACTCCTAGATGGGTTTCAGCAAAGCATTTTTAAGGACAAGGTAAGGAACTGGAGTCCCGAGGTATGTGATCAGCTTGTGCAATTCTCTGATCGATTGATGGTGAGGTAATAGTGCAGAGTCACAGAGCTTAACATTATCATTGCTTAGGTGCCAGTGGGTCTGGGGCTGTGTGCTTATGACCATCAAGCAGTTAATTTCTTCTCTTTGATGGTGGTTTTAGCATCTGTGAAACAACTCAGGAAATGTGCATGAATACTATCATCTAAGCACTTCAAAAAGGATCTAAGCCAAGCATATGAGGGAGGAGTTTGCCCTGGGAAGGTCCCATAGGATTCTGCTCTGTTACAAGTTCTGAGCCTCATTTGTTGTCTCGGAGCTTTGGACTGAGCTGGGAATTCACTGTTGTCTTCCTGAGAAGCAGGGTCTCTGAATTACTGATGCACATATTATTCTCTGAGTCTAGCAAGAATGGTTTCATGCTGGATTAATTTAACAATAGAATGAATCTGTAGCATATCTAATAATAAAAAAAAAAAACAGGCATCATTACTTTACATTAAATAAAATAGCAGTTTCAGCTCCTCTATAAGCACTCCCTGCCCCAGTTAATATGTTTCCAATCAATGAATACTAACCCAGATGTAGAGTTCACATTTCATGGAAGAGCTTGTGCTAGCACCTTTTGGAAAAGGACATGTAAGGCAGGACATGTGGTGGGGAAGCTGACAAAAGGAGGACATGTACAAGGGAAGATATAAAAGAGGAAATGCACATGTCTGCCAAACCACATGTTGATGGTAAATGAGAAAAGACAACCCTTTGAAAGGTGATAAAATATGAGGAACAGGAGAAAATGGGAGTTTATAGTAAAACAAACAGAAAGACTATATAGAACTAGGAAAACTAAATCCCACTTCAGAAGTTGAATAAGATACAATGCTTGTAAATTGCTCTAACTAGATCTTCTGGAAGATGAAAAGTTTGGCAGGTAAAACTGAATACAAATCGAGAAATATGGGTGTCACCCTGATGGTGAGTAGACTCTTACACATAAACCACAGCACATTATATTTTGTTCCCCAAGCAATCTTCTGTAGAAGAGTTTCTGACTTTATGGAGAGTGTAGACTATGAATGCCAGTGCTTTCCATTGTTCCTGATTTCCTCCTTTGTGACAAACTTTTCCAGTGTTTGGTGGGAGATACCCAGGGTTAGACAACTGTGTGCTATAGTGAAGAAGTCAATGGCAGTGTGTTTGATGGTGATGATCCATGTCTCTGTGGCTCAACAGAGCTAACAGGGAGAAAAGATGGCCATAAAGTAAAGGAGAACAAGGAAGAATGATAATTATGTGGAAAAAAATAGTGCCGACATTTGCCTTTTACCAACGTCCGTGATGTAGGTGACTTAGTATCCAGTACCCAGAAGTATCCTTTCCCAAGTTGCTGACCATGTACCTGGTGCAGGACGTGTGAAGCAAAGGAGGAGATCTGGAAATAGCTTTAAGAGCTGCAGTCACAGTTATGGCCCTAAGCCAAGGGGAGTTTCCAGGTCGGTGAAAATGTGCACTGGTTGCAATAGTCGTTGGTGCCCTCTTCATAGTACAATGGCTGCTACTTCACTTCTGTGTTCCAATCTCATGCAGATTTCTTTTAAGGTGAACCTTATCCCAGCATGAAATAGATAAAGGAAGTCTGGGAAATTCTGCAATTTCATATTCAGCTAAGTTGATCTTGCACAAAACCGCCAGAGTCTATCCTTTGCCAACTTGCTATCCATTTACACTTCTCTTAACCATATATATATATAACTTCCAAAGAAAGACATTAGAAAGTGATGTTTCCACCTGAGAAGATGCAGCTATCACTTCCACAATTGAAGAGATACTAATCCTCTCTCCAAATGAGAGAGCATAGTCTCATGTGTTACTTTATTCATTTGGGGGCGATCATTTCTCTTGTACTTGAGATCTACTCTCTCTTTGAAATCCTGTAATTTAAATACTGAGATATAAGGATATTGTAGATTGAATTGTGTTTGCCAAAAAGATGTTTTTGAAGTTTTAATTTCAGACCTTGTAAATGTGTTCTTATTTGAAAATAGCATAATTGCAGATGTAATCAAGATTTTAAAAGGTCATATTGGATTAGGATGGGAGCTAATACAATTACTGGTATAATTTGACCAATCCCTCTTATAAAAGGGTGATTTGGATACACACAGAGGAACCAATGCCATATAACTAGGGAGGTGGAGGCTGGAGTGATTCATCTAAGAGTTAAGGAGCACTGAAGATCACTGAATATCACCAGAAGCTAGGAGAGAGACATGGAACATATTCTCAGAGTCTCCAAAAGAACCAACCCTGCTGACACCTTGATTTTGGACTTCAAGCCTCCAGACTATAAGGTAATACATTTCTATTGCTTTTAGTTACTCAGTTTGGGGGACTTTGTTATGACAGCCCAAGGAGACTAATACAAAGACTAACCACATTTAATATTAGATGATACAATAGCTACAGGAAAAAAAAAGAATTGGTTAATATAAACCAAATATATTTATATCAAAGTAAGAAACTCCAGTTCTTTGGCCACCTCATGCGAAGAGTTGACTCATTGGAAAAGACTTTGACGCTGGGAGGGATTGGGGGCAGGAGGAGAAGGGGACGACAGAGGATGAGATGGCTGGATGGCATCACTGACTTGATGGACGCGAGTCTGAGTGAACTCCCAGAGCTGGTGATGGACAGGGAGGCCTGGCGTGCTGCGATTCATGGGGTTGCAAAGAGTCGGACACCACTGAGCGACTGAACTGAACTGAACTGAAGAAATGTTTATAACTCTTACTGTCCTAATTTCTACAAGTGATCATGTAGTCACAGGTGATGATTATAACTTCCTTCTTTTACTACTCATTCCATTTACCCTTTGTCCTCAACAAGCATCTCACCTGCTCACAGTTGCTTGGCTGTCGGGATAACCTAAATCTTCATTTTTGATGGATCTGAAAATCTTTGGTGGTCCCACCTGCATTGGGTCCTTTTGTGGGAAGACATGAGAGCGTAAGAGGTGCCCTTCATCTAGACTTAGTTCTTCCTACTCCCATAGTCCTATAGTCATCCAATGTCCCCTTGGTAGTCACAAGCCATTCCAGAAATACAGCAACCCCATCCTTTGCCTGTTTTGTTCCTTTAGCATGAGGAGCCCAAATTAGCCAGCAGATAGTATCAACTTGCAGTATAACGGAGAAATTGTTGGATCTCCTAGGAGGTGCATCTGTGCTTTGGAAACTAAGACTTCTAGACCAGGAGAGCACAAAGGTGCAGAGTAGGCAGCACAAATTTTGCAAGGAGATACCAAGAGTAACAGTGAGAGGAAATGTTTTCATTTACAGCTCTTTTTGGGCCTGTGAATCTTGGATAAGGGAGAAAGAGCAACATATATTTGTTGACATATATGTTCGAAAAATTTACTGCGTCTTGCAGGACATTACCCTAGCCCTGAAAAGTTTTCCATCCATCTAGCTCCATAACTGAAATGTCAAAAGTACTATTTTACTGCTTCAGAATGATGGATAACATAGTAAGAGTAGTAAATTCCACAAGTGTGAGCCTGTCACCCCACTTCCTGTGCTGCAAAATAAGTTCCTTCATCAGAAACAAGGCATTGTGGAATGCTATGTTGGTGAATAAGATATAAGAATTCTATAAGCCCACAGATACTAATTTTGGCAAAAGTATTGCAAGTGAAGTCTAATCCATATGAGGAGTGTGTTTCTGTATAGTGAGAACAAAACACTGCCCCTTCCATTATAGGAGAGTTCCAATGTAATTAACCTATATCATATAGCTGGCTGATTACCCTAGAAATGGTTCTGTTTCAGGGGCTTGGTATTTGTCTCTGCTTTGGGTGAGTTGGGTGCTCAGTCTTGGCTGTAGCCAGAGTCGCCATGGTGAATGGAAATTCATGTTACTGAGCCCATGCATAACCTCCATCTCTTCCATCTTGGCTATTTTGCGCATGAGTCAGTGCTTAAAGACAAGTGTGACCAAGAGAACCAGACTTGACAGATTTCACGGAATACATTTTCTTGTCCCTTATTAAGATCTTTCTATGCTGAGGGTGAGCTTTCTGAACATTCGTACATTTTATGCCCATTCAGAGAGTTCTGTCCATTGACTTATTCCCCAGACTTTTCTGTCTCCAATTTGTCAATTATATTTCTTCCAAGTCCCTGAGAAGCCATGTAAACCATTAGCTACTTCTTGGGAAGCAACGTAGATCCATATCTCTGACTCTCTCCCAGGCAAAATGAACAACCAGGTGTACTCCTGGAAGTTCTGCCCACTGGGAAATTTTTCCTTCCCCGCTCTCAGCCCTGGCTACCCACCAAGTGGGGCTGTCATGACGTGGCCATTCATTTTAGGATTGTACTGAGATATACAAAACTCTGCAATCAAGGTCAAATATTTTTCTTTCAGTCCACTGGTCACAGAGAACATTCCATGAAGCCATAACTGAGTTCAAGGAAGTGATGCAGCAAGAATAGATCACTTGTTTATTTAACTTACTTGAATCTGATTTCACATAGTGCAGCTTCATTTGACAATCAAATAATGTTATTCCCACCCAGTTTAGAGACCTAGTGTGTCAATAACAGATTTCTTCATGTACAATCCAGGTTGTGTTTTAAAATAATGATCTATGATTAAGCTTTCAATTTCAAACTGTTACTCAAAAAAAGAATAGCATTTTCCTGAAGAAGCTGTCTGAGTTTGGTTCCAAAATCCTAAATGGCTGCTCTATGGTTCACCTATCAGGTGAATGGCTTCATAAACCATCCCTGTCTAATAAAGACCCTTCTAGCACCATGGGATGTACTGGGTATAGATATAAGAGCAGCTTTCAGGACAGCCTTGAAATATTGCAGATACTTCTCTTATTCTGGAGCTCAGTTTCTACACCCAGTTCTAATGTGTGGGTTTTTTCCCCACCATACCAAGTTATTATTGGAAACCAGTTGGGTGTCCTACAATTCAACTAGATTCTGACACTGTCTCTTTGGAGATAGCACCAGGTGCCGCAGGTTAAGGATTTATTCCTACAAGAATATACCCTCCCACTCCAGACATCAATTACAAGTCCAGGTTATTACCAGTGTTTCTGAATGACCATCTGAAGATTGTGGGTTCCAATGACACCCTCCCTGGATTTAATTTGCTAGCGTGGCATAGAAGACTCTGAGAAACATTTGACTTACTAGATTACCAGTTTATTAGGAATGGCCAAGTAGAAGAAATACATAGGGCAAAATATAGGAAAAGGGCACAGAGCTTCCATGCCTTCTCAGAGCACACCATTCTTCCCAAATTTCCATGTGTTCACTAACCCAGAAGCTCATCAAGTTCTGTCCTTTTGGGTTTTTACAGAAGTTTTGTTATGCTGGCACAACTGATTAAATCATTTGTGATTGAACTAAATCTCCAGCCTCTTTCTCCTCTATAGAGGTTTAGGGTGGGGCTGAAAGTTCCAAATATTTAATTACATGGTTGGTTTCCCTAATGCCTAGCCCCTATCCTTAGGTGCTTTCCAAAAGTTATCTCATTGGCATGACAAAATCCACCGGTATCACTCTCATCCATGGGAAATTCCAAGGGTTTTAGGAACTCTATATATCAAAAGCAGGAACAAAGACCAAATATTTATTTATTACTGTAAATCATAATACATCAGGAGCCTTACTTCCTGGTGACTCAGACGGTAAAGAGTCTGCCTGCAGTGTGGGACACCCAGGTTCGATCCCTGGGTAGGAAGATCCTTTGGAGAAGGAAATAGCAACCCACTCAAGTATTCTTGTCTGGAAAATCTCATGGATGGAGGAGCCTGGCAGGCTACAGTCCATGGGGCCGCTAAGAGTTGGCCACCACTGAGCGACTTCACTTCCTTTCTTTCTAATTAAATTCATAACCTTTCATGTTACTTGGTAGATTGGATTAGCATGCCCAGTGAGGATATATGTGTTGTGTAAAATTCAAGAAAACCTATTAGACACTGTGCCTCTTTTCTTAGTAGTAGGAAGGATTAGATGTAACAACTTATCCTTTATCTTGAAGAGAATTCCCTAAAAGCCACTTGTCTTTGGTGCCAGGATAAAGTTGAAGTCTTTATCATGAGGTTACTGAGCCCTCTAAAAACATATATGATTATATAATCTTTGTAAGTTGTGTTTAAATTATAATTATTTCCTTCTGAATCATTTCATGATTGAACAAACTTAAAGCTCAAAAGAGGAAGTGAGCACTTAAGTCAACTTTATTTTTTTTTTCATTACCACTATTTTCATATAAGGGGATAAATATGTTTTCTCCTCAGCACAAATATCAACTGGAATGTCCTGGAACATCAAACGGTACATTCTATGCTTAAGAATTCCTCTTATACAGTTAAAAGAAATTTAGGTCTAATGGCCTAGCCACCCAGAAGGCTCAAGACCCAGCACTACCCACCCATGGAAAAGCACAGTCTTTAGAAAGAACATGTTTCAGACAAAGGAACAAATTAAAATACCAGAGGAAGAGCTAAGTGTAGAAACAGACAATCTATATATGAGGAAGAGTTCAGGGCAGTGACTGAAAAGATGATCAAAGATCTCGGGAGTGAAATGGATGCACAGAGCAAGAAATTCAACATTTTAAACAGAGTTAGAAAATAAAAAGAACAGCCAAATGGAGATGAAGAATGCAATATCTGAAATAAAAATACACTGGAAGGAATCAAAAGTAGACTAAATGGTACAGAAAAATGGATCAGCAAGCTAGAAGACAGAGTAATGTGAATCAGTGATGCTAAACAGAACAAAGAAAAAAGCATGAAAAAGGAGGTGAGGACCATCCCGTGTTGATGACTGGCCACATGAGTTCAAGGTGGCTCTCTCTGGACCTACTGTGGGCCCTGCTACTGGGCCTGATTTTACTGTCCATACTTCAACTTTTAGAAAATAAAGATGATCATAAAACCTTAGAAATGGAGGTAATAATACCTGTTCTTTTTCAGCCCCTTGGCAATCTCATGGGAAAATTACTTAATGGCTGCTAAGAATTTTCAAATCCAGAGTGTTGTTAGTTCCTGACTTAAGAGTACCTTTTCACAAGGACAGAAAATCACTTCATAATGACCCAGTGTCCACACAACTGTTTGGCATCAGGCGGTTACAATAAGGATGCATCTTTGCTCACCCCTGTCCCTCAAGTTGTTGAGATATAAGGTTGATAGACTTATGCAATACTCCTTCCATGCCCTCAGTTCTAAGATGAACTGCTCCTTTTAATGGTCTGGTGGCAAACCTGTGGGCTTGGCTCTTCAGGGTCCATAAATGTCAGGATGCTTTACTGGGGCTGACATGGTTTTTCACTCCTGAATGTCTCTGACAGCCCATGCGTGGCTAAAAGGCCAGGGCATTTTTAGCTTTAGTTAAGCAACTCCAAAATCCTCCAGGTTGCTGCTAAATCCTTCTTTTAGTGCTCTTGGAGTGCTAGCTGAGGGCACCGTGTATCCTCAGCACCCAAGGCGCCAGCACAGATGGGGCTGCTCTGGGCTGATTCTCCTATATTTAACACAGCCCTAATTACCCACAGGTCTCGGAGTGAGGAGGGCTGATGAGCAGTTCAAGTTCCCTGCATAGAAATAGCCCCAGAATAGTTCCAGTGTTGTTTCTAATTGCAATGGATGAGCAGACTGTCTCATTAATCCTCCCCTATCAGCGTGCAAACTGGCTGCCCCAGAATAGCCCTGAGCTCAGTCAGCCCACAGCCGGCACTGGAGATGGTGCTTTTGTACATATTTGGAGAGGGAAGGATCTTCTCCCCAGGGATGGATGCATGTGTTTGGGGGTGAGAAACAGTCTATGAATTCCGGAGTCTTGGGTATACACAAAGACAGGATGCAGAAAAGTAAAGATTATCACATCAGGTTTGGACAGCCTTGGTTCAGACAGAAAAGCTATGAAGTAGCAGAGAAAGACCTTCAAGTGGGCCCAGCAGGTTTTATGCCCTTTACCTCTGTGCCTGAATATTTGACTCTGTTCTGTTCTCCTGTTCCACCCTTTCTTCCTTACTCAGTGAAGGATCTGGTATCAGTTATAGACATTTTGTACGAATGTCACTAACAGGTTTTCACATGTTTATAGCTTTACAATTATCAAAGGTTATTTTCCTTTACACACTCATCATATGAGACCCTTACAGCAATCTTGCAGAAGTTAGCAATGGCAGGCTTTATTGCTATTACACAAAAGAGGAAACTGAGGACCAGCAGGTACCAGTCTGTAAACAACCTGAGATCACACAGTTAGTAACTGATCTTGGACAAGAAATCAGATCTTTTCTCTGATAGTTCTGTTTTCTTGTTAGAGAAATAGCAGTATCTGATGGTCAGGATGACGCCATGGAAAGAGAAGACTCTGGAATCAGACTGGGATTTCAACCTCTGGGACTTTGGGCATGTTGTGAGGATTAAATAAAATAACGCACGCACACACACACACAAACCCTAGTCAGAAAAGTGCAAGTCTCGGGGGAAAAAAAAAAACAAAAACCTTAATTCCACAAAACTAAGTTATTTTGCCCTTTCCCTTGGGGAGAAGGAGATAACTCTTCAGGGCACAGCTCAGTTCAGTTGCTCAGTCGTGTCCAGCTCTTTATGACCCCATGAACTGTAGCATGCCAGGCCTCCCTGTCCATCACCAACTCACGCTTGCTCAAACTCATGTCCATCAAGTCGGTGATGCCATCCAGCCATCTCATCCTCTGTTGTCCCTTTCTCCTCCTGCCTTCAATTTTTCCCAGCATCGCAGTCTTTTCCAAGGAGTTAGTTCTTCACCTCAGGAGGTCAAGGTAGTGGAGCTTCAGCTTCAGCACCAGTCCTTCCAATGAATATTCAGGACCGATTTCCTTTAGGATGGACTGGTTTGATCTCCTTGCACTCCAAGGGACTCTCAAGAGTCTTCTCCAATACTACAGTTCAAAAGCATCAATTCTTCAGTGCTCAGCTTTCTTTATGGTCCAACTCTCACATCCATACATGACTACTGGAAAAATCATAGCTTTATGAACCACAGGGTTCATAAAGTAGTATGTGGACCATTCTTGCTTTCTTCATCTCTGTCCTTCCTCTGCTCCTTCTCTCTCCTTTCCATTGCCAACCACCCATGGAGCCCTCTGTATGTGCTAGGATCTCTGGGAGATACAGTAATTTGAAAGTCAAGTTGCTCTCAAGTTCCAGACCATGAAATCCAATCCACTATTTTATATATATATATATATATATATATAACCAACTGCCTCTATAGAGGCAAAGGCAAAAGAGGTAAATAGAAGAGATGAGAATTTTAAGTAAAATTTATTGAGCAGCTATTGGCTTCAGGCGCTGCTTGATGTTTATATGTATTTATAAACATACATATAAAGTAAAATTGTATTTAATATTCAAAAAGAAATCCAATTAGGTATTCTTCACACTACAGAAGAAAAGTTCGGCAATAATTAACAATTTTATTTCAAGAAGATGTAGGTTATTGTCTCAACTTACCATCCAGAAGGAAGAAAATACAAATGAAAAGCAAAAAAGATAGCCTTGCTCCAAAACATAAATCTATGCAAATAAGTATAGACATACAATCTGTAACCACAGATCTTTAGGAACACATGTGGTTGTTTTCTCTTCCACAAGATCGAGTCTTTCACAGTCTTCTAGATCCATCTTCAAAGTCACTGTCTCCTTGAGGCCATTCCAGATCCTCCTCTTCCTCTCTCCATTCTTTGCCCATGTGGATGGGTCTTTTCCTCCGTGTGCTCCCAAAGTGGGTTGCATACACAGCATAGCTTACACTTCATAAATTCATTTTAATTTAAAAGTTCTCATGTCTCACATCTATCTCTGGCAAAAATCCTTCAGGGGAGGAGGCAACTGCAATGCCTGATAATCAACTGAGAAGTAAATAGAAAGAGCCCACAACTCCATAAGTGGAGGTACTCTATAGTGCTACCTGGACATTACGGAGTAGCGGCTTCCCAGATGACGCATTGGTAAAGAATCTGCCTGCCAGTGCAGGAGAAAAAGGAGACGTGGGTTTGATCCCTGGGTTGAGAAAATCCCCTGGAGGACGAAATGGCAACTTACCCCAGTATTCTTGCCTGGGAAATCCCATGGACAGAGGAGTCTGGCTACAGGAGACATGGCTACAGTCCATGGGGCTGCTATGAGTCAGACATGATTGAGCAACTGCACCTACATGCATGCACTGAGCTTTCAGTGCACCCCAAACACCTCCAATCCTTTGCATAAGCTTCTCATCTAGTCCTTGTAACCTCTCTGAAAGGTAGACATTATTATTCCCCCCCCCCTTTTTTTTAAATAAATGAAGGCTTTGCCAAGTCTAATACCTAACTCTGTCAGGGTCATCTCTGCATAGTGGGGAGACAGGAGTGGAAGCCCAGCCTGTGTCACCCAAAGCCCTTACTCGTTAATCTCAATGTCTGACAATCTCCTACATCAAAGGGTATTGGCTTGTTTGTTGCTTGGATAAATGCATGAATGAATAAAAGAAGGAAACAAATGAAGGAACTTAATCTGTTCCCTCTAACTCTCCTATTCTCTCAGCATCCAAAATTCCATCAATTATGGTTGGTATTGATCTTCTGAAGTTTTGAATAACCAGCCCAGACAACACGGGCACTCTGGAACACTGGTACCACCATTGTAAGCACTACCTGAAAGCTGACTTTCTCAAAATGTTACCCTTCATGACCAGACCTGCCTGTGCATGGGTGCTCATTCATGTCTGTCTGTGCAACCCCAAGGACTGTAGCCCACCACGCTCCTCTGTCCATGGGATTTTCCAGGCAAGAATACTGGAGCGGGGTGCCATTGCCTCCTCCCAATCCAGGGACGGAAACCCTGTCTGTTGCATTGCAGGCGGATTCTTTACCACTTGAGCTATGGCTCTCTGTAAATGCCTAAGATTTTATTGTCAGGACATTCCTTTTGACAAGGGGCTAGTAAGGTAAAAATTCCCAGGGAAAGAGCTGTGTATTTATTCATTGTTGGCCATTAACATCAGCATTTCATGTCCACAAATGTCTTGGGAATGTACTTGCTTTCTGTGGCTGTTCTAACCAATTAGTACAACCTTGGTGGCTTCAAGTGACAGAAATGTATTCTCTCACATTTCTGAAGGCTAAAAGTTAAAAAGGTTGAAAACCTTGATGATGAAGTTTCCATCAGGGCCACACAGCTTTGGAAGGCTCTCAGGGCAAATCTATGGAGAAGGAAATGGCAGCCCACTCCAGTACTCTTGCCTGGAGAATCCCATGCATGGAGGGGCCTGGTGCGCTACAGTCTACGGGGTTGCAAAGAGTCAGACACGACTAAGCAACTAACACACACACAGGGCATATCCATCTCTTGCTTTTCCAGCTTTTCTTGGCTCGTGACTGTTTCATGCCTTAGTCTTCTCATCTCCTTCCCCTCTGTGTGTATCTAATTTCCCTCTATCTTTCTCTTATGAAAACACATGACATATTTAGGCCCACCTGCATAATCCAGAATAATCTCCTTAAAAGCCTTCATATAGTCAAATTATGGACACCTTACTGTATGAGACAACATCCACAGAGTTCTGGAATTGAGCTCTGATACCCACTGGCACAGACGGACTTCCCAAGTGGTGCTAGTGGTAAAGAATCTGCCTGCCAACGCAGAGGACATATGAGATGTGGGTTCAGTGCCTGTGTTGGGAAGATCGTCTGAGAAGAGCATGGCAATCCACTCCAGTATTCTTGCCTGGAAAATCCCATGGACAGTCCAGAATCCAATAAGCCAGCTTTTCACTCTCCTCTTTTACTTTCATCAAGAGGCTCTTTAGTTCTTAACTTTCTGCCATAAGGGTGGTGTCATCTGCATATCTGAGGTTATTGATATTTCTCCCGGCAATCTTGATTCCAGCTTGTGCTTCTTCCAGACCAGCATTTCTCATGATGTACTCTGCATATAAGTTAAATAAGCAGGGTGACAATATACAGCCTCGACATACTCCTTTTCCTATTTGGAACCAGTCTGTTGTTGTTCCATGTCCAGTTCTAACTGTTGCTTCCTGACGTGCATATAGGTTTCTCAAAAGGCAGGTCAGGTGGTCTGGTATTCCTATCTCTTTCAGAATTTTCCACAGTTTATTGTGATCCACACAGTCAAAGGTTTTGGTATAGTCAATAAAGCAGAAGTAAATGTTTTCCTGGAACTCTCTTGCTTTTTCGATGATCCAGCAGATGTTGGCAATTTGATCTCTGGTTCCTCTGCCTTTTCTAAATCCAGCTTGAACATCTGGAAGTTCACGGTTCACATATTGCTGAAGCCTGGCTTGGAGAATTTTGAGTATTACTTTACTAGCATGTGAGATGCATGCAATTGTGCAGTAGTTTGAGTATTCTTTAACATGGCCTTTCTTTGGGATTGAAATGAAAACTGACCTTCTCCAGTCCTGTTGCCACTGCTGAGTTTTACAAATTTGCTGGCATATTGAGTGTAGCACTTTCACAGCATCATCTTTCAGGATTTGAAATAGCTCAACTGGAATTCCATCACCTCCACTAGCTTTGTTTGTAGTGATTCTTCTTAAGGCTGACTTAACTTCAAATTCCAGGATGTCTGGCTCTAGGTGAATGTGAGGAATCACATCATCGTGATTATCTGGGTCATGAAGATCTTTTTTGTACAGTTTTTCTGTGTATTCTTGCCACCTCTTCTTAATATCTTCTGCTTCTGTTAGGTCTATACCATTTCTGTCCTTTATTGAGCCCATCTTTGCATGAAATGTTCCCTTGGTATCTCTAATTTTTTGAAGAGATCTCTAGTCTTTCCCAGAGAAGGCAATGGCACCCCACTCCAGTACTCTTGCCTGGAAAATCCCATGGATGGAGAAGCCTGGTAGGCTGCAGTCCATGGGGTCGCTGAGGGTCGGACATGACTGAGCGACTTCACTTTCACTTTTCACTTTCGGGCATTGGAGAAGGAAATGGCAACCCACCCCAGTGTTCTTGCCTGGAGAATCCCAGGGATGGGGGAGCCTGGTGGGCTGCCGTCTCTGGGGTCACACAGAGTCGGACACAACTGAAGTGACTTAGCAGCAGCTAGTCTTTCCCATTCTATTGTTTTCCTCTATTTCTTTGCATTGATCACAAGGAAGGCTTTCTTATCTCTTCTTGCTATTCTTTGGAACTCTGCATTCAAATGGATATATCTTTCCTTTTCTCCTTTGCTTTTCACTTCTTGTCTTTTCACAGCTATGTGTAAGGCCTCCTGATACAGCCATTTTGCTTTTTTGCATTTCTTTTTCTTGAGGATGGTCGTGATTCCTGTCTCTTGTACAATGTCTTGAACCTCCATCCATAGTTCATCAGGCACTCTGTCTATCAGATCTAGTCCCTTAAATCTACTTCTCACTTCCACTGTATAGTCATAAGGGATTTGATTTAGGTCATACCTGAATGGTCTAGTGGTTTTCCCCACTTACTGCATTTAGAGTTTAAAAAATAATCCCTTTCAAGATGGTAGACTGAACAAATGCTGTGAGTGCCCTCCTGAGCACACTCCAAATTCCAAACACACAGAAATACAGAGTAATAGATTCAAAATACCTCTTTAAAAATACCCAGCCAGTTTTTAAATCAAGAAGTACATTCTCTAGGTATCAGAAATGAAGGAGATTTTGGACATAAAAAGTAAGTAGGATTTGAAGAATGTGTCCCAGAAGGTTATACAATCAGATGAAAGAAGTAGGGTTCTAATATGCGAGTAGGAACAGAAGATTGGATAGCAAACTTTGTACCTGGTGGAAGATGAAAATGTACTCTGCAAGAAATCTCAGCTCCATGTGAAACTTTGGCTCCTGTCCAATTATATGGTGCAAAATTAGGATGTTTTTCTAAATATGATGGAAATAGACTCAACTATAACAAGTAAGAACCCCTACTTATATCATGTTTTGGCGTGAGATAAATCTCTTATATTACTAACTCAGTAAGAATCAATACAAGTAGTGAACTCAAAATGATCTCAGCAGAAACTATGCAATGACTTTAGGATACATCTTCAG
This sequence comes from Oryx dammah, assembly GCF_014754425.2. NCBI lineage: Eukaryota > Metazoa > Chordata > Mammalia > Artiodactyla > Bovidae > Oryx > Oryx dammah. The sequence goes on from NW_024070205.1 coordinate 55,285,802, forward strand.
ACTGTGGGGAAGGACAGGAAGTATTTGTAAGACAGGTATAATAAATATTTAGTTATTTCTCAACATGAAAACAGAAAAATAAAACTTTTTAAATGAGCATGTTTAAGATGTGCAAGAATAAGGAAAAGAAAATAATTCATAGAACAATAATAGGAAATTATGAAGGAGAACAGGCTCTTTTGAAAAGGAAAACTATAAATTCTCAAAGATGAAAAATGAGTTGTAAAAATGAACACAACACACAAGATAAACACTAAATTATAAATACCAGAGGAGAGATTAGTGGGTTGAAAAATAATTTTGAGTAAACCACTGAAAATATCCTAGATCAAGAAAAATGAGTAGAGCATTTGGAAGAAAAGTTAAAAGGTATAGGGAACAGAAGCAGAGGTTCCGACAAATGTCTAATAGAAATTCCCAAAAAGAAAGACTAGAGATAGTAGGAACAAATAATATTCAAAAATACGATAGTAGGGAGTTTAGGAATTGAAAACAAACACCAGATGCAGACTGAAAAGAGAGCAGTGGCGATGAAGCAGGATAAATACAAACAAACTGATACTTAAATACATTGTAGAGAAACTACAGAATGTCAAGGAAAATTGGAAAACCTTAAAAGCTACCAGAAAAGATTTTTCGTTGATTTTATTGAAGTATATTTGACTTACAATGTTGTATTAGTTTCAGGCGTACAGCAAAGTGATTCAGTTATACATACATTTTTCCCATATCTTTTCCCTTATATTCAATACTTTGTAATAACCTATAAGGGATAAGGATTTGCTTATAGTAAAGTAGGGCTAGCAATTTGGGTCAATTATTATACTAAAATTAATTACTATGGGACTTCCTCAGCAGTCCAGTGGTTAAGACTCCATAACTCCAACACAGGGGTCATGAGTCCAAGGGAATTAAGATCCCACATGTCCCATGGCATGGCCAAAAAAATTTTAAAAAGATATACTTAAAAAATAATTACTAAAACTGGATATAATACGAGAAACATTTTTGAAAACACTAGAGAACTGTTGAAGTCATTCTAAATTATAGAAACAAAGTTAAGGAAACCCAGTGAAGTAACCTTGGCATTTGGGCATACTTTAACACTAATACATCTTCCGGCTCTGGAAGAGTCAGCTGAGAGGATGAAAAGTTAAGCAAAGTCTTTGGCAGGCTGAGAGGACTAAGGGAAATGTTGGAGTTCAATGTTCCCTCCAAGGAGGGAGGGATACTGGTAAATCTCCCAAGTTTTAGATTGGTACCTACAAAGGATTATAGTTGTGGACTAAGGAGATAATGAGTATATCAACCTTATAGAGTTTGTAATCCATCCTTAAAAGATGCTTACTCCTTGGAAGAGAAGTTATGACCAACCTAGATAGCATATTCAAAAGCAGAGACATTACTTTGCCGACTAAGGTCCATCTAGTCAGGGCTATGATTTTTCCAGTGGTCATGTATGGATGTGAGAGTTGGACTGTGAAGAAGGCTGAGTGCCGAAGAATTGATGCTTTTGAACTGTGGTGTTGGAGAAGACTCTTGAGAGTGCCTTGGACTGCAAGGAGATCCAACCAATCCTTTCTAAAGGAGATCAGTCCTGGGTGTTCTTTGGAAGGAATGATGCTAAAGCTGAAACTCCAAAACTTTGGCCACCTCATGCAAAGAGTTGACTCATTGGAAAAGACTCTGATGCTGGGAGGGATTGGGGGCAGGAGGAGAAGGGGACGACTGAGGATGAGATGGCTGGATGGCATCACCGACTCGATGGGCGTGAGTCTGAGTGAACTCCAGGAGTTGGTGATGGACAGGGAGGCCTGGAGTGCTGTGATTCATGGGGTCGCAAAAAGTCAGACACGACTGAGCGACTGAACTGAACTGAATCCAGCCTTGGAGCATTTTAGTCATGTGTTAGATTAAGATGACTCTGGGATTGAAAGTACTCCTAGCTTTAGCCTAGGTGATAGATAAATATTATCCAGAGCTCCAGATTATCTCTCCACAATTTCATATATATATATAATGTATGTATATATATATGTGTGTGTGTGTGTGTGTGTGTATATATGATGTATATATATCTTTCAGACATGAAGATTAAATTTTATGTTCACTTAACATCACAAGATAAACTTAGAATTTTGGAACACACTTAACAAAAGTTAATTATATCACTAAAACATTAACTATAATTTAAAAATAATTGGATGAGTTCAACAATGATTAGACATAAGAAAAAATTAGGGAGCTGAAAGAAAAATTAGAAGAAAGTTTACAGAATTAAGAATGAAAACTCAAAAAGATGGAAAATACATATAAGAGAAGGAAATCCATGAGGAAATACGTATTTGATTCAACGACATATATATGAGAAAAGTTCATGTAGTACAGTGAATATACGTGTAACTAGAGTTCAGTGAGTAGACAAATAGGAGAAGAAGACAGAAGCAATATTTGCCTAGAAAATGATTGATATTGCTCAAGCCATATATCAAGCTACAGATGCAAGAAGCATCATATATTGGTCATTTGGAAAATATTTGGTTCACTGAGTATATTAGTTTTCTATTGCTGCAACAAGCAGTTTCCACAAATTAAGAGGCTTAACGCAACACCCATTTCTCACAGTTTCCAAGGATCAGAAGTCCAGATACTGTGTCTCAACTGGGTTCTCTGCTTAGGTCTGAGAAGGCCAAAATCATATGCATTGCTTAGGGGTCATATGCATTGCTTAGGGGTGACTCCAAGGAAGAATTTACTTCCAATTTCATTCAAAGCATTCACAGAGCTCATTCTCTTCTTATGCTTTCTATGTGATACCCTTTGTCTTCAAGATAGGTAAAGCAGGTTGAGTTCTTTTCATTCTTTAATTCTCTCCTGTTTCTTCTTTTTCTTGTTAAGGGCTTCTGCAATTTGGATTCATCTATATAATCCAGGATATTCAGTGTGTCTTAAAATCAACTAATCATGAACCTTAGTTACATCTGCAAACTCCTTTTTGTCATGTATTATAACAAAAATCATGTGACACCAGGGGTCAAAAGATGTGGGGTCAAAATTTAACCTATTGCAGCTCTTCCAAATGCTTATGTATTTCATTATACAGTATTTAAGTACTACATTCATTGACCTCATAATTGATATCATCAGAAAAGTATTTATTAGAAAATTCTTAAACTAAATGTCATGATAGGAAAGTAGTGCTTTTTCCCCCTAAAATTTTAATTTTCATTTGAAATCTCAAATTTTACTACTGGTAATAATTTTTTCAGTTGTATTCTTTTAGTGACATGCTTACTTCATTCACTTTTGAGAAAATGTCTGGCAAAATACCAAAGCCTGAATAACCATAGTTTGTCAGTCACTTTTTTAAGTAAAAATAGTGTTTCATGAAATGAATGGCTAGTTCAGCTTGCACCACAACCAACCTCCAAGTGCTTTCCTTTCAAAGAGCCATAATATTTTGGCACGTAGCATAATTGCTTTATGCTTATTTCCCATATTGTTACAAAGCTGCTATTTATTCAAAAGTTGAGATTTAATAATGTTAATAGTTTTGACTGATCCATCAAGGGCATTATTACGTGAAATGAGTACTTTTTCTTAACTGGATCTGTGTGGCAATGGAAAAAAGAAAACTACTATTACCATTTGGTGTTAATACCAAGATTTGCGTGAAAGCACCAGCAGTTTTACAGTTTTACCCACCACCAATTTTGCATCACTGGTACAAATGTTAACACAATGAAAAAGACAAATAATGTCTTCGTAGTATTATAAAAAGTGTTTTCACCCCATGAATTCCCTTTTTATGATCTCAGGAAGCCCTAGGATTCTTTGAATAACTTTAAGAACTTGTCTTGGTAGTTTTTCAAGGCATTAAGAGATACACTTGAAAAAAATTACAGGGCACTCCCTTCACACAACCAGTAATAAAATTTTGAACTTATGGCCCCAAGAAGAGGTACAGGTAGAGAATAAGCAGACTCTAAAGGCTCCATTGTGCTTCTGGATGATAAGAAGGTGGCCCAACCATTTGTTACTGATGTTCTGGAGAAGAGTTACAATATCCCACAGAAATTCCTTTAGAAGCATGCTCAAAGTCCTAACACTGGTGTTAATGAATTATGAATTGTTTTCAGAGTACCATTCTTTTTATGCTCTTATGAAACAAAGAGAACAGCTGCCTTTCTCAACACTGCAAAATGGAATATTTAGAATCGATGCATATCCAACCAGTCTGTCCTAAAGGAGATTAGATTGTCCTGGGTGGGGTGTTCATTGGAAAGACTGATGCTGAAGCTGAAACTCCAATACTTTGGCCACCTCATGCGAAGAGTTGACTCATTGCAAAAGACCCTGATGCTGGGAGGGACTGGGGACAGGAGGAGAAGGGGATGACAGAGGATGAGATGGCTGGATGGCATCACCAGCTCAATGGACATGCGTTTGAGTGAACTCCAGGAGTTGGTGATGGACAGGGAGGCCTAGTGTGCTGTGATTCATGGGGCTGCAAAGAGTCAGACACGACTGAGTGACTGAACTGAACTGAACTGATACATATGTGGAGTTAAATACATACATGGGGTATGTGCGAAGAATGGATGAACATATTCCTATGGGACCAGATGCAAAGACACGTTATTTGAGTCCATAAAATCCATTAATTATGTGCCACCAGGGTAAAAGGTTGTCACTGAAAGAGAATAGCAGGCATATCCTGTGTTACTGGGTCACCTCCCAACATCATATGATGATGAGAAGATAAAATTCCTTTGGAATGAAACAAACCAGCTTATCAAACAAGTTAAACATGCCACCATCCACCATGAGAAATATGCAAGAGGACTTTAGGGCTATTAACAAATGGAATGAGGAAGAAGAGGGTGAATGAGTATTTGAGTGCAGAATTGTGTTTTGTGAGAAGGACAGGCCACTGCACCTGAGTAAAACTGCAGTCATTCTTGCATATAACAAAGAGCAGTAGTCACCACTAGGACACCTCTGCAAAACCTTCAGGGAAACCCAATTGCCTGATAGAGCTGTGTGGTTGGTGGAAGAGGAAGTGGGGGCTGTTTGCTGATGATGCTAGGTTTACGGGTCCATGATCTGGTCTTGCTTTGACCTCCTTCGCCCTCCCTTCACATCACCTGTTGCCCTGCTGCTATCAGCTGCTGTATGACCATTTGGGATGGGCTCAGAGAGGGAGTGGCTGGGTTTCCCTACAACCCTGGAAAGCGTCATTCATCGCGTATTCTACCAGCATTTTTCTGGCTCTCTCTGGACTGATCTGAAGTTTTGGGGTGGAAAGGGGATAGCAGGTGAGTCAGAGCCCAGAACTCTGCCTGGTTGCCTGGTGAGCCAAGTGTTTACTCAAGTTGCTTTGAAGAAGATGTAAAAGACATCGGGGCATATTTCAATAGACTATTCCTGTTATGGAAATGAAAGGGACAGTAATTTGGTATTTCACCCTAAATTAATATTTTAAAGTTAGCAAGCCAGTCACATAAACACATAGTGAAACATTTTTGTTGAATTCCAAAGAACAGCTTTCCAAATTTTCTCCACCTCTTTAGAATATTGTGTAACATTTAAACATCAAGAACTTTTCCGTTTTTCAGAATGCAAGATTTCTACATCAGAGCTTATTCTTCTGTCCATGATTTCTCTCCATTGGATGTTAGGCAAAATTAAACTGATCTCCCTAATTATTGATTGTTTGGGAATCTCATTCATTCAGTCAACAAACTTAGTGGCCACTGTATGCCAGGCACCGTTCTCAGGCTATGAAATAAACAGAATGTATTATAGTGATACAACATGACTTAAACTACAATGTTAATTTTATTGCTTTCAATTCCATCTCTTCCTTGTTTGTTTTCCCCTCCACCTATCTCCAAGCTCTTTTACAAGGAAACTCACGAAGAGTGCATATAACATGTATGAACCAACGAGACTGATCAGTGGGCCTTTTGAGGACATTAGCCCCATTGAGAAGAAGATTCTGATTCAAAATTCTAAGTTTAATTCAAAATTCAAAATGGAGCTCCTTGCAGATTCTGTGCAGGGGATGTTTTAGAGAAAATGGCTTCAGCCATGTTCCCTGAGCAATTAGAGACCATTTTCAAGGGGACTCTCACATTTATAGATAAAAGCCTTCACAAAGCAATGTGCAAATTTGCCTGTGTCTCTAGAGACACTTGGTTGAGTCATTTGTGGCATCAGATTCGATCCTACGTTTGTCTCACATTTCTTAGGTGTTGTTTCTCTGAAAAGGGAAGAAGACAAATGTCACTGTCTCTTCCATCTTTCAGTCTCCATTAATCTGGCTCCCCTGTATTCAAGTGTGCATTGGCCCTAAGAAATAAGAGTAAAAATTTCTTACCAAGAAAGTTGAAGCGTTGTTGTAAATTATTATATCATTTGGAGGTCCATACTTACCTTTTTAACAATGCTCATAGTAATTTAGGATAACAGAAATGAATTATCTTTTCCTTTCAATTAAACTCAGTTTTTTCTATTAACATATCAATGGACAGCCTTCATGGTATCCAACCTTGAAATGCCAAATGGTTTCCTAGAGGTGGGGTGGGGAGGGAGCTGTAGAATTGGAACAGTTATTTAATAAACAGCCTCTCACAGCTGTTCCCAACAGGAAATGAGGAGGAATGCTACAGACAACTGTTGCGATCCCAGACTAGGATACCACAGTGCCAACCTTTTGGAATAAACTCCCTTTGCCAAAAGACCTTGAGACATTTCGGGAGAGAAATGCCACAAGATGGCATTACAAAAGAGAATTACCCCATTTTATTTTCCTTTTAGTGTTGACTATTTGGTGTTTGTGTAGAAGGGATGGAATGTCTTAGCTTAATGTAGACAGATTGAAAAATGGGGGATTAAGGAAGGGAAGGGACAGATGGTCCGTTATCCTGCCTTCTGGCCAATGTATTATAATTGGTTGGGACTACCTATAACCTTATAGTCAGTGTGATCTTCCAGTTTACTGAGGAAAAGTAATGTGCAGTAAGAAAGGTAGACCACACATGAAAGGGCACAGAATCGTTAAAGGGTGAGTAACCAGGTTTCTCTAGTCCAAAAGGGATGTATTACAGAAAGCTATAGGACATTTCTAGGCCCTCAAGTAACTGCACAATGAGAGGATCCAGATTTTACCAATCTGAGACTTTCTTCCCCTTGTAGAGAGTGTAATAAAACATCTCTGCTGACACCACAGCTTCAAAACATGATTGAGGCAACCAGCTAGAAATAACAGAATATTTCCAATAAAGACAGCAAAAGCTGCAGTGTTATCCAGATAGGAGAGAAAAAGGTTTTCTCTGACAATAAAGAACTGGTAACCTATGGCTTGCTCAGTTAGCTGAAGCAAATCCCAGCCTCCTTAATTATATCTTTGCTAGAGGTTCTTATGTGTTTGTTAAATCTTCACTTCAAATTTCAAGCCTGAGTGTGCAGACCATGAGTGCATGCTCAGTTGCTAAGTCATGTCCAACTCTTCACAACCCTATGGACTGCAGCCAGCCAAGTTCCTCTGTCCATGGGATTTCCCAGGCAAGAATATTGGAGTGGGTTGCCATTTCCTTCTTCAGGGGATCTTTCCAATGCAGGGATTGAACCTTCATCTCCTGGTTGACAGGTGTATTCTTTACCATTGAGCCACCGGGGAAACCCAGATAGAGGCAAGTGAATATTCTGGCTGGAAGTGCAGAGGGTTAGGCTAGCAGGGTCACCCAGGAAAGGGTTAAGAAAGCCGCAGTGCCGTGACTTTTAGATGACTATCACAGGATAGAGGACCTCTTCAAGGTCTGAACTGGCTAAAGATCTTCACATGTTCCTTAGTAAGATGCAGTTGGAAATTACTACTAAAATGATATATTTATAGTGTTATTCAGTTCAGTTCAGTTCAGTTCAGTTCAGTTACTCAGTCATGTACGACTATTTGCGACCCCATGAATTGCAGCACGCCAGGCCTCCCTGTTTATCACCATCTCCCGGAGTTCACCCAGACCCATGTCCATGGCTGTGATGCCATCCAGCCATCTCATCCTGGGTCGTCCCCTTCTCCTCCTGCCCCCAATCCCTCCCAGCATCAGAGTCTTTTCCAATGAGTCAAATCTTCTCATGAGGTGGCCAAAGTACTGGAGTTTCAGCTTTAGCATCATTCCTTCCAAAGAAATCCCGGGCTTGATCTCCTTCAGAATGGACTGGTTGGATCTCCTTGCAGTCCAAGGGACTCTCAAGAGTCTTCTCCAACACCACAGTTCAAACGCATCAATTCTTCAGCGCTCAGCCTTCTTCACAGTCCAACTCTCACATCCATACATGACCACAGGAAAAACCATAGCCTTGACTAGACGGACCTTAGTTGGCAAAGTAATGTCTCTGCTTTTGAATATATATACTTTTGAATATACTATCTAAGTTGGTCATAACTTTTCTTCCAAGGAGTAAGCGTCTTTTAATTTCATGGCTGCAGTCACCGTCTGCAGTGATTTTGGAGCCCCGAAAAATAAAGTCTGACACTGTTTCTACTGTTCCCCCATCTACTTCCCATGAAGTGATGGGACCAGATGCCATGCTCTTCATTTTCTGAATGTTGAGCTTTAAGCCAACTTTTTCACTCTCCTCTTTCACTTTCATCAAGAGGCTTTTTAGTTCCTCTTCACTTTCTGCCATAAAGGTGGTGTCATCTGCATATCTGAGGTTATTGGGTGAATATAATCATCCTGGAGTTACCTAAACACAGAAGTGACTCTAGAATTTAAACAGAGGAAGATTTAGTGTTGGCAGTCTGGATGGAGGTAGTTAGTGGAGACCCTTAAATTGATGCTATATTTGCAGTAAAGATAAGCCTTTTACTTAGGTTGCACATCTACGTGGGATGACTTGGGTGGCTATATTGGGATGACTTGACCTGAAGGCTGTTATTGGGTGCCCTCTAAAGATTCCCCCAGTAAATTCTTTGTCTCATCCACCAATCTTATATCCTAGTGTGCTTTAGTTATTTTCCACATTATCCTTCTGTGTCAAGCCCTGAACCATTTGGGGGTTATGGCTGGAAGGCATCACTGATTCGATGGACGTGAGTCTGAGTGAACTCCGGTAGTTGGTGATGGACAGGGTGACCTGGCGTGCTGCGATTCATGGGGTTGCAAAGAGTAGGACGTGACTGAACGACTGAATTGAACTGAACTGATGTGGATAGATGTGTGGACTCCATGGGCAACTGCAGTTCAGAATATAGCATCTAGGAAGAGCAAACCAGGCAAGTGACTTTCTGACCCAATTATGTTTTAACAAGGCTTATTTATGTTGGAGGGCTGGGAGGAGTAGGTGGTGCTAAGTGCTCCATAGAAAAAGTTAAATTCATACTTTAAAGCAGTTGTGGTCTCTCAGAGTTGTTTTGTTTGGCCAGCCATCTGCCTTGGAACGCATGCACAACTTTCTGGGGGCTCTCTCTCCCCCCAACCAAATGTCATGTAATAGCACTATGAACTCAGCAGCTATCTGAAAGTTGTAACCACTTTGGGTCACTATTCACTAGATAGGGAATGGGGACTTGAGTAAGATGGGCTATTTAGAGACTAATCTCCAGAAATTTAGAATTAGGCAAGAGATCAGAGGTCAGTTTCTTTCTAGGCAGCTGGACACATACTATGTGCATTTGGGAGATGTTGGTATCTATGATATGTGGGAGAAAAAAATGTAAACAGGTATTATAAGATAAAAGAGCTGAGACGGGTAGAAAGAGACCTGCCTGGATGTCTTACAACTTTTCAGTTCCTGATTCTCATCCTTTTCCTCAGGGTGGGCTTATCTTTTCTTGACTTCTCTAAGCCATTATCAAATCCTTGCAATTTTATCTTTCCCTTTCATTGCTTAAGCTGGGATTGTGTGATTCTTGTTAGTTGTACCATCAGGATTCCTCACTTGGAAAGTGGCTCAAAAATGTTGTTTGTAGTCCCCCAAAATTTGAACATCTGCCATCTGAGAAGTCAATCCACAGTCCTAAGTATGATTAGTTGCTTCCCTATTAAATTATGTCAGTAGCTGTCTTGGTTTAAGTCTCGACAGACTTTGTGGGTGATCATTATTAGTAGTGAAGTCCTCATTTTATTTTTTTTAATTTATTTATTTTAATTAGAGGCTAATTACTTTACAATATTGTAGTGATTTTTACCATCCATTGACATGAATCAGCCATGGGTGTACATGTGTTCCCCATCCTGAACCCCATTCCCACCTCCCTCCCCATCCCATCCCTCAGGGTCATCCCAGTGCACCAGCCCTGAGCAGCCTGTCTCATGCATCAAACTTTGGCGATTTCACATATGATAATATACATGTTTCAATGCTATTCTCTTAAATCATCCCACCCTTGCCTTCTCCCACAGAGTCTGAAAGACTGTTCTTTACATCTGTGTCTCTTTTGCTGTCTCACATATAGGATCATCATTACCATCTTTTTAAATTCCATATATATATGTGTTAGCATACTGTATTGGTGTTTTTATTTCTGACTTATTTCACTCTGTATAATAGGCTCCAGTGTCATCCACCTCATTAGAACTGATTCAAATGCATTCTTTTGAATGGCTGAGTAATACTCCATTGTGTATATGTACCACAGCTTTCTTATCCATTCATCTGCTGATGGACATCTAGGTTGTTTCCATGTCCTGGCTATTGTAAACAGTGCCGCGATGAACATTGGGGTGTACATGTCTCTTTCAATTCTGGTTTCCTTGGTGTATATCCCCAGCAGTGGGATTGCTGGGTCATATGGCAATTCTATTTCCAGTTTTTTAAGGAATCTCCACACTGTTTGAAGTCCTCATTTTAGAGTGTAGAGGTTGAAGAAAAATTAGACACATTGTACTCATTATTACTAATGATTCAACTTTACACCATGAGAATACATTCAAAGTTATTGTGCATCTTCACCAGAGGGCTGAAGAGTAATCAGATGTGTATTATAAATGCCTGAAAGTGAATTTTTTCTTCAGAGTAAAGAGTTAAATAAAGAAACTGTCATCTGTGGCACTTGACTCATCCTATGGGATCTAGTTTACAGTTATGTATGTATTTTTTTAAGGCAAGCTGTCTCAAGTTGCCTTCAAGGCTACTCTTTCCTCTCACTGCATAACTTTCTCAGTCTTTTCCTAATGCATGCCTTCTACTTCCTTCAAGTCACGTTGTTTTCAATAAAGGCTGCTTGTTCTTGAAGATACTAGTATCAGTGTTGCTTCTTCTAAGATGGCTGTGCTCTATCCGGCTTCGCTCTCATCTGCAGAGCTATTGTCGTGTTCTCTGGCATTTGCCGACGTGTGGCTTTGCTTTGTTATTTTTTCAGGTCTTCCCCACCAAAGCACTTATATGTTGCTTAGCAGATATTAAGGTGTAGTCATTTCTTGTGGAAGGAGAAAGAAGGGAAATAAATGAGAAAGCAAAGGGGAAGTCAACTAGCACTGCTTTATAAGTTTCTACTAATCTAGGTTACAGTTTTGTATTTCCTGAATGATGAACATCAATTTTGCTGCAAATTATGTTGTCTGTTATTAATATGATTCTAGCCTATCATGGTGTCTTTATTATGCCATAGTGAACTTTCTTGGTTTGATACCTTACCACTATGTACCTTTTAGGTATATATCTTAATAAGGCAACATGCCATGAAGGTTTACAAGTTTAATATCCTCATGGTGAAGCAGGTAAGTAACCATTTCAACAGGCTCTTTATTTAAGAGCAAGGAATTCAGCACACATTTCTAATTTCTGAGACTCTTGTTGAGTCTTGGATGTATCTTGAGATGACACACTAATTCTTAAAATAAGATTTATTTTTTAAAATCTTGAAATAAGATTTTTCTCTAGGTGTTTTCTCCGTTTGTTTGAGGCTTTAGCTTGCTGAAGAATCATTTTTAAAAAGGCCAGCAGACAGTTGAAAACACACCTCTGAAGCTTTGTGAAATTGGTTTGATTTTTTAGGAATAAACACTAGATCCAAGGAGCAGAAACACAGACAAAGAGAAAGGACTGTTCCTTCAAAGTGAAGGGTAATTTTCTCAACAGTCTTGCAGTAGATCCTGTGTTTTGAATATTTTTTCTTTTTTATGTAAAATATTAAATCTTAGTATTGAAAAGGAAAAGGGCAGCAGAAATTGAGGAGAAGTTTAGTCCTTATGGTTCCTCTCTTGATGACATGAATTAATCTTCACGTAATGAGCAAACTTCCCCCTTCTAAGCCCATCCAAGCTCAATGGGCAAGACACCAAAGACAGAGCAGTCTTGGGCCAGGATTGCTCCAAGAGGCAGATAAACCCATACAAGTTAATCCAAACCACATTTAAAAATTTGTTGGTTAGTCACTAAGTGGTGTCTGACTCTTTTGCAGTTTCATGGACTGTAGCCTGCCAGGCTTCTCTGTCCATGGGGTTTCCCAAGCAAGAATACTGGAGTGGGTTGCCATTTCCTTCTCTATGGGATCTTCCTGACCCAGGGATTGAACCCCTGTCTCCTGCTTTGGCAGGTGGATTCTTTACCACCAAGCCACCAGGAATGCATGACGATTAGACTGAATGCTGAGAAGTCTAGATAAATATTAGAATTAGTTTTACATAGACAAATCAAATTTTACATATTTTCTTCCCTGTGTTAGCTATCCAATAACCCTAATCAGCATTAATATTGACAACATGACCTAAATCTGTGTACATTTTAGTTCTCATTCTACTCACATTCTCTCTTTTGAATGTGAATTCACCTCTCACTTCAGATGGTGAATGATACTTTTGTAATCACTGTAATCATGTTGGGTACCAACATCTACAGATGTCTGTTAACATCTCAACAGTTACTTTTTTTTTTTTTTAACAAAGGAGAATAAATTAGGACTGAAGAAGGACTTGAAAGAGTGAGGGCGTTGGTGATAAGGCAACCTACTTTTCCCGTTCAGCCCCTCTTGCAACTGAGGAGAGTCAAATGATTTAGGAAAATCAAACACCTTCACTTTGAATTTCATCTCTGATGTTAACTAGCTGGACTGATTATGCTTACCACTCTGATCCTCAGTTAGGGATAGTTTGGAAAAGGTTCTGTTCCTATCAGAGGCTTAGTAAGCATTAGTTCTTTTGGGACACCCACATTTTGATTATGTTTTTTTCAACTAAACAGTCTTTATTGAGCAGCCACCATATCTAAGGCATTCTTGCTAACACACTAGAGATATGAAGATATATATGATACGGTGTCTACCCTCAAGCTGCTCCTTGTTTATTGGGAAAGCTTTGGAATATAACTGACTTAAGACAGATAACCAAGAAAGACCTACGATATAGCAAAAGGAACTATACTCAACAGGTTGTAATAACCTATAAGGGAAAATAGTCTGAAATATATATATAAGTTGTTTTATATATATAACTGATTCTCTGCACTTTACACATGAAACTTATGTGACATTGTAAATCAACTATTTGTTATTGTTATTGTTTAGTCACTAAGTCATGTCTAACTCTTTATGACCCCATAGACTGTAGCCAGCCAGGTTCCTCTGTCCATGGGATTCTCTGGGCAAGAATACTGGAATGGGTTGCCATTTCCTTCTCCAGGGCATCTTCCTGACCCAGGGATGGAACCCCCTCTCCTGCACTGACGGTGAGTTCTTTACCTCAGAGCCACCAGGGAAGCCCTCAAATCAGTTATCCTTCAATAGAAATTAAAAAAAAAAATATATATATATATATATAAAACCTAAATGGTAAGAAACTATGTCCTCTGTCTGGAAAATGGCAACATGAGGAGGACTATGATGATTAAAATCAGCAGTTTCACATGCAATGCACTTCAGATGGTAAGAATCCATAGAGACTATAGCAAGGAAACTCTACTTGAATGGAGCTCCTTATAGTTTCCTTAATCTTCTGTCTGAATTATTACTACCACTAGACATGTTTGGCTGTGAAATTTGTGCAATTTGATTCTTAGACAATTATGGATCAATCTATGACCCTACCATCATCTTTCTTCAATGTGACTCTCTTTTCCTTGCTTGAACTGATGTTAAAAAGAAATAAAATATTTTCTTCTCTATTATTTCAGCTGGAGGAATAAGAAATTGGATGAATTTTCCACAATAAGCAGAATAAAAAACAGCAGGGTAGTTTAAAATTCTCTCAATAATTAATGATATTCTTCTCCATGATTTCATCCCTTACCCTGTTCACTACTGTGGTTCTGACTTAATATTGGTATTTTTCATGTGGTAGACTCCCCCAGGATTAGGAATCCTAACAAATCCAAAAGATACCTATATACCACTCTTTGAGCTAGCATGCAGTTTTTCATATTACTCTTTACTAATATGGGGCTTCAAAGGTGCCTCAATAGTGAAAAATCAGTCTGCCAAATCAGGAGTCATGGGTTCAATCTCTGGGTCAGGAAGATCCCCTGGAGAAGGAAATAGCAACTCACTCCCAAGTGTTCTTGCTTGGGAAACCCCATGTACAGAGAAGCCTGGTGGGCTATAGTCCTTGGGGTTGCAAAGAGTCAGACATGACTGAGTGACTGAGCATGCATACACACACATTTGTCAATATAATTATCTACTTTTGGGGGCTGATGATCTTCTTGGGGCCATATCAGAAACAAATAATTCTACATCCTATCTCTGGAGCAGGCTGAACTAGATGCCCAGAAAGAGCCAGTAACTGTGAAATACCAGACACAGATGCATGCTCCTTGAAAGAAAAGCTATGACAAACTTAGACAGCATATTAAAAAATAGAGACACTAATTTACCAACAAATGTCCATCTAGTAAAAGCTATAGTTTTTCCAGTAGTCATGTATGGATGTGAGAGTTGGACTATAAAGAAAGCTAAGTGCCAAAGAATTGATGCTTTTGAACTGTGGTATTGGAGAAGATTCTTGAGAGTACCTTGGACTGCGAGGAGTTCAAACTCATCAATCTTAAAGGAAATCAATCCTGAATGTTCATTGGAATGACTGATTCTGAAACTGAAGCTCCAATATTTTGGCCACCTGATGTGAAGAACTGACACACTGGAAAAGACCCTGATGCCAGGAAACACTGAAGACAGGAGAAGTGAATGACAAAGGATGAGATGCTTGGATGGCATCGCTGACTCGAAGGACATAAGTTTGAGAAAGCTCCAAGAGTTGGTGATGGTGTGCTGCAGTCCATGGGGTTGCAGAGTTAGACATGACTGACTGGACTGACAGACTGACCAGACATAGGACTTTTGTTTTCCTAATAATTTCTCTTCAAATGGCTAGTATTTATCCACATTAAATGTGAGGCTGACTTAGGAGGGGTTATGTATTTTTTTTTCCTGGATTCAAGCCAGAGATGGAATTAAATTAATCCATTCCCCTGGTAAATGACCTGGAAGATGTCTCCATGCTTCTTCTTGCTGCTCTCTGGCTTCTGGATGATGTAGATATTCAGAAGAACAGTTGCCCAGAGGATATACAGTGAGAGAAGGAACCAGGGAAAGTCTAGTCAGTTGACACCTTGACCCAGTATCTGTATATAAAATCCCAACCTCTAATCTTAAGCAAGGAAATGTCCCCAAATTGTAAAACTTTAAGAAAAATGGACTTGTTTTCAAACAGCATTAATAAGACATTGATTTTATATCATTGTTATCATATTATTTTGAAAATCTTGGCTTTTAAAGTGTAGTTTTGTTTATATACTGCAATGGAAATCAAAATAACAACAAAAATAAATAAAACAAATGATGAAAGCCTTTCTTATTCTCCTAGAGTACAAAATGTAAAAACAAATTGAATGTAAGGGTAATACAACCTTAGAGGTATCTCTTGCTAAGAGCCAAGAAATTGGTTCTTCCTCCTTTGTGTTCTTGACATGCAAGTTTTATCCATGGACTATCAGAAAAGAGGCAAAACCTTCTCCTAAAAATAAAAGAGAAGCCCCTCACAAACACTGCCAAATAATCTGGTGATGTCAGCATGGTTTTGGACTCTTTAAGAAGTTCATGCCATTTGTATTAGATGGAGTTCTCTAGAGAATCAGAGCTAGGAGGATATGTAGGTATGTGAAAAGGGATTTATTTATTTTACAGAATTGGCTTGTATGATTGTGGAGGAGGGTGAGTCCAAAATCTCCAGGATGGACTGACAGGCTAAAGACCCAGAGAAGATCTTCTGCTGTGGTTTGAGTCTGAAAGCCTCTAAGACTGAAGACCCAAGGAAGAGCTGATGCTGCAGCTGAAATCTAAAGGCTGTCTCCTGGCAGAATTATCTTTTGCTCAAAAGAGGTCAGTCTTTGGTTTTATTGAGGCTGTCAACTGATTGGATGAGACCCACCTACACCATGGAGAACAACTGCTTTACTCCAGGTCCACCAATTTAAATATTCATCTTATTAAAAAAAAAACCCTCATAGAAACATCCAAAATACTGCTGGAGCACATACCTACACACTGTGACCCAGTCAAAATGACACGTAAAAGTAATCATCATACCACTTGACTCAGTTTTTCAACTTCTAAACAAATATGCTAAGAATATAATGTATCCTAAGAATATATTGTAATCAGAGATATGGTTAGGGAATTACATATAAGAAATATTATTTGTAATAGATGAAGCTTGAGATATTTTAAATGCCTAATGATACATGTATGAGTAATTAATATATTGAAGATCTAATAAATGGACTATTATTCAAGTAATAAATAGTTTTTTTCTAAAGATTATTTAGCATCATAGGAAATTACTCATAATATTATGCTAGATGAAAAACTAATAACAATTTTACAATTCTTTTCCCTCTTTCCTTTCTCTACTTCTCATTTTGTTTCCCTACCTATATTTCTCTGTTTCTCTCTCAGAAATATTTCAAAATGTTTACAGTATCTTCTTTTCATAATTTTCCATGTTTATTGTAGAAGTAAACATTTTTAATATGAGAATGTGCTAAATTTATCATCAGGAAAAGTGAAGAGACTTTGTTAAGTTTTTGCGTCTGTATTTATCAACTTGCCTTTATCCTGACAGGAAACACAAAATCTCTTTAAGGGAAAAAAGCAAAACAGAGCATTTACTGCCGTGTCAGTTCCTCACCATGGAACATGAAGGAATAAATGTACTGCAAATGCAAAGTTTGCACCACAGGAGTGGAATCTGGATATTATGAGATGCAAAACTCATATAGGGTGACTGGCAAATCCGTTGCCATTTTCTGGGGACAGCGAGAAGGAAAGAGAGAGAAAGAGAGAGAACTTTGCTACTCTGAAATGTAAAAAAATTATTTACGGGATGAGAAAATGAAGGTCCCCAGGTTTTTATTACCAATAGAATATAAGCAAAAAACTCTGAAAAAAATTTTTTTAAACCTCCCCAGAGCAATTTGCTATCTCTAATTTATAAGGCATGCTCATTATTTAATCATTTAACCCAGGTTGTCAGTAACATTGCCAAGAAAGCGCTGACAGTGCAAAAGCATAAAATATTCATGAAGCACTTTTTTTCCCCCAACAGACTTCCACTTAGGACCTTTTGTGAGTGACAAATACTAGTTTTGCTCCCCTACTGTAAACAACCAGGAAACTGGACAAAATATTAAATACATATTTAGGCATTGGACAATTGAAAATATAGAACTGTGATACAAAAAGGAAGTGAAACTGATGAGGTAAATTCCCCAATTATTTCAGCTTTTTTCACAAAAGAATTTTCTGCAATAGCAGACAGGAAGGGAACTTGAGCAAAGCAGAATACTCTCAACTGAGGGACAAGATATAAACCTAAATTCAGAGACAGCTTAAATTTGAAGGCCTGGATGCCAGAGATGACATAGCTTTAAAGAAAGAGAGCTCCAAAAACTTGCATTATGTAGACAACTAATGAGAATCTACTGTATAGCATAGGGACTCCACTCAATGCTCTGTGATGACCTAAATAGGAAGGGAATACCCAAATGAGGCTATATAATATACATATAGCTGATTCACTTTACTATACAGCAGAAAATGACACAATATTATATAGCAACTATACTCCATAAAAATTTTTTTAGAACCCTCTTTACCTGAATTTTAAACTGAGCTTGCATAGAGGCCAGGAGACAAATTACTAGTACTAAAGAAAAAAAAATTACAACTTTCAAAGCACTTTTGGACTCAGAGGGAGAGGGAGAGGGTGTGATGATTTGGGAGAATGGCATTGAAACATGTATAATATCATGTAAGAATCGAAATGCCAGTCTATGTCTGATGCAGGATATGACACGCTTGGGGCTGACGCGCGGGGATGACCCAGAGAGATGTTGTGGGGAGGAGGGTGGGAGGGGGGTTCATGTTTGGGAACGCATGTACACCTGTGGTGGATTCATGTCAATCTATGCCAAAACCAATACAGAATTGTAAAGTAAAAATTAAAAATAAATAATTAATTAATTAAAAAAAAAAAAAAAACAAAGCACTTAGGGAATTCTGTTAATGGTGGTTGAGGTACAAGGCTTTGTTGATGAATTGTCATAATCAGCTCTGTTTAACTAAAAGAAAAATGAAAAAAAAAAATCAGTCCCTGGAAAGAGTTCTTCTAGAGTGATGGTGTAAGGATCTCTTAAAATGTGCTCCTTCCTGAAAACAATCAGCAACATTTTCCAAAATGCTGGAAATGAACCAAAATTTGCAATAATCTGAAGGACATTCATTCAAGAAAAACACAGGATTCTTGGCAAGAAAAGTTAGTTTTGTGGTGTCTCAACTTACCTGTTCACATTTGCTTCTCATTTCAGCAGTGGCCTTAAAACCAATGGCTCATTGTAGTTTTGGTTTACATTTTTCTAATAATTAGTGATGTTGAGCACATTTCCATATGCCTCTTGGTCTTCTTTGGAGAAATGTTTCTTTAGGCCTTCTACCCACTTATACCACAGAGAACACTACTCACCGCTCTGTGGTCACCTAAATGAAGGGAATCTAAAAAGGGGATATATGTATATGGATAGTTGACTCACTTTGTTGTACAGCAGAAGCTAACACAACATTGTAAAGCAACTGAACTCCAATTAATTTCTTTTTAATTGGCCACAATAAGAAGTTCAACAAAGGGTTGTCTGGTAGGGGGTCATTGAAATTTCACAAATATATAGCAATGATAAAGAAAAGGCTCTCAAACAGTAACCATAAAAAAACAGTAAATTAGCAGTCACAGGAAGGGGCAGAATAGTTTGAATCTCCCAAAAAACTCATCACCACAGGTTTTTTATTATTTAACCTGTCTGGGTGTTGTCTGGCAATTCTTTCTTTTTCCCCTCATATATCATTCATTTATTCATTACAAATCATACAAGCAGAGAATTTTAATTTAACCTAAGATTCTAATGGGTGTTCCTTGGAAGAAATGATGCTGAAGCTGAAACTCCAGTACTCTGGCCACCTCATGCGAAGAGTTGACTCATTGGAAAAGACTCTGATGCTGGGAGGGATTGTGGGCAGGAGGAGAAGGGGACGACAGAGGATGAGATGGCTGGATGGCATCACCAACTCAATGGACATGAGTTTGAGTGAACTCCAGGAGTTGGTGATGAACAGGGAGGCCTGGCGTGCTGCAATTCATAGGGTCACAAAGAGTTGGACACGACTGAGCGACTGAACTGAACTGAACTGAACTGAACTGAAGATTCTAATACATATTTTATTGGAATATATCTGGTTACTGAAAATGTATATTGTACACTACCATAATACTTTACTATATTAATTTATTTAATACTCACAAAAAATTTACGAGGTACACACATACTATTATTATACACATTTTCTAGTTAGAAAAATAGAGTCCCAGATACAGGTGAAGTTTCTTCTACCACATGGTCCAATCATATTTTTCTTACCCTTATTTTGGAAGCCATCACTAATGTGAGTTTGATGTATATTCATCCATTCACTTGTTACTTTCTACATTCATACATCTATCCAAAACCAGTATAAAATAGTGTGTTGTGTGTTTTAAATGTATATAAATATTATCAGACTATCTCAAGTTAGTGATTTAGCATTTTTTTTTTTTTGACGAGAAGATGTGAGAGTCTGGGCTTAATGAAATAAGTCATCTAGTCATTCCTTTGATATGCACCTTGAGTGTCTAGGGCTCGTGACCTGCTTTTCTCTATCCTGAATTCCCTCAGGCTGCACTTTTGGGGGTGGCTGTAGAGACAGATGTCTCAGTGGCCACAATGTCTTCTGTTTACTGATATGATAACAGTGTTCAATGCAAAAGACACAGGAGATGCAGGTTCAGTCCCTCGGTTCCCCAGGGACTAAGATTCCCCAGAGAAGGAAATGGTAAGCCACTCCAGTATTCTCGCCTGGGAAATCCCATGGACAGAGGAGCCTGGTAGGCTACAGTTCCTAGGGTCACAAAGAATCGGACGCAACAGAGCAAATAAGCAAGCATAATGTTCATACAAGTCTGAGGTGGGACCTAAGATTCTGCATTTCTCACAAGCTCTAGGGTGGATGATGGCAACAGTGCTGCTCCATAGATCACACGTCAAGCAGTAAAGCTCCAGGCAACATGTGAGCAGGCTCTGTATATCATGGAAAGCTCCCTGTAAGAGGAGTTTAGGCCAGGTTTTAAAGGAAGAATTGGCATGTTTTTTGTTTACTTTTTAAGTTTTAAAAAAATCTTTTTTTTTAATAGTAGAGAAAAGTTGATTAAAATGTTGTGTTAGTTTCAGATATACAGCAAAGATATTCAGTTATATATACACATGTATCTATTCTTTTTCAAATTATTTTCCCATTTATGTTATATAGAATAATAAACAGAGTTGCCTGTGCTAACAGCTGATCCTTGTTGGATATCAATTTTAAATCTAAGAGTGTGTATATGTCAATCTCAGACTCAGAATTTATCATTTCCACCTACCTTTCCTCTTTGGTAACCATAAGTTTGTTTTCTAAGTCTATGAGTCTGTCTCTGTTTTGTAAATAAGTTCATTTGCATCATTTTTAAAGTTTTCCCACAGAAGTGATATTATGTGATGTTTATCTTTCAGTTCAGTTCAGTTTAGTCGCTCAGTCGTGTCCGCCTCTTTGCAACTCCATGGACTGCAGCATGACAGGCCTCCCTGTCCTTCACCACCTCCCATAATTTATTCAAATTCAGTCCACTGAGTGGGTGATGCCATTCAACCATCTCATCCTCTGTTGTCCCCTTCTCCTCTCACCTTCAATTTTTCCCAGTATCAGGGTTTTTTCAAATGAGTCAATGCTTTACATCAGGTGGCCAAAGTATTGAAGTTTGAGCTTCAGCATCAATCCTTCCAATGAATATTCAGGACTGATTTCCTTTAGGATGGACTGGTTGGATCTCCTTGCAGTCCAAGTCCAAAGTTCAAAACTATTAACTCTTCGGTGCTCAGCTTTGTTTATAGTCCAACTCTCACATCCATACATGACTACTGGAAAAACCCTAGCCTTGACTAGATGGACCTTTGTTGGCAAAGTAATGTCTCTGCTTTTGAATGTGCTGTCTAGGTTGGTCAAAACTTTTCTTCCAAGGAGTAAGCATCTTCTAATTTCATCTGCAGTGATTTTGGAGCCCCCCCCCAAAAAAAAAATCTGTCACTGTTTCCACTGTTTCCCCATCTATTTGCTATGAAGTGATGGGACTGGATGCCATGATCTTAGCTTTCTGAATGTTGAGCTTTAAGCCAACTTGTTCACTCTCCTCTTTCACTTTCATCAAGAGGCTCTTTAGTTCTTCATTTTCTGCCATAAAGGTACTGTCCTCTGCATATCTGAGGTTATTGATATTTCTCCCAGCAGTCTTGATTCCAGCTTGTGCTTCATCCAGCCCACCATTTCTCATGATGTACTTTGCATATAAGTTAAATAAGCAGGATGACAATATACAGCCTTAACCTACTCCTTTCCCTATTTGGAACCAGTCTGTTGTTCCATGTCCAGTTCTAACTGTTGCTTCCTGACCTGCATACAAATTTCTCAAGAGGCAGGTCAGGTGGTCTGGTATTCCCATCTCTTTCAGAATTTTCCACAGTTTGTGGTGATCCACATAGTCAAAGGCTTTGTCATAGTCAATAAAGCAGAAGTAGATGTTTTTTCTGGAACTCTCTTGCTTTTTCGATAATCCAGTGGATGTGGTAATTTGATCTCTGGTTCCTCTCCCTTTTCTAAAACAAGCTTGAACATCTGGAAGTTCATGGTTCATGTAATATTGAAGCCTGGCTTGGAGAATTTTGAGCATTACTTTACTAACAAGTGAGATGAGGGCAATTGTGTGGTAGTTTGAGCATTCCTTGGCATTGCCCTTTTTTGACATTAGAATAAAAACTGACCTTTTCCAGTCCTGTGGCCACTGCTGAGTCTTCCAAGTTTGCTGGCATATTGAGTGCAGCACGTTCACAGCATCATCTTTTAGGACTGGAAACAGCTCGACTGGAATTCTATCACCTCCACTAGCTTTGTTCATAGTGATGTTTCCTGAGGCCCACTTGACTTCACATTCCAGGATGTCTGGCTCTAGGTGAGTGATCATCCCATCGGGATTACCTTGGTCATGAAGATCTTTTTTGTACAGTTCTTCTGTGTATTCTTGCCACCTCTTCTTAATATCTTCTGCTTCTATTAGGTCCATACCATTTCTGTCATTTACTGCGCCCATCTTTGCATGAAACATTCCTTTGGTATCTCTAATTTTCTTGGAAAGATCTCTAGTCTTTCCCATTCTATTGTTTTCCTCTATTTCTTTGCACTGATCACTGAGGAAGGCTTTCTTACCCTCCTTGCTGTTCTGTGAAACTCTACATTCAAATGGGTATATCTTTTCTTTTCTCCTTTGCTTTCCACTTCTATTCTTTTCACAGCTATTTGTAAGGCCTCCTCAGACAGCCATTTTGATTTTCACACTTCTTTTCCATGGGGATGGTCTTGATCCCTGTCTCCTGTACATTGTCTTGAACCTCCATCCTTAGTTCATCAGGCACTCTGTCTATCAGATCTAATCCCTTCAATCTATTTCTCATTTCCATTGTATAATCATAGTGGATTTGATTTAGGTCATACATGAATGGTCTAGTGGTTTTCCCTACTTTCTTCAATTTAAGCCTGATATGGCAATAAGGATTTCATGATCTGAGCCACAGTGAGCTCCTGGTCTTGTTTTGGCTGACTGTATACAGTTTCTCCATCTTTGGCTGCAAAGAATATAATCAATCTGATTTCGGTGTTGACCACGGACCACAGTGTTGTCCACGTGTAGAGTCTTCTCTTGTGTTGTTGGAAGAGGATGTTTGCTATGACCAATGTGTTCTCTTGGCAAAACTCTATTAGCCTTTGCCCTGCTTTATTCTGTACTCCAAGGCCAAATTTGCCTGTTACTCCAGGTCTTTCTTGACTTCCTGCTTTTGCATTTTAGTCCCCTATAATGAAAAGAACATCTTTTTGAGGTGTTAATTCTAGAAAGTCTTGTAAGTCTTCATGGAATCATTCAACTTTAGCTTCTTCAGCATTACTTGTCAGGTCATAGACTTGGATTACCATGATATTGAACAGTTTGCCTTGGAAATGAACAGAGACCATTCTGTTGTTATTGAGATTGCATCCAAGTACTGCATTTCAGACTCTTGTTGACTATGATGGCTACTCCATTTCTTCAAAGGGTTTCTTGCCCACAGTAGTAGATACAATGGTCATCTGAATTAAATTCACCCATTCCAGTCCATTTTAGTTCGCTGATTCCTAGAATGTTGATGTTCACTCTTGCCATCTCCTATTTGACCCCTTCCAATTTGCCTTGATTCATGGACCTGACATTCTAGGTTCCTATGAAATATTGCTCTTTACAGCATTAGAATTTGCTACTATCACCAGTCACATCCACAGCTGGGTTTTGTTTTTGCTTTGGCTCCATCTCTTCATTGTTTCTGGAGTTATTTCTCCACTGATCTCTAGTAGCATACTGGGCACCTATCAGCCTGGGGAGTTCATCTTTTAGTGTCCTATCTTTTTGCCTTTTCATACTGTTCATGGGGTTCACAAGGCAAGAATACTGAATGTTTTGCCATTCAGTATTCTTTTGCCATTCCCTTTTCCAGTGAACCACATTTTGTCAGAACTCTCCACTATGACCCATCCGTCTTGGGCGGCCCTACATGGCATGGCTCATAGTTTCATTGAGTTAGACAAGGCTGTGGTCCATGTGATCAGATTGGTTAGTTTTCTGTGATTGTGTTTTTCAGTCTGTCTGCCCTCTGATGGAGAAGGATAAGAGGCTTATGGAAGCTTCCTGATGGGAGAAACTGACTGAGGGGGAAACTGGGTCTTGTTGAGATGGGCTGGGTCATGCTCAGTAAATCTATAACCCAATTTTCTGTTGATGGGTGTAGCTGTGTTCCCTCCCTGTTATTTACCTGGGACCAAACTATGGTAGAGGTAATGAAGATAATGGTGACCTCCTTCATTGTACTGCTAAACTCACTGCCTGCAACTCTGCAGCAGGCCATCACCGACCCACACCTCCACTGGAGACTCCTGGACACTCCCAAGCTATTCTGGGTCATTCCCTTGTGAGGTCACTACTCTTTTCTCCTGGGTCCTGGTGCACACAAGGTTTTGTTTGTGCCCTCCAAGAGTCTGTTACCCAGTCCTGTGTAAGTTCTGGCAGCTCTATGGTACGGTTAATGGTGACCTCCTCCAAGAGGGCTTGTGCCGTACCCAATTCTGCTGTAGCCAGAGCCCCACCCCTGTGGCAGTCCACTGCTGACCCGTACCTTCATGGGAGATGGTCAAGTACAGTTCTGTCTCAGTCTGGGTCCTGGTACACACAAGGTTGGTTTGAGCCCTCAGAGCATCTCTGGCGGGAATGAGGTTTGATTCTAAACATGAATTCACCCCTCCTACCTTCTTGCAAGGGCTTCTCCTTTGCCCTTGGGTGTGGGGTATCTCCGCACAACTGTTCCAGGGCCATGCAGCTGCCGCTCCAGCGCCTACCATCTTGCTAGGGTTTCTCTGACCTTGGACATGGTGTATCTCCTCACAGCTTCTCCAGCATCACACAGCCACCACTCCAGCACTGTACAGCCACTTTGTGTGTCCAAATTACTTCACTTAGTATGATAATCTCCACATCCATCCATGTTGCTTCAAATGGACATAGGGTGTTGTTTTTTTTTTTTTTTTCCCCCACCAGAGCATACATTCCAGAAGGAATGAGATGACTGAAAGGTAGAAAAGTAAAGTGGATACAAACAAATGATACACTAGCTGGCTCAGCCCTACCAGGGAGCTGGAGATCTGGCAGAAAATAGAAATAAATAGCAAACCAAGGAAATTTAATGGCCCTCTTATGATGTCTGGATGTGTCAGACTCAGTCACCAACTCGAAAACTGTGTTTTCTGGAGAATTGCTGGTCGGAGAATTGAGCATCAGTATCTGGCTGCCTGCAATCAAATTAGAAGAGAAAATTCTGAGGTTATACTTTTATTTCTTCAACTTAATTTTTAAAATACTAATCTTTCTTTTCTCAGTGTGAAGTACATGCTTTCTGCTCTTTTAAAAATGATTTTATGCCACCAGGTATGTGTCTTCAAAAAAGTGGCAAATGACATACCTTTTCCCTCTCCCTTTCAAATGGCGATTTCCAGTTCTAATTGCTCATGGGTGGCTGCTTATGACTATCATTACCCAACCCTCATCTTTAAATATTTTGATATATTAACCTGAGGTGGGGCCTGAGAAGAAGTATTTTTGAAAAGCTGTACAAGTGATTTCAATGGGCAGCCATTGCTCTCCCATCATTATCTGATCTGACTCTGCCTCCACTGGGGCACAGAGCAGGGTTTACACTGGGTTTTCTAGGGCTATTCGTCAACAAGAGAGAGTCTAAAGAGTCAGAGGCTGGGACAGTTTCACAAATTCTTGACAGAGTACTACCTATTTCACTAAAACATGTTAGAGATTATATAGCAATGGTCAATAGTTGTTCCTGTAAGCTAAACATACTCCTACTACTCAGAATGGATATTAGCTCAAGAAACTCACCCTTGTAATTTCTCAAGATGGACATTTATAGTTTATGGAAAATGCCCAGAAAATAAATGGGTCTAAATTTTTGGAGGAGAAGAGGATTCCCCTTTTAAAAAATTGGATGAAATGTTTTGAATACATTTGGAAAAGAATTCATCCTTAATAGTCATGAGAGTTTGGCAAGAATCAGAGAAGTCTGAAAATCAGTGTGAATCACAGTAATCTTTGTGAACGCAAAAAGATCCCATTGGGGATTTTATTTGCATAGTTTATTTTTAAAATTCATTTATTTTCCTCCTTTTTACTTTTGAAGTATTTGTGGTTGTTGTTCATTTGCTCTGTTGTGTCCGATTCTTTGTGATCCTATAGACTTCAGCATGCCAGGCTTCCCTGTCCTTCACCATCTCCCAGAGCTTGATCAAACTCATGTCCTTTGAGTGGGTGATGCCATCCAAACATCTCATCCTCTGTCATCCCCTTCTCCTCCTGCCTTCAATCTTTCCCAGCAGTAGGGTCTTTTCTAATGAGTCAGCTCTTCGTGTTAGGTGGCCAAAGTATTGGAGTTTCAGCTCCATTGAGTCCTTTCAATGAATACTCAGGATTGATTTCCTTTAGGTTTGACTGGTTTGATCTCCTTGCAGTCCAAGGGATTCTCAAGAGTCTTCTCCAACACCACAGTTCAAAAGCATCAGTTCTTTGGTGCTCAGCCTTCTTCATGGTCCAACTCTCACATCCATACATGATTACAGGAAAAACCATAGCTTGACTGTATGGACCTTTGTTGGCAAAGTCATGTCTAGCTTTTTAATAACTTGTCTAGCTTTGTCATAGGTGTTCTTCCAAGGAGCCAAGGAGCAAGCATCTTTTAATTTCATGGCTGCAGTCATATCTGCATTGATTTTGGAGACCAAGAAAATAAAATCTGCTTCCCTTGTTTCTCCACTTATCTGCCAAGAAGTGATGGGACCAGTTGCCATGATCTTAGTTTTTTTAATGTTGGGCTTTAAACCAGCTTTTTCACTCTCCTCTTTCACCTTCATCAAGAGGCTCTTTAGTTCCTCTTTACTTTCTACCATAAGGGTTGTGTCATCTGCAAATGTGAGATTATTGATATTTCTCCTAGCAGTCTTGATTCCAGCTTGTGCATCATCCAACTTGGCATTTTGTATGACGTACTCTGCATATAAGTGAAATAAACAGGGTGACAATATATAGCCTTGACATACTCCTTTCCCAATTTGGACCCAGTCCATTGTTTCATGTCTGGTTCTAGTGGTTGGTTACAATCCCAAAGAAAGGCAATACCAAAGAATGTTTAAACTACCACACAATTGCACTCATCTCACATGCTAGCAAAGTAATGTTCAATATTCTCCAAGCTAGGTTTCAACAGTACATGAACCGAGAACTTCTTGTGTGCGTACAGGATTCTCAGGAGGCAGTTAAGGTGGTCTGGTATTCCCATCTCTTGAAGAATTTTCCACAGTTTGTTGTGATCCACACAGTCAAAAGCTTTAGCGTAGTCAATGAAGCAGAAGTAGATGTTTTTCTGGAATTCTCTTGCTTTTTCTATGACCCAACTGATGTTGGCAATTTTATTTCTGGTTCCTCTGCCTTTTCTAAATCCAGCTTGAACATCTGGAAGTTCTCGGTTCATGTACTGTTGAAACCTAGCTTGGAGAATATTAAGCATTACTTTGCTAGCATGTGAGATGAGTGCAATTGTGTGGTAGTTTAAACATTCTTGGTATTGCCTTTCTTTGGGATTGCAATGAAAACTGACCTTTTCCAATATGATTTCTGTGTGTTAGTCACTCATTCATGTCCAACTCTGTGACTCCATGGACTGTAGCACACTAGGCTCCTCTGTCCATGGAAGTTTCCAGGCAAGAATACTGGAGTGAGTTGCCATTTCCTTCTCCAAGGGATTTTCCCAACCCAGGGATGGAACCTGGATCTCTGGCATTGCAGGCAGACTCTTTACCATCTGAGCTCCTATTGGGAAGCCAGTATGATTTACATGTAATAAAATAGACACATCTTAAGAGTACAGTTCAAACAGTGTGACAAATATATACCTGTGTGTTTCATTGTCCCAGTCAAGATAAAGGACATTTCTATATCACTCCAAAAAGTTCACATTTGTGGACCTGTAGTCATTGTCTCCCCAGCCCTCCCTTACGTAACTCCACTGGCCTGATTTCATATAAATGAAACATAAAAAAATATATGCTTTTATTCTTTTATATAATTTTTTCCAATCTGAGATATAACTGGCATATAGCATTGCATACAGTATAATCACTTGATTACCTATATTGTAAAATGATGATCACAGTAAGTTTAGTTAATATCCATTATCTTACACAAATCCAAAAAAAGGAAAAAAAATATTTTTCTTTGTGATGAGAATTCTTAGGAGCTACTCTCTTTACAACTTTCCTCCATATCATACAACGGTTATATTTATAGTCATCATGTGGTACATTACATCTCCACTATTTATCTTGTAACTAGAAGTTTCTAGCTGTTGCCATTTTAACATATGTACATTTTTATATCTGACTTCTTCATTCAGCATGATGTTGAGATTCATCCATATTATTGCTTGAATCAGCAGCTTTAAAAAAAAAAATGAGTTCAGTTCAGTTCAGTCGCTCAGTCGTGTCCGACTCTTTGCGACCCCATGAATCGCAGCACGCCAGGCCTCCCTGTCCATCACCATCTCCCGGAGTTCACTCAGACTCACGTCCATCGAGTCCATAATGCCATCCAGCCATCTCATCCTCTGTTGTCCCCTTCTCCTCCTGCCCCCAATCCCTCCCAGCATCAGAGTTTTTTCCAATGAGTCAACTCTTCTCATGAGGTGGCCAAAGTACTGGAGTTTCAGCTTCAGCATCATTCCTTCCAAAGAAATCCCAGGGCTGATCTCCTTCAGAATGGACTGGTTGGATCTCCTCGCAGTCCAAGGGACTCTCAAGAGTCTTCTCCAACACCACAGTTCAAAAGCATCAATTCTTCAGCACTCAGCCTTCTTCACAGTCCAACTCTCACATCCATACATGACCACAGGAAAAACCATAGCCTTGACTAGATGGACCTTAGTTGGCAAAGTAATGTCTCTGCTTTTGAATATGCTATCTAGGTTGGTCATAACTTTTCTTCCAAGGAGTAAGCGTCTTTTAATTTCATGGCTGCAGTCACCATCTGCAGTGATTCTGGAGCCCCCAAAAATAAAGTCTGACACTGTTTCCACTGTTTCCCCATCTATTTCCCATGAAGTGATGGGACTGGATGACATGATCTTCATTTTCTGAATGTTGAGCTTTAGGCCAACTTTTTCTCTCTCCTCTTTCACTTTCATCAAGAGGCTTTTTAGCTCCTCTTCACTTTCTGCCATAAGGGTGGTTCCATCAGCATATCTGAGGTGATTGATATTTCTCCCGGCAATCTTGATTCCAGCTTGTGTTTCTTCCAGTCCAGCGTTTCTCATGATGTACTCTGCATAGAAGTTAAATAAGCAGGGTGACAATATACAGCCTTGATGTACTCCTTTTCCTATTTGAAACCAGTCTGTTGTTCCATGTCCAGTTCTAACTGTTGCTTCCTGACCTGCATACATATTTCTCAAGCAGTACTATGCATGTACAAGTTTTTTTTAATTCACTTTCTTGTTGATGAAAATGTTTGTTAATTCCAGTTTGGAACTATGAATAAAACTGTAAGAAGATTTATTTATAAGTTTTTGTGTGTATCTCTTCATGTAAATAATTAGAAGTGGAACTGTTGGGACAAAGGATAAGTGGATCACATGGTAAACTTATAAGGAATAGTCAAATTTTCTAAAGTGGTTATAACATTTACTTCCCTTCAATAATATATGAGAGTTCCAGTTGCTGATCACACTTACTAACACTTACATTGCCACTTTTAAAATTTTAGCCATTATGATGATTTGTAGAGGTATTTCAGTGGGATGTTAGTTTCCATCCCCCTGATGACTAAAGATTTTTAAGCAAATGTTAGTCCCTATGTCAAACCATATACAAATATTAACTAGAAATGAATAAACACAAAAAGAACACTTTTACAAGAAAGCATAGGAGAAAAACTTTGTGACTGTGGGGGTAGGCAAATATTTCTTAGACAACTTATAAAAAGCACTTAAACATAAAAGAGAAAGAGTGATAATTTGGATTATATCAAAACTTAAATCTTTCACTTTTCAAAAGATAGTGTTAATAAAATTAAAAGATGAACCACAAACTGGGAGACAATGTTTTCACTAAATGCATTTAATAAAGAACTTATATTCTGAATATATAAACAACTCTTATAACTCAAAATGAGAAAATGAATCCACTTTAAAAAAAGGAATAACAAATATAAATAGACACTTTCAATTATTTTTGTTGAACATTATTTTATATAAGTGCATAAATGTGATCAAATACATTTTAAAAAATACAATCTTATTTTTCCCATTTTACCTTAGTTTCTACTTTCCTTATTCTACTCATGTCAGTACCCAGCTCTAAGCCCCTGGCCACCCATAGTAACAACCCAGAAGTATTTCTCTAGTAATGTAATCACATAAACACACACAGACACAGACACACACACACACACAGGCACAGATAAGGACTCTGTCTTTATTTTTTAAACAAAATGGGAATCATATTATTTTTGTATTTCTGCATCTTGTTTGCTTTTTTACAAAACTTCATTATTGACACTGATCCAAATCAACTGTCATAATGCCAGTTTTTCTCTTTTCATAGCTTCACACTGTTCTGTGCTATGTATTAACCATAAGTCATTCAGCCATTGCCTTTGTTTCAATTTTACTCACTGAACAGTGGGATGATAAACATCCTCGCATATATCCTTTTCAGTATTTTTGCTTTTAGGGGTGAAATTCTTGCCAAATTGCTTCATAAAAAGGCTATGGTCTCCTTTTTTTTTTTTTTAACTTAGTACACTGTAATTTTATTTCATTTATTTTTTAAAATTAATTCTTCTTGAGTATAGCTGCTTTACAATGTTGTATTAGTTCTACTGTAGTTCAAGGTGAATCAGCCATACATATACATAGATTCCCTTCCTTTTGGACTTCATTTCTACAACTGACAAGAAATATGGGAAATGTGTGCCTTTTAGGGTTATCTTGAGAGCTGGTTGAAATAATAAAGATTAAATTTCCACAGCCCTTAGAAAAATACAGGCTATGCTCTTTCCCCACAGCCCAACCAGCAAAGTAGATGTGGGAAGGGATAATACACCCTTGTGTTCAGGTACAGAAAATCTAGTGCCAAACACTGTGTGTCGTATTCCTAGTTCTGCTACTTATTAGCTGTGTCACTCTGTACCTCAGATTCCACATCTGTAAAATGGGAGAAATAGCACTTACATCATTAAGAGTGTTGTGAAGATGAAATGAGTTAATACCTGCAGAGCAATTAGTGCTTAGTATATAGTAAGTAGGGTAGAATTGTTAGCTGCTTGTTGCTCATTTCACAAATGTTGAATAAGCATCTGCTATTTTTCTCAGCATCTATTTTAGACTCAGGCCATGGCTGTGAATAAAACTGACAAAAATATCACTTGCCTGTGGAGCTTTCATTCTAGTGGAAAAATATGTTACAGTGTTTACAGGTTTAAAACAGTTTTGCTGTTCTGATAAACATAAAGTAATATCTCATTATTCCTTTTGATTTGCATTTTTCTGACTAGGAGTGCATTTGATCATCTTTTCACTTACAAAATTGACACTTCTATTGGTTTTTATATTTACATATTTTATGTATTTTACCTACTCTTTAAATTTTTGATCATTTTTGTTTGGTATGTATATTAATACCTTCCTTTGTTACAAATTCTTTTTACCCAAATCTATGCTGTATCTGTTGACTTTCTGTAGTGCATCCTTTTCCATATGGTAGTTGTTAATTTTTATATAGCTAACAATTTCCATCATTATTTTATAGCTTTTAGAGTAAAAGACTTAGCTAGGTTACATTGTACCAGTATTTTCCAAAATATTTCTTACAAAGATTAATTTTTTTTTTCATATTGAAATCTTTAATTAATTTGTGATTGTTTTTTTAATATTACTGATGATATAATGGGGTTCCATGTTTTTCTTCTAGATGAAGACCAAAATGTGTAGATACTTAGAAAAAAAAACTATCTTTTTTCTACTGAAATTAAATGAATATTTAACATCATGTATAGCCCATCCTAAAGGAAATCAGTCCTGAATATTCATTGGAAGGACTGATGTTGAAGTTGAAACTCCAATACTTCGGCCACCTGATGCAAAGAACTGACTTATTTGAAAAGACCCTGATACTGGGAAAGAGTGAAGGCAGGAGGAGAAGAGGGCAACAGAGGATGAGATGGTTGGATGGCATCACCGACTCAATGGACATGAGTTTGAGTAAACTCTGGGAGTTGGTGATGGACAGGGGGGCCTGGTGTGCGG
Source organism: Oryx dammah (assembly GCF_014754425.2). Lineage (NCBI taxonomy): Eukaryota > Metazoa > Chordata > Mammalia > Artiodactyla > Bovidae > Oryx > Oryx dammah. The sequence goes on from NW_024070205.1 coordinate 55,318,352, forward strand.
CAGTCCATGGGTCACAAAGAGTCAGACACGACTGAGCAACTGAACTGAACTGATATATATGTGTTTGTGTGTATGTGTGTGTGTGTGTGTGTGTGTATACTGTATTTTCCACTTCAGAATTATTTATTCTATTTACAAATCTGTTCTTTTACCAATACCATATTGATCTGATCATAGTGACTTTTGGTGTGTGTTGGTATCTAACAAAAATGAAAGATTCTTATGATGCTCCTTTCCCAACTCTCATAAATAGAGGAAATACTTATAGAATTAGATAAGAATGACATTCCTTCTAATTTATTGAATGACTACGGTATGTCATGTGTTTTTTACATTATCTTACTTAATGTCCCATCATTCCTATCAGGCAAGTATTATATTGCATGTAATTGTCCAGAAAATCAAGCATCAAAGAATGACATTCTTTTTACTCAAAGTCTCATAACTGGTAGTTAGCAGAATTACAGTTCATATCACATATGTCTCGCTCAAAAGTCCTCACATATGTTAATCTCTCTTTCCTTTGTGATGCAATAATTCAACTTAAAAGAGTAAAATAAATTAAAATATCCTAGAGAATCACTAAATCATGAGTTATAGAAAATATTGGTTTATGCAAGAATAATGCTGAGCAAAGTTAATTACTGTTGGTTTTTTGATAGAATTACAAGATTAATGCCCAGGGGAGACACTTGGTTGCAATACATCTTTATGTGAAAATGGTGCTTCCCTTCATTTGTCATGTAATGCAATTCTTTCAATTGATCTGAAGTGGCTTTGTAAGCTTCTTCAAGAAGCTTTTATTTTTGACAGAATGAAAATACAATTGCCTTAAGTGTCTTTTGCAAGAAGGCAACTCTGGACAGTGAAAGCCGTCCTCCGGGCAGGTCTCTTGGTTTCTGTCGGCACTGGGACAGGGGCAGAAAATGACCCTGCACAGCTAAGGTCCAGAGGAGCCCACACCCTCTTCACATGGCCCTAAATCTCCACTCTCCTCTCCTCCCTGTACATTAGGTTCATACTGGGTTCTCAACAAAGCCTCACTCAAAAAACCCCAATAAACAAAAAAACCCACCCAAATTGTTTCACACAATTCTTTTTTTCCCACATTATTCAAGCATGTATTGCTGGAACCATTCATCAGGGCATTTAGTTACTTGCTATCTTCTATTACTGTCCTTAAGGTCTTAAGTCTTGAGTCTACAGTAAGATGTATAGGTTCATAATGGTGAGCAGCTTACTGAACAATGTGGAGATTGAAAAAGCCCTAGTCCAATAATAAAACTTCCTGACTTGACTTGAATTCCTACCTATTAAGAAGTAAATCAGAACCTGATCATAGAGAGGCTCTGAAAGTCTGAGGAAATCTGTTTCCTTTATTAGTTAAAATATGGTAGATGGGTAGAGTCACAGCACCCAGGGCACTCTTTTAGTCCTTTCAGAAACCTCACTAGCACTCCAAGTAAACAGAGTTTCAAGTCAGTCCACACCAGTCCTCTGCCTCAGACTTTCCCAAGGCTCTGGCTTAGGGGTAGGTTATTCCACTTCTCGGAGAAGGCAATGGCACCCCACTCCAGTACTCTTGCCTGGCAAATCCCATGGATGGAGGAGCCTGGTGGGCTGCAGTCCATGGGGTCACTAAGGGTTGGACATGACTGAGCGACTTCACTTTCACTTTTCACTTTCATGCATTGGAGAAGGAAATGGCAAGCCACTCCAGTGTTCTTGCCTGGAGAATCCCAGGGACGAGGGAGCCTGGTGGGCTGCCATCTGTGAGGTCACATAGAGTCAGACACGACTGAAGTGACTTAGTAGCAGTAGCAGTATTCCACTTCTAGGCTTCTCTGGTTGCTCAGATGGTAAAGACTCTGCCTGCAATGTGAGAGACCTGGGTTCAATCCCTGGGTCAGGAAGATCCCCTGGAGAAGAGAATGGCTACTCACTCCATTACTCTTGCCTGGAGAATTCCATGGACAGAGGAGCCTGGTGGACTACAGTCCATGGGATCGTAAAAAATCAGATATGACTGAGCAACTAACACTTACTTACTATTTCATACTTACTACTTCTACCAGAAGCACAGTTCAGAATCTAGCACACTCGCAGCCTTACAAGTCTCCACCAGTAGAATGGCCAGACTATTTCCAGAGCTCTTGTTGTAAAAGGATATGTCCTCTGAAAGAAATAGAGCAGCACAGTTTCCATCATGCTGTAGTGAGGAAAGAAATGTAAGCACTGTTGAGTCACTGCCAGGAACAGGTATGTTACCCAGCTTTAACTCAGCGAGATAAAGTGTAGCTGAGGCATGCTTAGCAGGGGCTGTCAGTTTTTTAGGACTTCTAAAGCATGCCTTTCTCATCACTGGAATCGTGACAACTTTCTCCTGCAAAGTGCAGTCCATATTGAATTCTGGGGAGCAGCTAGCAGGAAAGTGGTATAGTTAGGTGCTGTTTCATAAAGGACTGTGCAAATCACGGCATGCCATTTTGGAGATTAGCACTGCGATGTCTTAGAAAATTGTGTGTGTAAAAAAGTACTGTGGTGTAGTAGACATACTTTGCTTTGATTTCAAGTTCCTTTTTTAAAATTAATCTTTATTGGAGTATAGTTACTTTGCAATGTTGTGTTAGTTTCTACTGTACAGCAAAATGAATCAGCCATACATATACATATATCCCCTCCCTTTTGAACTTCATTCCCATTCAGGTCACCACAGTACATTAAGTAGAGTTCCCAGTGCTATAGAGCTTCCCTGGTAGCTCAACTGGTAAAGAATCCACCTGCAATGCAGGAGACCCTGGTTCGATTCCGGGGTCAAAAATATCCACTGGAGAAAGGATAGGATTTGTTCTCATTAGTTATCTATTTTATACATAGTATTGCTAGTCAGCTTCTGAACCAGAGCAGTTGCATGACCTTGATCAATGTATCTGCCTTGTCTGAGAAGGAATCCTATCCATCCATGCAGGAACAAGGCTGTAGAAGTCAGTGAGGAATACTTCCAGACCCTCCGAACCACAGTTTCCACTGGGCTCATTATTTGACTTCTCAAAATGCCAGATGCCTAGTAGCTGTCCAACTAAGAGCAGTTGTTTAACTGGCTGATTGATTGTGTGGGTTTTAAACTGATTGGAATCCTGTAAACAGCAGGCACTCCTCTTCTCAAAGTAAGTCTGAAGAGTGTCTGCTGAGTTAGGAACTATCTTACGGCCTGCAACAAATAACAGAATGAGTGCGGCTGGAGCAAGAACAGAAGTCAGATGTCCAGGGTTCATGGGGGTGCTCCCAGTTGGAGATGCAAGACTCTTGTCCAAGGGGACGACAGGCTGAGCTGTTGAGAGAGTCCTCCTTCCTCCCATTCAGGCATGTTTGGAGTCCATTTCCAGCCCACACCAATCACAGAAACAGACTGAAAGAACCAAATGAAATGAGATAATGAAAACCATCCCACAGCCAACAAAGGAGGCTGTCCAAAATGCAAGAACAAATAAAATAAAAACCTCTGGCAGAACTCAGAAAAAAAGGACTGCAATTCAAGAGGGAGCTAAAATTACTCTTAATAGATCTTGGTAGAACTGCTGAGAGACCTCAATCTCTCAGCTCTCTGTATTATTTATTGATTGAGCTGGTGTTCTCACTGAATCATGAGTGCCTCAGAAAATTACTCCAGCTTTGGGTTGCAGAATGCAGGCCAGGAAAGAGAAGTCTTCACTTGGGACCTACTTCTTCTTTGGCTATGTGGTTGTGTTGGGGTTTCCCCATGCCTCAGTTTCCTCATCTGGAAAATGCAGAGATGCATGCAGACATTGGTCATTTCTCTTTTTCTCAGAACTACTTTGACTCAGCAGCCCTTGTGCAGTGATAAGACTTTTTTATGTCTCAGATTCAATCACAAATTTCTCCAAATAACTTATCTCAATATTTTTTTTCTACTTGTAGTTCCTAAGTCCATCCACTGTAGGAAGAGACCTTTTAAGCAATCTTGAATTTTACTGCAGCCCAGTCTGTGGCTGCATGGGCAACTGAAATGTCTCTGATAGATAGCACTTGGTCCATAAGATGTCTTCAGCAGATTAGTTGCAAAAAGTCAGAACTTGGGTTCTGTCCTGGCTTTGTCACCAGGGTGTTGTAAAGTCTAGAACAAGACAATATTTTTATTTTTCCTCATCCGTAAAATGAGGAGATTGGACTAGGTGCCTTTTAACATCCCTGCCAGCTCTTAGAGTTTGTATTATAGTAATGGAATTTGTGACACTGCTTGTCTTTCAAGAAGCAAAAAACATTGGCTTTAAAGATGCAGAAGAAAAATGGTAGCTTTCTTTCACTCCCTTAAGAATAATCTTCTGTTGCCAAATTAGTGACATGGTAAATCAGGGTTACTGTATTCAGTATCTCTCCTTGGCTAGCACAAGCTGGTAATCAATCCTAGTTTTGTGAAACAGAACATTTTCTTTGAAGCAAAGGCATTACCCATAGTCTCAATAAAATTTGTAAATCTAGAAAAGATGGAAGATTTTTTTTGCCTATATTTGTTGTTAAATAACAAGACCTTTGTTTAAAGCTAAAGCAATACTATGTTTTATGGCCAATGTCTTATCTGTATATCCACCTGTCTGTCTGTCTGTCTGTCTGTATCTCTCCATACCATACCCCTTCTACATCCAGTCTTGGATAGATCTTTCATCTTGAATTGGATAGACTGAAACTTCCCAGGTCACAATAAATAATTATCCTAGATATTTATAATGCACATATCAAACATTTCTTCCCTGTTAATGTAAGAGCTTCAATTTAACCTCTGAGCCAAGACTGAGTTCTGTTTTGTTTTATTTTCATTTATTTGGTGGTAATGTGGAGAAGGTATAATGTCCTTGGCTTTTGCTTAAACCAAGAAGACCTAAAGAAGATTTAAATATGATCTCACCAATGATGATTTTACACAGATGAGTTGTAGAATTTCTTTAACTCCTAGAAATTGAGTGAGCTGATAACCAAAGTGCCACTGCTCAGAGGAAATGTTACCTTACAGTTGACTGTAATGCTTTTACTGCTCACCATTACATGGGTTTGTATGAAATGGCAGGGAAGGGGACAAGCAGAAATTGAGAAGCATGGAGTATGGAGAAGGGCAAGGTACTGTGGAGGGACCTGAGAGAGCATATGCATATAGTGGGAAAGCAAGCAAGCTGAAGAAGAAATAAATATCGTGCATCCAATGTTTGGCAATGAACCTTGCCAACTAAGCTCATGAAAATTCTGGGCAAATAAGGCCACCACTCAATACATGTATTGAGGCCTTCAATGTTCTCAGCATTCTTGAGGGGAATGGTGAAGCTACAAAATTATATGATTTTATTTTCAACTCTAGACTATTTCTTGGATGTGCAACAAGCCCTGTGATAGGCATGGGGGAAAATAGAGGAATAGAATCAGAATTAGGCAGCACCTCAAATAGTGTGATTAAGGCTGTGTCATCCTTGAAAGGCTCCACTACCAGAATCTACATATAATATGTAATGGATCATCCTGATGTAACTTGAAGGGTATGACCAAACAGACATGTCCCTTGCCATGTAGGAGCTCCGTTCCACACTGACTCTTTCTCCAAATGAGTTCATTTTCTTCTATATCTTTCTTATTCTCTTCCTCTGGTTTGTAGTGAAGTCTCTTCTTCATCCTCCTGGAAAACCCCTACTTCTCTTTTAAGACTCACCTACACACCTTTTCGAGATGACATTTAGCCAGTTCTCCATCAGCTCAACCATTGTTCTCCCATTTTTCTGTACTTGCCTAATCGATCTTGGAGGAACATCTCATTATCAGATATCGTTCTGTGGTTTATAACTAAATATCATGGCAAATTCTGGCTGGCAAAAGTTACACAGAGTATGATAAAACAATAATTACTACTCTTATATCCTATGCACGTATCTTTTTCTTTTTGCTAAATGATAAACCACCTTTGGCCTTTTGGGTATAATTCAAAGGCATGACAAAGAATGCTGATATTTCAGCAGTATTTCTTATTTGATCAAACTCATAGTTTTCTTTTTTTTTTCAATTGGATCATATGTAAGCAGAATTTAAGCAGCTTCTGTTCAAAATCAGCAGGAAGTCTTGGTCAAATTGCTATTTGATGTTTTGAAAATTGTCCTGCATTATGCATGTATGAGACATACCAGCTCTCTTTGCTTTGAAATTTCTTCTCTCTGTTCCAAGGGATTTGGCAATTTCCCCTTTATTTGGTTCTTTGTTTAGTGTTGATGGGCAATCCTTTTTCATGCATCTCAGGAACAAAATGTAACGCAGTTTAATCTACTTGGAGATACATTCTCTTCTTAGACACAGTAATGTATTCAGTAGTTTCTTTGCAAGAAAATATAGAACTGCAGTTCTTTGTCTAATATTAAAATGTATACCATTGATGTAAATGTGTACCCGGCTGATATATTTCCACGTATTCTGCATCCATAATACTTTATTTCAATGCCAAATTATAGGGGAAGCTTTTGAAGACATTTCAATGGCAGTTACCAGTAGTGCTGGCATCTCAAGTAAAGTAATGAAAATAGTAAACATATGGTCAAGTTTGTGCTATGACAGCCATATCACCTCTGCTTCCTGGCCACGGTGATGGTAAGATGCTGTTGATAATTATGAGACAAATTTCCATCTCAAAAATGTTAAAATGATCAAAGAAAAGGTGTGTGTTAGAATTGATGAGATGTGGTAAAGACTTAGAATACATCTAGAACTTTTCTTATAAGAAAATTCATGCCTCAAAGATTGACGTCACAAAACAATAAAGAAGAAAGAAAAGTAATCCACTAAAGAAAACTGCTGCTGCTGCTGCTGCTAAGTCGCTTCAGTCGTGTCCAACTCTGTGCGACCCCAGAGACGGCAGCCCACGAGGCTCCCCCATCCCTGGGATTCTCCAGGCAAGAACACTGGAGTGGCTTGCCATTTCCTTCTCCAATGCATGAAAGTGAAAAGTGAAAGGGAAGTCACTCAGTCCTGTCTGACTCTTAGCGACCCCATGGACTGCAGCCTACCAGGCTCCTCCGTCTGTGGGCTTTGCCAGGCAGGAGTACTGGAGTGGGGTGCCATTGCCTTCTCCTAAAGAATACTGAAGAAGGTGTAAGAAAAAAAAGAAAGTAATCTAAGGAAGGTGAAAGGAAAAGACTGATAAAGATATATGGGAAAGTTAACAAATTAGAAAATAAAAAACAATAGAATATTTTAAAATGTTCTGTATTTTCTGTTATTTTGTCCAAGTGCATTGGCTAGCAAGAATGCTGCTGGTTTTCAGTTTGAGATTTTGCATCTTCAATTAGGTTAGTTTACTAAGAAAATTATACTCTTGAAATAAATGTAGCATTGAATCAAATGACATTTTCTTCCATCATCTACAGAGATGATCATGTGATTCTTCCCTATGATCTAGTCATAGAGTGCATATTAGCTTTCTAGTATTGTAACATGCTTGTATCTATGGGCTTTGTTACATTTGTGATGGCTTATCAATTTATCAAGACACACCTGGATATATTATATTAATTATATTTCATGATATAATATTCATGAGTTAAGTGTTCAATTTTGGCAGAATATATTTGAACATATTCAATTAGCTTGTGACTGCTGTAACTACTATCCTAGGGTTCTGAGTTGTTGTATTTACTTTACAGCAACCCCAACACTCCCACAGCAGAGACAATAGCTCTCCTTTGTAGTAAATATAAAGCTACAATAACAAAAATGATTAAGTACTGGAAGAAAGATAAACAGAGCAGTAGAACAGTCTAGAAATAGATATAAATTCAATATTCTCATATTAAAATATGAAAATGTAGCATACGATTATTTATTTACTTGTTTTATTTTTATTGAGTACAATTAATTTACAATATTGTGTTAGTTTCTGCTGTACAGCAAAGTGAGTCAGTTATACACATACATATATATCCACTCTTTTTTAAGTTCTATTCCCATGTAAGTCATTACACAGCTTTGAATATTGTTCCCTGTACTATGCAGTATTCCTTTAAATTATCTATTCTATATATAGTAGTATGTATATGTCAGTTTCAATCTCCCAATTTATCCCTCCCTCTAATTTAACCCCTGCTAACCTCAAGTTTGTTTTCTATAGCCTGTGACTCAACTACTGTTTTGTAAGTAGGTCCATTTTTTACCACTTCTTTAGATTCTGCATAATAATATAAATAATATCATATATTTGTTTTTCTCTGTCTGACATACCTCACTCAGTATGATAATCTCCAGGTCCATCCATTTGGGCTGCAAATGACATTATTTCATTCTTTTTTTATTTTTATAGCCAAGTAATATTCACAGATGGTGACTGCAGCCATGAAATTAAAAGACACTTAATCCTTGGAATAAAAGTTATGACCAACCTAGATAGTATATTGAAAAGCAGAGACATTACTTTGCCAACAAAGGTCCGTCTAGTCAAGGCTATAGTTTTTCCAGTGGTCATGTATGGATGTGAGAGTTGGACTGTGAAGAAAGCTGAGCACCAAAGAATTGGTGCTTTTGAACTGTGGTGTTGGAGAAGACTCTTGAGAGTCCTTTGGACTGAAAGGAGATCCAACCAGTCCATTCTGAAGTAGATCAGCCTTGTGATTTCTTTGGAAGGAATGATGCTAAAGCTGAAACTCCAGTACTTTGGCCACCTCATGAGAAGAGTTGACTCATTGGAAAAGACTCTGATGCTGGGAGGGATTGGGGGCAGGAGGAGAAGGGGACAACAGAGGATGAGATGGCTGGATGGCATCACCGACTCGATGGACATGAGTCTGAGTGAACTCCGGGAGTTGGTGATGGACAGGGAGGCCTGGAGTGCTGCGATTCATGGGGTCACAAAGAGTTGGACACGACTGAGCAGCTGAACTGAACTGAACTGAATATTCCATTGTGTTTGTCTACCTCTTCTTTGTCTATTTCTTTCTTGATGGACATTTAGATGGCTCCCATGACTTCCATGTCTTTCATTGTAATCAGTGCTGAATTGACTATTGGGGTACATATATCCTTTTGAGTTATGGCTTTCTTTGGGTATACTGGGCTTTCTAGGTGGTGCTAGTGGTAAAGAACATGCCTGCCAAAGCAGGAGATTTAAGAGATGCAGTTTCAATCCCTGGGTCAGGAAGATCCCCTCAAGGAGGGTATGGCAACTCACCCCAGTATTCTTGCCTGGAGAATCCCATGGACACAGGAGCCTGGTGGGTTACGGTCCAAAGGGTCGCAAAGAGTCGGACGGTAGTGAAGCGGCTTAGCCTGCACACACACTGGGTACATGCCCGGGAGTGGGATTGCTAGAACATACATTAGCTCCATTTTTAGTTTGTTAAGGAATCACCATATTGCTCTCCATAGTGGTGGTACCCGTTTACATTCCCACCAACAGTGTAGGGGGCTTCCCTTTTCTTCACACCCTCTCCAGCATTTATTATTTGTAGACTTTTTAGATGATGTCCATTCTAACCAATGTGAGATGATATCTGAACAAATTTTGTGGCCAGCCCAAAAGTTTTGATTTGAATTAATAATTAGTGATGTTGAGTATCTTTTCATGTGCCTCTTGACTATCTGTATTTCTTCTTTGGAGAAATGTCTATTTAGATTTTATGCCTATTTTTTGATTGGGTTGTGTTTTGATACTGAGCTGCATGAGCTGTGGGAAAAAAAAAAAATAATGTTCAAGTCAGGAAAGTGAGGATATATTGGATTTTAGTTTATCTTCCACGTAGTAGCAATTTTTACTCCCCTGAACTTCCCATGGACAGCTCACATGGCCTTTGTGCTATGCTGTTAGTAGCGTGTCTGGCAATGGTACAGTGGGGACCACTCAAGAATGTGGAACTCCACAGTGAGGAGACAAGGTGGTCTACCCTGCCATACACACTCATCTTCATTGTTATAGGTTACTCTTGGGGTTAATTGCTTTTGGGGGGATATTTTGACAATATCATGTAATATTTCTTTTCTTTTCAAGGGAAATTAGAGCAATATAGAGTAGGGTCATTTGTTATCTCAAGCAATTACCCTTGTTTCTTGAGAAGATAAATTACGTATTTTCAACCAGGGATTAAAAAAAATATGGGATATCTGCAAAATCCATTTGAAATTTTCCTTTTTAAAGGGTGTTCGCTGTTTTTCAGTGTTTCTATTAAAGAATTTTTGAAGAAAAGTGGTTACTTTTAAGAGCTCCAAATGAAAGGAAATTTGTGGTCCTTACTGTATCCGTTGTAAGTAAATTTATTAAAAGATCAAAACGCTCTTGTCATGGTGGGCTTTGCTGCAGGTAGAAGTCACCTCTCCCTGTTATTTATTCACAAAGATAAAGTGAACTGCTTTATATACAAAGATAAAATCCAACTGTTCAGATAACTGGATCCTCATCTTCAAGCCAAAGGTGAGAGTAGAGCAAGTGACTGAAAGATCTTTCCTATCTCTGGAACTAAAAGGGCAATAAGGACCTTTCACAGCATTGTTTATTTGTTGGTACTTGAAATTCCCATGTCATTGAAAGGAAGACTATCAATATAAGGTCTTTCTCTGAGAAAGGAGTCATTCCTAACTTTGAAAGAAACAAAAATGTCACAGAAAGGAGAGAGAGCACCAGTCTGGTGAAGAACTGGAGAAGCTGCAGTTCCAGCTACAAGTTGGAGGGTGGTAGAGAGATACCCCTAGGCATAGCTTGAAGGAATAGCAATGGGCACTCTCTGTTCCAGTGAAGTGTGGGTAAGTTGTGGGTGGGTCACATGTTGCCTAGTCTGAGGTCCTCTCACAGGTCTACAGAAAATATGTTCAAGCCTAGGAGTCCAGTGGGATGGTCAAGACTTTATCTAACAGGGCAATTGCACTGAGCCCATAAACCTTATTTTTCAGAGCAAATGCTACCATTGGGGCAGCTCCAAGATATTGGGAGAGATCACTTCTATTTTTATATTAGAGTGAAATTTTGAAGTCAGCAGATTCCCTGAATAAAGAGCAGAAAATGGATATAAAACTCTGGTGCTAGTGATGGTTTAGTCACTAAGTTGTGTCCGACTCTTGTGACCCCGTGGACTATAGCCTGCCAGGCTCCTCTGTCCATGGGATTTCTCAGGCAAGAATTATGGAATGGATTGCCATTTCCTTCTCCAGGGGATCTTCCTGACCCAGGGATAGAACCCAAGTTTCCTGCATGGCGGACACTCTCCTGCATTGTAGGTGGATTCTTTACCAACTGAGCCACCAGGGAAGCCCTGGATATAAAATTAGTTCTAGGTTGTTGGAGAAGGCAATGGCAACCCACTCCAGTACTCTTGCCTGGAAAATCCCATGGACAGAAGAAATATCAGAAAGAAGATGCATTGTCCAATTTTCCAGAGTACTGTAATTCTCAATTAAAAATCGTGGTCATCAATTCAGTCTAAGAGATCTCAGACTCCGATCAAAGTGACTCTGGCTATGGGTTTGCTGTGTTTCTTTTTACAAAGTCCCAGAAATGCAGACTGTAAGAAGGGGTTGGACATCTGGGTTAGGCTGGTGCCCAGTGCAGTGAATCAGAACGTAGAAAATCATGTGGACATGCTCTCCAACACCATCTCAGCTTGGCTGTCAGGACTTGTCTCAACAGACCCTAAACTTGAAAGTCAGACTGGCGTCTCAATGTTGCTATAACTTCCTTGGGTGAATATCTCTTCTGAGCAATTATAAACAAATTACTTCATCCATAACATGCAAAGCCGCTGTGGTCTGAATTATAATCTCTTCTTCCCTCCCTTCTTCCCTTCCAGTTTTTCTCTCTTTCCTATGCTCACACGTGCACACACACACACACACACACACATTATAAATGCCCAAATACCACATTTTCTTGTCTAAACTGGAATAGCTTAGAAAGTATTTTATCTGGCTGTAGAGTTTAAACACTTGCATGTATTGTTGCAGATTTTTGGATATGTGATTCTTAGTTTAACAGAGGACATTTGGGATTATAAAAAACAAAATAATCCAAGCTCCCATAGCATCAATTCTGCTTTTGAGGAGCTATAAGTGTTTTCTGAGACTGAATATATCGAATGCTATGAGATGAGAAGGACTACTATGTAGGCGGCTGGGGGAGGAGAGGGACAGTAAGACCCACCTGCCCTGCCCCCACACCACGTGCAGTTGCTGTGCAGTGCCTGGGCCTCCTCTCCACCCTACATCCTGGTGAGGTTTGCTCCCTTACTTCATTCAGGCCTTACTTAGTTGCTGGCTCTTCACCCAGTTTCATCTGTAGTTCATAACAATTTTTACCTCCTGTAATTACAAATGTGTTTGTTCACCAGTTAATTGTTCATGTCCCCTTCAATCATGTGAATTTGTTTACCAAACCAAACTTGAATCTGTCATCGTTTTGTTATATACATTGATTTTCTTTTTTTTAGATTCCACTTATAAGTCATAACATGCAGTATTTTTTTTTCTATCTAATTTATTTCACTAAGCATCATACCCTCTAGGTCTACCCATGTTGGTTCTTTGAAAGATAAACAAAATTGATCAATAGCCAGATGTATTTAGAGAAAAAGGAGTGCCCAAATCAATAAATCAGAAATTAAAATGGTGAAGTTGTAATTGACACCACAAAGATTCATGAGATGTTATTATGAGAAATTATTTAACATGGACAACTTAGACATAAATAAATTCCTAAATGTGTAAAAACTCCTAAGAATGAACCAGGAAGAAACAGAACGTATGAACAGACCAGTTACCAGTACTGAAATTAAATCGGTAATAAAAAACCTCCCGACAAACAAAAGTCCAGGCCAGAGAGCTTCACAAGTGTATTCTGCCAAACATTTAGAGAAGACATAACAGCTATTCTTATCACAATATTCCAGAAAATTGCAGAGGAAAGAATGCTTCCAAACTCATGCTATGAGGCCAGCATAATCCTGATACCAATATCAAATAAAGATATCACAAAAAAGAAAATTACAGGCCAATGACACCAATTCACATAGATGCAAAAATCCTAAACAAAATATTACTAAACTGAATTCAATAATATATCAAAAGAGTCAGACAACCTGCAAGTGGAATTTATCCCAGGGATGCAAGAATGGTTCAATGTCAGCAAATCAAGCAACGTGGTCCACCACAGTAACAAGTTGAAGAACACATGGTCATCTCAATAGATGCAGAAAAGGCTATTGACAAAATTCAACATTTTTTTTGCAATAAACACTCTGAACAAAGTGGGTGCAGAGGGAACATTCCTCAATATAATAATTGCCTTATATGATAAGCCCACACCTAGTATCAGAATCACCACTCTCATCACTTTAATTCAATATTGTGTTGGAAGTCCTAGCTCTAGCAATAAAACAAGAAAAAGAAATAAAATATAGATCAATGTATCAGGATAGAAAGCCCAGAGATAAACTCATGCACCTATGGTCACCTAATCTATGACAAGAATATACAATGGAGAAAAGACAGTCTCTTCAATAGGTGGTGCTGGGAAAACTAGACAGCTACATGTTAAAAAATGAATTTAGAGTACTCCCTAACACCATACACAAAAATAAGATCAAAATGGATTACAGATCTAAATGTAAGGCCAGACATTATAAAACTCTTAGAGGAAAATATAAGCAGAACCCTCTTTGACATAAATCACTGCAAGATTTTGTTTGATCCACCTCTTAGAGTAATGAAAATAAAAACAAAAACCAAATGGAATCTATTACACTTTAAAGCTTTGGCACAGCAAAGGAAACCATAAACAAAAGAAAAAGACAGCTCTCAGAATGGCAGAAAATATTTGCAAATGATGCAACTGACAAGGGGTTAATCTCAAAAATATACAAACAGCTTAATATAAAATGCAGCCTAATATAGATGCTGCTTAATATAAAAAAATAACCCATTCAAAAAGTGAGTAGAAGATCTAAATAGATATAAAAATTGCTGGTGAGGACTTGGAGAAAAAGGAAAACTTGTGCACTGTTGTGGGAATGTAAATTATTGCAGGAACTCTGAAAAACAATATAGAGATTTCTCAAAAAACTAAAAATAGAACTACCATATGATCCAGCAATTCCACACCTGGGAATTTATCTGAAAATGCAAAAACACTAATTAGAAAATATTTATGTTTTTCTATGTTTTATGTTCATTGCAGCATTTACAATGGCTAAGATATGGCAGCAACCCAAGTAAGTGACCATTGATAGATGAATAGATATGGATGATGTGGTGTGTGTGTGTGTATATTAGTATTAGAGTTGGACTGTGAAGAAGGCTGAGCGCCGAAGAATTGATGCTTTTGAACTGTGGTGTTGGAGAAGACTCTTGAGAGTCCCTTGGACTGCAAGGAGATCCAACCAGTGCATTCTGAAGGAGATCAGCCTTGGGATTTCTCTGGAAGGAATGATGCTAATGCTGAAACTCCAGTACTTTGGCCACCTCATGTGAAGAGTTGACTCATTGGAAAAGACTGATGCTGGGAGGGATTGGGGGCAGGAGGAGAAGGGGACAACAGAGGATGAGATGGCTGGATGGCATCACTGACTCGATGGACATGAGTCTGAGTGAACTCCGGGAGTTGTTGATGGACAGGGAGGCCTGGCATGCTGTGATTCATGGGGTGGCAAAGAGTTGGACACGACTGAGTGACTGAACTGATATATTTATATGTATATATATATTTACAGCCATAAAAATTAATGACATATTGTCATTTGTGACAACATAAACAGACACAGAGGGTATTGAGCCAAGTGAAATATGTGAGATAGATAAAGGCATACACTGTATGTTTTAACCTACATGTGGAACCTAAAAAACAAATGAACAAATAACAGAACAGAACAGAATTATAGATACAGAGTCAAACAGTTGATTACCATAAGAAATAGGGGTGGAGGAAGGAAAGAAATAGGTGAGGGATGAAGACTAAGGGGTACCAACTTCCAGTTGCAAAATAAAGGAGTCATAGATATGAAATGTATTGTGTGGGGAATATAGTCAATAACTAATATGTTTGGTGACATAATATAACTACGCTTCAGTGGTCATCATTTTGAAATGCATTGAAAAGATCATAGTGTCATATTCTGGGAACTAGTAAAGTGTTGCAAGTCAATTACTTTTCAAAAACATATAAAGAAAAGTAACAACTCATGGGAAAAGAGATCAGATTTGTGATTATCTGAGACAGGGGGTTGAGGGAAGGATAAATAGAAGAAGGGGGTCCAAAAGTTAACTTCTAATTATAACATAAATAAAACTGGGGATGCAGTGTATAAAATAATAAATATAATTAACATTCCTATATATTATACATGAAAGTTGATGAGAGAGTAAAGCCTAAGAGGACTCATCACATTTTTTTTCCATTTCTTTAATTTTGTGTCTGAGATGATGAATGTTCACTAAACTTATTGTGGAAATCATTTCATGATGTGTGTAAATAAGATCATTATGTTTTACAACTTAAACTCACACAATACTGTTTGCCAATTATATCTCAATAAAACTGGAAGGAAAAGAAGATATAGAGCAAAAGGAAAAAAAAAAACCCTATCAGATTCACTTTCTTCATTTACAAAATGAAGGCATCTGTATGCCATCTCTTTAATTGGTTAGAGTCTGTGAATACTTCTCCCCACTGGAAAATGACACTTTTCAGTTGAAATTCTAACTTGAAAACAATACTTACAAGAAAGAAAATATATGTTTTTCAAAAATAAACTGCTATTTTCCTGATGTGTTTTTCTCCAGTGTTTTTTAAAATTTGTTTGTTAAGGAGTGAAGATGGAGTTGGATAAGGGGAGATGTCAAAAATTGTCTGTCCACCTTGGAAATTACATCTAAAACAAGATTATTACTCGGAAAGGACAGGAAATATCAGAAAACTTTCTAGTTCCAGGTATCTGCAGACAAAAGAGAAAGACTAATAATAAGTCCAATTTTAGTTCCCAACACAAGTGCATTGCTGATTAGTTTCTGGTTTTTTAACTTAAATTTTGTCTCAAAGCTAAAACAAATTTATTCTATTCTTTTCCCTTTTTGAAGAAGAGATATCATTCTTTTTCTTTTCAAATACCCAGTTTACCCAAAATGTAAATGAGTAAAACAGTTAAAGATCAAACAATGGAAGGGGAAAAAAGAGAGGGAAGTACCCTGATAATCTTGGTAGTATTATAGGTTAGTGCCCCAGATTCTGGCTCAGCGATATGGTGGTGGAGTAAGTAGTGAGTGTACAGGTGGGCACCGGGGTCTTGTCATACCCTGACAGCGTTATTTGCATCATTTTTGGAGGCTTTTGTGAAGATGAGATTTAATACTAAATTGACATTAGAGCACACAGTCAGAAAAAGATTTTAGGTCTGGTAATAACAGACCTGAAAATGACCACTGCATTTACAGACCTCTTCTATCTCCCCAAATCCTATTGTGTGTGTTAGTTTCTCAGTCATGTCCAGCTCTTTGTGACTCCATGGAGTGTACCCACTACACTCCTCTGTCCATGGAATTTTCCAGTTAAGAACACTGGAGTGGATTGCCATTCCCTTCTCCAGGGGATGTTCCCAACTCAGGGATCAAACCTGAGTCCTCTTCATTGAAGGTAGATTCTTTACATCTGAGCTACAAGAGAAGCCCTAAAATCCTCTTCAGTTCAGTTTAGTCACTTTGTCATATCCAGCTCTTTGTGATCCCATGGACTGTGGCATACCAGGCTGCCCTGTCCATCAGCAACTCCCGTAGTTTACTCAAACTCATATCCATTGAGTCAGTGATGCCATCCAACCATCTCATCCTCTGTCATCCCCTTCTCCTCTCGCCCTCTATCTTTCCCAGTATCACGGTCTTTTCAAATGAGTCAGCTCTTCACATCAGGTGGCCAAAGTATTGGAGTTTCAGCTTCAACATTACTCCTTCCAATAAATATTCAGGACTGATTTCCTTTAGGATGGACTGGTTGGATCTCCTTGCAGTCCAAGGGACTCTCAAGAGTCTTTTCCAACAACACAGTTCAAAAGCATCAATTCTTCGGTGCTCAGCTTTCTTTATAGTTCAACTCTCACATCCATACATGACTACTGGAAAAACCGTAGCCTTGACTAGATGGACCTTTGTTGACAAAATAATGTCTCTGCTTTTGAATATGCTGTCTAGGTTGGTCATAACTTTCCTTCCAAGGAGTAAGGATCTTTTAATTTCATGGCTGCAGTCACCATCTGCAGTGATTTTGGAGCCCCCCAAAATAAAGTCAGCCACTGTTTCCACTGTTTCCCTATCTATTTGCCATGAAGTAATGGGAACAGATGCCATGATCTTCGTTTTCTGAATGTTGAGCTTTAATCAACTTTTTCACTCTCCTCTTTCACTTTCATCAAGGGGCTCTTTAGTTCTTTACTTTCTGCCATAAGGGTGGTGTCATCTGCATATCTGAGGTGATTGATATTTCTTCCCGCAATCTTATTTCCAACCTTTGCTTCAGACAGCCCAGCATTTCTCATGATGTACTCTGCATATACGTTAAATAAGCAGGGTGACAATATACAGCCTTAACATACTCCTTTTCCTATTTGGAACCAGTCTGTTGTTCCATGTCCAGTTCTAACTGTTGCTTCCTGACCTGCATACAGATTTCTCAAGACGCAGGTCAGGTGGTCTGGTATTCCCGTCTCTTTCAGAATTTTCCACAGTTTATTGTGATCCACACAGTCAAAGGTTTTGGCATAGTCAATAAAGCAAAAACAGATGTTTTTCTGGAACTCTCTTGCCTTTTCAATGATCCAATGGATGTTGGCAATTTGATCTCTGTTTCCTCTGCCTTTTCTAAAACCAGCTTGAACATCTGGAAGTTTGCAGTTCATGTATTGCTGAAGCCTGACTTGGAGAATTTTGAGCATTACTTTGCTAGCAAGTGAGATGAGTGCAACTGTTCAGTAGTCTGAGCATTCTTTGGCGTTGCCTTTCTTTGGGACTGGAATGAAAACTGACCTTTTCCAGTTCTGTGGCCACTGCTGTTTTCAAAATTTGCTGGAATATTGAATGAGTACTTTCACAGCATCATCTTTCAGGATTGCAAACATCTCCACTGGAAGTCCATCATCTCCAGTAGCTTCGTTTATAGTGATGCTTCTTAAGGCCACTTGACTTCACATTCCAGGATGTCTGACTCTAGGTGAGTGATCATACCTCATGAAGATCTTTACTGTATAGTCCTTCTGTGTATTCTTGCCACCTCTTTTTAATATTTTCTGCTTCTGTTAGGTCCATACCATTTCTGTCCTTTATTGAGCCCATCTTTGCATGAAATATTCCCTATCTCTAATTTTCTTGAAGAGATCTCTAGTCTTTCCCATTCTATTGTTTTCCTCTATTTCTTTGCACTGATCACTGAAGAAGGCTTTCTTACCTCTCCATGCTATTCTTTGGAACTCTGCATTCAAATGGGTATATCTTTCCTTTTCTCCTTTGCTTTCGCTTCTCTTCTTTGCACAGCTATTTGTAAGGCCTCCTCAGACAGCCGTTTTACATTTTTGCATTTCTTTTTCTTGAGTATGGTCTTGATCCCTGTCTCCTGTACAATGTCATGAACCTCTGTCCATAGTTCACCAGGCACTTTGTCTAACAGATCTCATTCCTTGAGTTTATTTCTCACTTCCACTGTATAATCATAAGGCATTTGATTTAGGTCATACATGAATGGTCTAGTTATTTTCCCTACTGTCTTCAATTTAAGTTTGAATTTGGTAATAAGGAGTTCATGATCTGAGCCACAGTCAGCTCCTGGTCTTGTTTTTGTTGACTGTATAGAGCTTCTCCATCTTTGGCTGCAAAGAATATAATCAATCTGATTTCGGTGTTGACCATCTGGTGATGTCCATGTGTAGAGTATTCTCTTGTGTTGTTGGAAGAGGGTGTTTTCTATGACCAGTGTGTTCTCTTGGCAAAACTCTATTAGCCTTTGCCCTGCTTTATTCTGTACTTCAGGGCCAAATTTGCCTGTTACTCCAGGTTTTTCTTGACTTCCTGCTTTTGCATTTTAGTCCCCTTTAATGAAAAGGACATCTTTTGGGGGTGTTAATTCTAGAAGGTCTTGTAGATCTTCATAGAACCGTTCAACTTCAGCTTCTTCAGTGTTACTGGTCGGGGCAGAGACTTGGATTACTGTGATATTGAATGGTTTGCCTTGGAAATAAACAAAGACCATTCTGTCATTTTGTATCCAAGTACTGCATTTCGGACTCTATTGTTGACTGTGATGGCTACTCCATTTCTCCTAAGGAATTCTTGCCCACAGTAGTAGATACAATGGTCATGTGAGTTAAATTCACCATTCCATTTTATTTTAGTTTGCTGATTCCTAAAATGTTGATGTTCATTCTTGCCATCCCCTGTTTGACCACTTCCAATTTGCCTTGATTCATGGACCTGACATTCCAGGTTCCTATGCAATATTGCTCTTTACAGCATCAGACTTTGCTTCTATCACCAGTCAACACCACAATTGGGTGTTGTTTTTGCTTTGGCTCCATCTCTTCATTCTTTCTGAAGTTATTTCTCCACTGATCTCCAGTAGCATATTGGGCACCTACCAACCTGAGGAGTTCATCTTTCAGTGTCCTATCTTTTTGCCTTTTCATACTGTTCGTGGGGTTCTCAAGGCAAGAATACTGAAGTGGTTTGCCATTCCTTTCTCCAGTGGACCACATTTTGTCAGAACTCTCCACCATGACCCGTGACTCTTGGGTGGTCCTACACAGCATGACTCATAGTTTTACTGAGTTAGACAAGGCTGTGGTCCATGTGATCAGATTGGTTAGTTTTCTATGATTGTGGTTTTCAATCTCCATACACTTTATTTCCTTTAATTCTTATGACTGTTTACATAGAATAAGATTAATACCCTCTTTTCACAGAGGATATAATAAGATTTAGAGAGCCTATATAAGTTATCTTAAGTCACACTACTGATAAGTAATAGGACCAGTCTATAAACCTAGGTTTGTCTGGTTTAAAACCTGTTGTCTTATCTTCAGTGTTATATCATATAGCTAACAATTGGTAACTTGAGCATCTTTGTTTTATCCTCTCTGGACCCCAGTGCCTGCCGCATGGTGGCAGGCCTTGTGTCTATTTTGTTCACCTTGTCTCAGCCCAATGCCTTATATATAGTACACACTTGAGAAATATTTGTTGAACATATCAGTGAGTCTTGGGGGTCATTTCTAGTTGAGAGCTACCCAATTTATGTATACAGATAAAATAATTCTTAGGGAGGATCTTAAATTTAGACAACTAAAAAGACAGGGAAAAATTCATTGAGAATTATTAAAACAATACTCTGCAATGCAAACTCTATAATTCATTTAGGTATGTTTATATATTTACAAATATTAAAAGATAAATGGAATAGATAAGCAACAAAGTCCTACTGTATAGCACAGGGAGCTATATTCAATATGCTGTGATAAACCATAGGGGCTTCCCAAGTGGCACAATGGTAGAGAATCTGCCTGCCAATGCAGGAGGCACAGAGATCTGGGCTCGATCCCTGGGTCAGGAAGATCACCTGGAGTAGGAAATGGCAACCCACTCCAGTATTCTTTCCACAGACGGAGGAGCTTGGCGGGCTCCATGGAGTTGCAAAGAATTGAACACAACTGAGCATATATGATAAGCCATAATGGAAAAGAACATAAAAAAATGTGTATAAATGTATAACTGAATCACTTTGCTATACAGCAGAAATTAACACAACATTGTAAACCAATTAAATAAATAAAACCAAGTACATACTTTAAAAAGACTACAATCTTTACTAAACTCATATGCACATACACATATACATTCACATAAAAGAAAATTCTCTAGATCCTCTTTATAGAAAACCGTGAGAGTCACTCTATTCTGATTAATTGTGAAGTTTCCCATTGGTTACTCAAAGACATCATTCTGCCAGTAACGGTATTAAAATATGGAGTAGAACTTCAGAAGCTGGATTGCCTGAGTTTAAAGCTTTAAATTTTAGCAACTTAGCTATTGTGTTAGTTCAAGTCCTTGAAAGTCAAAAGAAATCATTGGGTTTACGTGAAAGTGGAGGCAGCCGTAGTGTGCAGGGTGAAATGCAGACCCTAGTTCAGGTCTGACCTGTGGGAAAGGAGAGGAAGCTAGGAGGATAGGGTGGCTGTGTGCATGCGTGCTCAGTTGTGCCCCCCTCTGAGAGCCCATGGACTGTAGTCTGCTAGGCCCCTCCATCCATGGGATTTTCCAGGCCACAATACTGGAGGGAGTTGTCAATCCCTTCCCCAGAGGACTTTCTTGACCCAGCATCTCCTGAGGCTCCTGCATTGGCAAGCAGATTCTTTACCACTAGTGCCAACTGGGAAGCCCAAGAAGAGTGTGGTGAGAAAGAGTATCACATTACAGCTCAGATCTAAGAAAGTGTCTGCCATGCTGGTGAACAGACCGCAAGAGTCTGGTCCCCACCATATTTCCTCATTGTCTGAAATAGCCCTGGTGAACGTGATCCTGTTGCAAATAGGGTGTTAGATCCAGAGGTTCGGCAGCAGGAGCGGCTCATTTTCCTGGTAGCAAGAGATCTAAGTGGTGCATCTTCTGGACCACCACATCAATGATGGCTTTGGACAAAGAACTCATTTACTACTTTATCAAATTGTCACTAAAACTCTTCAAAAGAGTGGCCCATACTCTGTACCTCTGATTTCTGTTCTCTTGCTCATTCTTGAACCATTCCCAAAGCCCATCATTGAACTGCTCTTCCTCAAGGACACAAGTGACTTCACAGTATTCTAATGGCTAGGTCCTGAAAGCACAACTAATAGCAGCATTGAGTGAGGCTGGCTACTTCCTCCACCTTGAGACACACTTTGACTTTCTTCTGATCCTTTTGGTCTTCTGACCTCAATGATCTCTCTTTATCAGGCCCTCTTGAGGATGTGTTCTCATCCTTTTGATCTCTGAGATGCTTTCCTGACCCAGGACTTGGCCCTCAGACTTCTTTTCTACCTATGCCAACTTTTTAAGTAATCTTATCTGGCTTCATGATTTTAAATAAATTTAAAATTTTGTCATATCACACCTCATAACTATTTCAGGTCTCTCAAAAAGTTATCTGTCCAAAAACCTTAGCATCCTTTTTTATTCTTCTTTCTCATACCTCATATTTAATCCATCAGAATATCCTGTCACCTCTGCCTTCAAAACACACCAAGAGTCCGCCTGGTCCTCACTTTCTCAGCGCTGTCACCTTGAGCTATTTCTCCTCTGTGTTCTCGTCAGAACTTCCTCATGGATTTTCTTACTTCTGTTCTTTCTCCTCTACACCCAGTAGCCAAAATTCCCCTTTAAGTTACATTATGTCTTCCATCTTCTCAAAGACCTTCGGGAGTTCTTCACTTCTCTTAGTCAATGGTCTACAAGGGTCTACAAGGACCTTGTGATTTGGCTTCTGCTATCTACAATCTCCTCTCCAAGTATCCTCTGCCTTACTTGCTCTACCCTGGCAAAAGATTTTGTTGTTTGTTGAACACCAAGTATACACCTGCCTCAGGATTTTTGCACTTGCTTGTTCCTTGACCTGGAACACTCTTGTCCCACATATCCAGCTCTTTCACTTCCTCACTTTCCTTGAATGTCACCCTAGGATTGAGGGCCTCCATAATCACTGCATTTAAAATGGCAAGCTCCTCCTTTAGCACTTTTTGGTCTTACTCTGATTTCTTTTTCACCATAGCATGCATTACCATTTACTATATTACCTGTTTACCTACGTATTCAAAGATACTCTCTCTGTTTCTAATATTCACACTAGAGTTGCAAGCTCAGTGAGAACAGACTTCATCTGTTTTACTTACACTGTATTCCCAATGTTTAGTGTAGAACAAATAAATGATAAAATACACTGCTTTGTGTCCTATATTGTGCATGTCAAATTCCAATTTATGTAGGATATTGCTTTTGAAAACTGAAGCCTACATATATACTTATTCAAAGTTTACTCTTATGTACTTTATTGGTAAGTAGAGTTTCTTTAACTGTTAGGCTCTCCAGTATTCCACTATCTATCAGACTTCTCCTTCTTCAGCCTCTGGTACCTTGCTTCAATCTGAATTCTCTGTTTTGTTTTGTTTTGTTTTTCCTTTAATTTGTCTTTGCTGCCACCCTGTAGTAAAAGGAAGAGAATTTTAACCTCTTTTTTGGGGGGAAGAATTATCTCCTGTTTGAAATCTAAGCTGACAATAGATTCTTTCACTGGCTAGGAACTGCCTATAGTGGAATTCTCTGTTTCATGAATGTAACAGCAAGCATGCTAAGTTGCTTCAGTCACATCTGACTCTTTGCAACTCCGTGGATTGTAGCCCACCAGGCTCCTATGTCCATAGCATTCTCCAGGCAAGAATACTGGAGGGGGTTGCCATTTCCTCCTCTAGGGGATCTTCTCAACCCAGGGACTGAACATGTATCTCTTATATCTCCTATGTTGCAGGCAGATTTTTTTTACCTAAGGAGTCCCCTGGGAAGCTCTATGCATATAATAGAGTGCAGTGAATATTTGCAGGATTGATTTGAATTGATTTCAATTTATACCTTTAAAGGTTGCCCTTGGGTACTCCATTTTAAAGCATATACACTTGTTTAACCAGTCCAGGACAAATAAGAATGACTTACATGTGTACAGAGTTTCTCCCTTTATCTTCTCCTCTTGTTCTATAACCCTAATTCCAACAAATAAAGAAGTAAAATTAAAAAGAGGAATTTGTAACAGTAATATTACTTTCCTTCTTGTTAATAAAAATTTAGACTAGAACTCTCTCATCCAGTTGTTATTATTTGTGGCATTATTGAGTGAAAGATTGACATATACTGTATACATAAGAGTGAACAAATCATAACTTACAGTTAGACAAAATTTCATGATCATGCTTATGAAAGCAATTCTCAGATCCTGACACAGAAATTTACATGCTCCCCAGAAGTCCTCTGGTGCCCCCACAGTCACTAACCCTAGAAAAGATAATACTCACTCCTTTCTCCTAACAAAAGAAAGATCTCTCCAGACTCTCCAGACTCCTAACAAGAAAGATCAGCTCTGTCTGTTTTTAAGTCATTCTACAAAAGGCATAGTATGGTCTGTACTCTTTTGTGTCTGACTTCAACATTACATTAATGATATTTAGCCATGTTTTAAGTGTTGTGGATTAGAATCCTTTTCATTTTGTCTGCTTGGCAAGACCCCATTTCCTGCTTTTTCATCCTTGGATCACCATGTGGGTGACTTTGAACCAGGAAGATACATCTTCTCAAATTTTCTTTTGTGTTGCTATAAATCCTCAAATGGAGAGCAATAAAACCTTCTTAAATCTGTGTTTCAGGACTTATGTGCTGCTAACATGGAAAACTGAGGAGCTTCAAGAATGGTGGTCTAGTTTATTGGCCAATAATTAGATGTGCAATCAGTGAAGTCAGGCCCATAGAACTAGTTATCAAATTTTCCAGGAGAGGAGCCAACACTGTGGGGCTCCTCGGCAGCAGCTACGATGAGTAAGTCAAAGGTATTCCTCGCTTCACAGCATCTCTGCAGCCACTGTGATTGTTCCTGGCCCACCCACACTCCTGGAAGAAAGGACTGGGACTTTTGCCTCGCTGGGCTAGCTGGCAATGAGAATGTTGTCATTTTTGTGGTATTTGATAAATAAAAGTTGAGCAGGATTTTATATCTCAGAGCATTGAACTTCCTCTAACAGCATACTTGGTAAACTTTGGGGAGACGGGATAACTGCTGTGGGGTCTGGAGCCTTGAGTTCTTGGGCTAATTTTGTCCCTAACTCATTGTGAAACTTTGGATTAAGTACTTTAGGTCTTTGACCTTAATTTCCTTCTTGGAAAAAAAAAAAAAACAGAATGTAAGATTATGATCCTTTAAACTTCCGTCATTCCTAGTGTGCTTGCTGATCTCCATGTCTATGCCTTTCCTTCTATTACTCTAGCTTCCCAGCCGTTAACCCTTGTCCATCCAGCTTGTCTGCAAAGTCTCTCTCCAACCAAACTATTTAGAATTAGCCTCCCTCCATGCTGTACACTTGTATGGAGAGCTGCCAGCATCTATGTTCGATGCTGCTTCATCCTTTGATGATAATTTTATTTCGAAGCATTCTTCTCCCTTCCCACACAAGTGATCCATCTAGAGATCCTTTTGTAATCATCCATTATATCCCATAGCATATATTGAACCAATGAACTCCATGAGGTTAATCCTACTGATCTCCAAAGATTTATTCAGCCTTTAAAGAACAGATTCTGTGTCGATCCCAATCTCCCTCTATTGATACTACGTATAAAATAGGTAACTAACGAGAACTTACTGTATAGCATAGGGAACTCTAGTGAATGCATTAGAGTGACCTGAATGGGAAGAAAGCCCAAAAGGGAGGGGATATATATATATATGATTCATTTTGTTCTGCAGAAGAAATTAACACAACATTTTAGGAAATTCTACTCCAATAATTATACAGTGGAAGTGAGAAATAGATTTAAGTGAGAAATAGATTTAAGCGACTAGATCTGTTAGAGTGGGTGATGAACTATGGATAGAGGTTCATGACATTGTACAGGAGACAGGGATCAAGACCATCGCCAAGAAAGAAATGCAAAAAAAGCAAAATAGCTGTATCAGGAGGCCTTACAAATAGCTGTGAAAAGAAGAGAAGTGGAAAGCAAAGGAGAAAAGGAAAGATATGCCCATTTGAATGGAGAGTTCCAAAGAATAGCAAGGAGAGATAAGAAAGCCTTCCTCAGTGATCAGTGCAAAGAAATACAGGGAAATTATAGAATGGGAAAGACTAGAGATCTCTTCAAGAAAATTAGAGATACCAAGGGAACATTTCATGCAAAGATGGGCTCGATAAAGGACAGAAATGGTATGGACCTAACAGAAGCAGAAGATATTAAGAAGAGGTGGCAAGAATATACAGAAGAAGTGTACAAAAAAGATCTTCATGACCCAGATAATCACGATGGTGTGATCACTCACCTAGAGCCAGACATCCTGGAATGTGAAGTCAAGTGGCCTTAGGACATATCACTACAAACAAAGCTAGTGGAGGTGATGGAATTCTAGTCAAGCTGTTTCCAATCCTGAAAGATGATGCTGTGAAAGTGCTGCACTCAATATGCCAGCAAATTTGGAAAACTCAGCGGTGGCCACAGGACTGGAAAAGGTCGGTTTTCATTACAATCCTTAAGAAAGGCAATGCTACAGAATGCTCAAACTACTGCACAATGGTATTCATCTCACACGATAGTAGTATAATGCTCAAAATTCTCCAATCCAGGCTTCAGCAATACGTGAACCGTGAACTTCCAAATGTTCAAGCTGGTTTTGGAAAAGGTAGAAAAACCAGAGATCAAATTGCCAACTTCTGCTGGATCATAAAAAAAGCAAGAGAATTCCAGAAAAACATCTTTTTCTGCTTTATTGACTATGCCAAAGCCTTTGTGTGGATCACAATAAACTGTGGAAAATTCTGAAAGAGAGGGGAACACCAGACCACCTGACTTGCCTCTTGAACAATCTGTATGCAGGTCAAGAAGCAACACTGGTCAACACAGGTAAAGAAGCGAGTTAAAACTGGACATGGAACAACTTCCAAATCAGGAAAGGAGTATATTAAGGCTGTCACCCTGTTTATTTAACTTATATGCAGAGTACATCATGAGAAACGCTGGGCAGGACGAAGCACAGGCTGGAATCAAGATTGCTGGGAGAAATATCAATCATCTCAGATATGCAGATGACACCACCCTTATGGCAGAAAGTGAAGAAGAACTAAAGAGCCTCTTGATGAAAGTGAAAGAGGAGAGTGAAAAAGTTGGCTTAAAGTTCAACATTCAGAAGACTAAGATCATGGCATCCAGTCCCATCACTTCATGGCAGATAGATGGGGAAACAGTGGAAGTAGTGGCTGACTTTATTTTTTGGGTCTCCAAAATCACTGCAGATGGTGACTGCAGCCATGAAATTAAAAGATGCTTACTCTTTGGAAAGAAAGTTATGACCAAGACATATTGGTCATAGACAGCATATTAAAAAGCAGAGACATTACTTTGCCAACAAAGGTTGGTCTAGTCAAGGCTATGGTTTTTCCTGTGGTCATGTATGGATGTGATACTTGGACTGTGAAGAAAGCTGAGCACTGAGGAATTGATGCTTTTGAACTGTGGTGTTGGAGAAGACTCTTGAGAGTCCCTTGGACTGCAAGGAGATCCAACCAGTCCATCCTAAGGGAGATCAGTCCTGAGTGTTCATTGGAAGGACTGATGCTAAAGCTGAAGCTCCAATACTTTGACCACCTGATGCAAAGAGCTGACTCATTTGAAAAGACCCTAATGATGGGAAAGATTGAGGGCAGGAGGAGAAGGGCATGACCAATGTTGAGATGGTTGGATCGAGTCACTGACTCAATGGACATGAGTTTCAGTAAACTCCAGCAGTTGGTGATGGATAGGGAGGCCTGGCCTGCTGCAGTCCTTGGGGTCACAAAGAGTTGGACATGACTGAGCGACTGAACTGAACTGAAAATTTACAAAAAAGAACTGATTATGATTCACTCAATCTTGTCCTGAAAGACACTTCTACCTCTCCATTTCTGAATCCCAGAGATGGCTATCATTTAACAATAGAAGATCCTTGTGCTGAGGTTAACAGAAATTGGCACCACAGGCAGCAGAGAAGATGTGGAGTAAGGAACCAGGTGGAAAACAAGCCAAAATCACTTCATACAGGAGGGGACCAGGTGGAAAACTCTCAGCCTGACAGCAATGACTGAACTTTCAGTACTTTTGGTCATCAGAAAAAAATCTGTATTTCCTCAGACCTAGTCCAAGATCTTTTGTTCCCATTCAAAGGTCTTTAACACGAAGTAATCCATTTTTCCTCAAAATCAGTTGTTTCTCTTGCTAATATTCAATACTTTTCACAGTATTGTATGGTTATGTGGAAGAGAGTACAGGTTCAAAGCTGGGATTTACTCACACATTAATGGTGAGTATCCCAGGTAAGGAAACTTGCATTTTATAGTTTTATTGAGTTTTGTTCTTGAGGATCCTCGTGTAAATCTTTAAGCTACAGGGACATTATCACTATCAATTACTTTCACTTATTTAAGACCTTATATTTTATGAAGTGTTTAAATATACATTTTGCTTTGACAAAAGGAATAATCTTGTAAGACAAAGAGACACTGCCATCTCACTAACAGATGCAAATCCTAACTTAAATATGTGTGTTTGTGTGAGCTCAGTCGTGTCTGATTCTTTGTAAACTCATGGACTGTAACCTGCCAGACTCTCTGTCCATGAGATTCTCCAGGCAAGAGTACTGGAGTGAGTTGCCATGCCCTCCTCCAAGGGCTCTTCCTGACCCATGGTCCAACCCAATTTTGTTACATCTACTGAATTGGCTGGCAGATTCTTTACCACTAGGGCCACCTGGGAGGCCCAAATTAAATCGGTGATTTATCTAAATGTATGGTTGATCTGACAAGCTTTTAAGGAAACTCCTTCCCAGGTGGTGCTAGTGAACCTGCTTGCCAATGCAGAAGACATAAGAGACTAGGGTTCAATCCCTGGGTCAGGAAGATCCCCTGGAGGAGGGCAGGGCAACTCATTCCAGTATTCTTGTCTGGAGAATCCCATGGACAGAGGAGCCTGACGGGCTACAGTTCGTGGGGTTGCAAAGAGTCAGACATGACTAAATGGCTAACACACATTTGGAGAAGAGAAACAAAACAGGAACATAAATCCAGTGATTTATTGCCACCCCTAATGACTTAGAACTTTGTTTTTAAGCTTTGGATTTTCCAGGTGAGAAGTAGAATCTAAATCACCTATACACATCTGAAAGCCCCTGAAGAGCTGCTTCAGTGATTCACAAAACTATCAGAAACTACATCTTTTTTTTTCCCCTAGTTTATAATCCCCTTTGTTATCCTGAAATAAATTAATCTTATAAGTTATATAATTTAAAAAGAAGAGTGCTGCTGCTGCTAAGTCGCTTCAGTCGTGTCCGACTCTGTGCGACCCCATAGACAGCAGCCCACCAGGCTCCCCTGTCCCTGGGATTCTCCAGGCAAGAACACTGGAGTGGCTTGCCATTTCCTTCTCCAATGCATGAAAGTGAAAAGTGAAAGTGAAGTTGTTCAGTCGTGTCCGACTCTTAGCAACCCCATGGACTGTAGCCTACCAGGCTCCTCTATCCATGGGATTTTCCAGGCAAGAGTACTGGAGTGGGGTGCCATTGCCTTCTCGGAATAGCTACATGTGTATTTATAACTGCATCACTGCCAGGCTCCTCTGACCTTGGGATCTCCCAGGCAGGAATACTGGAGTGGGTTGCCATTTCCTTCTCCAAGAGATCTTCCTGAGCCAGGGATTAAACCCAAGTCTCCTACACTGGCAGGCAAATTTTTATCACTGAGTCACCAGAAAAGCCTACACTTGAAACTAGCACATTATTAATCAACTATACTCCAATATAAAATAAAAATTAAAAAATTAAAATCATCCTAGACAAAAAATAGACAAGAAATAAAGAGAAAACAAATGACAATAAATTAAGATGTATTTAACTACATAGACTATGAATAAAGCTATACTGGAAGTCATAAAAAAGTCATCAGTTACTTACAGTTACCTATTAACTCACTGTAAAAGTTACAGCTGTAACTAAATACAAGTTACTCTAGGTAACTTGAAAGTTACAACTGTGACTGATACAAATTACTCTAGGCTCATGAACAGAATTTCTATGGGTAATGATTTTCTGAAATGATGACTCATTCTTGGTGAAGTTCTTAACAAAGTAAAATAATGATTAATATGAAAACTGGGTCCCACAAAAATATGAAAACAGTTTAAAATAGTGAAAAAAAATCCTTTAGGTTTATATGTGTAATTAAGTTACATGCTGCTGCTGCTACTGCTGCTAAGTTGCTTCAGTCATGTCTGACCCTGTGCGACCCCATAGACAGCAGCCCACCAGCCTCCCACCATCCCTGGGATTCTCCAGGCAAGGACACTGGAGTGGGTTGCCATTTCCTTCTCCAATGCATGAAAGTGAAAAGTGAAAGTGAAGTTGTTCAGTCGTGTCCAACTCTTAGCGACCCCATGGACTGCAGCCCACCAGGCTCCTCCGTCCATGGATTTTCCAGGCAAGAGCACTGGAGTGGGGTGCCATTGCCTTCTCCAAACTGGCTCTACACATGTACAAAAATACTCTGGGGAAGTAGAAGCATCCCTGCTGTAAATCACTGTGTTATACCCTTAGTGAATGAAGAGACCGGAAAAAAAGAACAAAGGGAGAAAATTTGTCTGACTTGTTCCTGATGAAAGGACTATAACTGTCTCTTGAGAAATCTTAACAATATTCTGTTCTTCACATTGTGCTTAGTCACTAAGTCATGTCTGACTCTTTGAGATCCTACGGACTGTAGCTCTCTAGGCTCCTCTGTCCATGGGATTTCCCAGGCAAGAATACTGGAGTAGGTTGCCATGCCCTCTTCAGGGAATCTTCCTGACCCAGGACACAAGAGATACCTGCATTAGCAGGTGGGTTCTTTACCACTAGTGCCACCTGGGAAGCCCATTCTTTCTATTAGTTTGGCACTTAGATTTACACTATGTACATGGTACAAAAAATTAAGGAGTTATTTTAGCTAAATATGATCCAAAGTTGATAGTGATCTTATGCTTGTGCAATAAATAAAATTATTATATATAATAATAACCTAAGAAATCCTGCAGTAAAATTTTACTGATTTGTGATGTGAAAAAAAAAATCTTGAGAGACAGGTATCATGAGTGAGGGTTAGCAGAAATGACAGACTATAGCATCAGACTCAAAAATATATAAAACATTAAAATAATTGAATACAGGGTTTAAATGAACATATTTAATATAGTTAAGGTCATAAAATGTGAAATCAAAAGTATGCTTATAAAAGCATATTAGGAGAATGACCTAAAAAAAATCAAAAAATTTATATAGAGAGAAAACTAGAGAGTGAGTCACAACCTTACAAATTTTGCTCTTTATGGTGGTGTGAAAGTGATATGAAAAAGCAATATGCATTTAGTAGAGATTCTACTTTGAAGTTTGAACTTTTTCCAGGCCAGCAATATGTGGTACAGCACTTTCTCGATGCTGGACAGAAATGGTGAGCTACAGTTCTCAGTCAAGTGGGCAATCATGAAGATAAACACCCAATACACTTACAACAATTCTGTACCCATGTAACTATTCTTTTTCCACTTCCAGTACAACTTTCAATAAATTACATGAGATATTCAACACTTAATTATAAAATAGGCTCTGTGTTAGATTTTGCCCAACTATAGGCTAATATCCGTGTTCTGAGCATGTTTAAGATAGGTCTGGCAAAGCTATGACGTTCTGTATGTTACATGTATTACATACATTTTGAATTTAAGAGGGGTTTATCAGAATATAACTCTGTCAGTAGTTGAGGAAAAAAATATATATATATTATAAATATATATATATAACCTTCATATATTTATTTTATATTTATATATATTTGTAATATATATAATATTCATATATATAACCTTCATATATCTATGTATGTGTGCTAAGTTACTTCTGCTGCTGCTAAGTTGCTTCAGTCGTGTCCAACTCTGTGCGACCCCATAGATGGCAGCCCACCAGGCCCTGCCGTCCCTGGGATTCTCCAGGGAAGAATACTGGAGTGGGTTGCCATTTCCTTCTCCAATGCATGAAAGTGAAAAGTGAAAGCGAAGTTGCTCAGTCATGCCAAGCAAGAGTACTGGAGTGGGTTACCATTGCCTTCTCCATAAGTTACTTCAGTTGTGTCCAACTCTTTGTGACCCTAAGGACTGTAGCCCACCAGGCTCCTCTATCAGTGGAATTCTCTAGGAAAGGATACTGGAGTAGATTGCCATACCCTCCTCCAGGGGGGTAGGACCCTTTCTGACCCAGGGATTGAACCTGCAACTCCTGTGTTTCCTGCATTGCGGATGGATTCTTTACCACTGAGCCACTGGGGAAGTCCCTCATATATCTATATCTACATCTATCTCTGTCTCTCTCTCCTGCATGGCTTCAGTCCTTGGGTTGTGAAGATCATCTGGAGGAGGAAGTGGCCACCCACTCCAGGATTCTTGCCTGGAAAATTCCATGGACACAGGAGCTATAGTCCATGGGATTGCAAAGAGTTGTGCATGACTGAGTGACTAACACTTTCACTTTCATATATTTATATGAGTATATATCTATATGGGGACTTATCCAGTGACACAGCAGTGAAGAGACCTGGGTTCAATCCATGGGTCAGGAAGATCTCCTGGAGGAGTGAATAGCAACCTACTCCAGTCTTCTTGCCTGGGAAACCACGTGGACAGAGGAGCCTGGCAGGCTATAGTCCATGGGCTCTCAAAGAGTCAGACACAACTTAATGACTAAATAATAAACAACAAATATATCTATATATGTGTGAGTTTATTTATAAATATTCATGTGTTGTTATTGTTCAGTCACTCAGTCATGTCCGACTCTTTGTCACCCCATGGACTGCAGCACACCAAGCCTCCTGCCCATCACCAACTCCTGGAGTCTGTACACAGTTCATTTCACTGGGGTTCACAAAATGGGGAGGCTTATAGAACATCAGAGGGGTAAATATCTGCACCGATACCTTGGAAGTGTGCAACGTGGGCAGTGAGAGCTGTCTGCCCAGAGGTCAGCACTAAGGGAGTGCATTGTCTACAGCTGCTACCAGAACAATTATAAAACTGATAAAATATTGCTTTCTCTTTTGTTATTACTGAGAACAAGCAATGCTAAAAAAAAGTTCAGTGATAAAATGTGTCTTCCCTGAAAACATACTTCATAAGTTCTAAATATTTGCAGCAGTTATTGTTTTACTCTAATAATAAATTGTTGGGACCTAACAAACGCCATGATAGGCTTCAGGGACTAAGATAGGACTCATGAGAAAAGCTGATTATTGCCCAGTGAGGTCATCCCCGTGGATGCCAGGACTTGTCTAATCAGCATACTCCCTGTAACCTGGTTTGAGTTTATCAGGACGTAAAAGACATCCTCCTGCAGCCAATAGCCAATTAGTAAATACCAGGAAACCCCTGCTGCCAATAAAAATTAGCCAATTAGTAAATACTAGGAAACTCCTGCAGCCAATCAGCCCTTGCCAACTCTCTGTTCTAAAACCTATAAATACTGCTGTGAATCTGGGCTCGGGGCTCCTTGCTCCACTCCACTGTATTGGATGTGGCGGGAGCCCTAGCTCGAGCTAGAAATAAAACCCCTTCATGCTTTTGCATTGCTGTGGACGTCTTATTCTCTCGGTTTTGGGGACTTGGACTCTGGGCATAACATAAATATACTTTAAGCTTCAAATTAGTTATTTTCTTATTTACTATAAACATTTATTCTTTTATAGGCATTGTTAATGTGTGCTAAGTCGTGTCAGTCATGTCCAACTCTTTGTTACCCTATGGACTGTAGTCACCAGGCCTGTCTGTCTGTGGGATTCTCCAGGCAAAAATACTGGAGTGGTTGCCAGGCACTCCTCCAGGGGATCTTCCCAACCTAGGGATCGAACACACGTCTTTTAGTCTCTTACATGTGCTGCATTGGCAGGTGGATTCTTTACCACTAGCGCCATCTGGAAAACCCTATAGACATTGTACTGTATTCTAAAATAATGTGGAATTTACTTTGGAGAACTCCCATTGTGGATTCACCAACATATTTACTTTGAAACAATCGTGTGATGGTGCAGAATCTTGATGTTCTTTTCCATCAGATTTGTGTCTCCAACCTCTGTTGAGTGCACATTACAATTTGAACAGTAGTTTAGAAACAAATGATGATGGCATCCTGATTGTAAAACTAAGAAATAGAACATGAGTTATTCCAGTTGTCACTTTATGTGATCACTTGATAATCTTGTTTATGTTTTAAATTTAAAATAGTCAACTAGAGGATAGCCATTCACAATCCATCCATCATGGTGACTTCCTCCTAAGACGAGACAAGTCTGATTTTCATCAAAATGCAGATTATCACTACAAACTGATTGACATTAGTAGGCAAAACACAAATGATTAGCAATCTCATTTTTAGGTCTTTTTCTCCACTTTCTTTTTCCTATTGAAATGTAATTGACATAGAATATTATATTTGTTTCAGGTATAAATCAATGATTTAATATATGTATCATATATATTTCAAAATGATCAACACAGTAAGTCCACCATCTATCACCATACAGCTTTTTTTCTTGTGATAAGAACATTAAAGATTTAGTCTCTTTGTAACTCAGAGTCTTTTCTAATTTTAAAATCCTGTATTTTTAAAAGGATAGATCAAGATCATTTTTAAATATTTTAGCTACTCATCTGCAAGAAGGAAAATCTGGACCAAATGGCTTTTCAACATTTTTTTCTTCCAATTCTGGAATTTTAATTTATCCCTACATAGTACCTAACACTCTCAATATCTAATATGATGGTGTTTACAAATACAGTCACCTAAAATTGTATACATCCACACTTGGGTCATCTACAAATCTTAGGATGGCAGAAAGATAGTGTGTGAGGATAGCAACAACTGTTACCTCATGAATGGGGAAAAAAGTTTTATCTTTATGTTTTATCTTTTTTGTTAAACAACAGGTCAGAGAAGGAAGAAGTGTATAATCTAGGAACTGGTTTATTCCTTTTCATAAGGAAACATGGCCTGTGGCCATAAAGACCTCCCCTGGAGACTCACAGTGCCCTAATGTGAGACTTGTTTATTCTGGGGCACATTTTATCATTTTAGCCCTGGAGATATTTGAGTTTCTAAAAGCATGTAGGTAGCAAGTGGTTTGGGGTGCCAGGAAAGTAACTGGATTAATGCACTTCTATCTCAGATTACTGGCAAGTTAGCCTGTGGTATGTGGGCTTTTAATGTTATTTTGAACGTGGTATAACACAAACAGCTACTTCTGTGACATTATCATGCTCCCACATGAAACCCTTCCCCCAGACCCCCTTCCTTACCTTGTCACACCCCAGAAATACCCAGCAGTGTATTGTGCATCCTTTTCTCCTTCCAGGTTACTGGCTTCTGCTTACAGCTACCCACTTCTTCCCAGATTCTTGCTGCAATGAAACAAACAAACAAAAATATTTCCAATTACACCAAAGCCTCATCAGTTGCAATTTCAGTCAATAGAAACACGATGTGGGGTTGCAAAGAGTCAGACACGACTGAGTGACTGAACTGAACTAAATAATTCAATCATGATTTGACAGCAGGACATCTCTTCAGCCTCTGTAAAGAGATGTTAAGAAGAAGTATGGAGTAAGACACCATCTGACACATTTAACCAACTCAAGAAAAAGAGGCATCTTTGGCTTCCCTGGTGTCTCAGTTGATAAGGAACCTGCCTGCAATGCAGGAAACCCAAGTTCAATCCCTGGCTGAGGAAGATCCCCTAGAGAAGGAAATAGCTAGCCACTTCAGTATTTTTGCCTGAAAATCACATGGACAGAGGAGCCTGGTGGGCTACAGTCCATGGGGTATCAAAGGGTCGGACACAACTGAGTGACTAAACCACCACCAACCACAGTCAATATGGGCTTCACTTTCACAGTCAATACATTGTTTATTGTCAACAGTCTTTAATGAAGCAGAACTGGAAGAGAATTTTGTGGTATAAACATATTGGAGTCAGATGATCAAGGTTCAAAGCCTTGCTCTACCACTTAAATTCTGTTTGATTCTGGGAAATCTAACATTTGAGGATTCAGCTGCTTCACAGCATTATAATCAAATAAGTAAACATGAAAATGCTTTGCATATTAATAAATATTTTATAAATGTAAGTTTTCATTGATTTAGGCCCTACTTAATCATAACTAATTACTGTGTGAACCAGTATTACAATTATAAATCTTTTAGAATTTTCTAAAATACAGAATTTAAAAAATTTAAATGGCTTTTTCACAGTTAATTCCCAACCACAAAGATGTGACTATAACAAATAAAATATCTTGCAAATTGTATGTGCTAAGGTTAATGTTTGGTTTACATATTGACTTTAGCACTGGATAAGGCTATGAATGCATAAAGTAATTTTGTCTGTGAATTTTTTTGGTCAAATTATCTGTCATTTCAATATTATTTTATGAATTTAAAAGCCAGATATAGCTAGACTTTCATATGTAGAAGGAACATTGTGAATCTAGGTGGAAATTTACTTGATGTGGGTTCTGATAAATTTATTGATATGGATTTACCACCCCCCCTTTTTTTGACTGCCATTTTTATGAGGGAAGTTACTGCTCTGATCTTTATAGTCCAGTCAGAACCGTCCAAGTGACTCTCCTAGAGAATTCAGTTATTCTGAGAGATTCTTGCCACTATAACTTAAAGGGCAAAGAATTCTTTCTAATAACATTTTCTTTACTTTCAGTAGAGGCGTATTCTCATTCATTCTAAAAGTCTGGAAATTCTTTAAAAAGCAAAAATTTAAAAATGTACAACTCCTAAATACTATACTCAGAGATAAATAAATGCTACTCTTTGCCATATATCTTTCTAATAAATTAAAATTTATTGCAATATTATGGTTTTTCTTATTGTTATACCAACATCTGGACTTCCCTGGTGGCTAAAATGATAAAAAAAATCTGCCTGCAATGCAGAAGACCTGGATTTGTTCCCTGGACAGAGGAGCCTGGAGGACTATGGTCCATATGATCTCAAAGAGCTGGACATGACTGAGTGACTAACATTATACCTATATTTTATTAGAATTTAATTATTTTTAATTAAACTCTAATTTTGCCACTTTTCCTTCTTACAAAAGAAATATAAATTCAATCTAAAAAAGCAGAAAATAGGAAAAAGACTAAAAATTACCCCTAGTGTTATCTCTAAGATAAGTACTATAATGATGACACCTATATTTCTAGAGCTTATATTAAGCCTTTCTTATGTCCATGTATGATTTCATCTTTTCTGCCAAGATGTGATGATACCAATTATATGGATTTGCAATCCCCTTTTTAAAAACTCAATAATGTATAATACTGCATTCCTATGGCATTAAGTATTTTTCTATAGCATAAATATTAATGACTCATAAGATTGTATAGAACTTATATAGACTGAATTATTGACCCAGTTTCCTGATTGGGGGTATTTAGAAAGTCTTGAGTTTCTCACTATTATAAAGAATGCTACAGTGAACAGTGTTCAACTATTATTTGTGTGCATCTTTTAGTATTGACTGAGGATAGATGCTTGGAAATAAAATTTGGAAGGTTTTTGGTCTATTTGGTGGATTGCTTTTTAAGAATCTTTTCATAATTTATGCTCCCAATAATAGAGCACCTTTGCCCTGCAGCTTTGCCAAAACTGACCATTATCTCTTTTTATTTTATTTTTTTCACATTTGAGTGTTGAAATGGCAAATACTTACCATCTATTTTCATTTAATTTACACTCCTTTTGATCATGTTTTCTTTTAAATCACATGCCACTGAATCTGTGAGAAATTACTTTGACAGTAAAAGCAATCAGAAAAGGGACACTGCTGAATCCTGAATCTGCAGCTGTGTAAAGGAGCCAATGATTGTTATATCTGATGTTCATTCATTCATATATTCACTTGTTTTCCTTTATTATCATTTGACAAGTATTTACTGTGTTAGGTCTTTGTTTCTAAGAGCTGAGAATATAGAGAACAATATGGATAGTGTACCCTCTCTCTTGGAAATTTTCATAGTGTATTATACAAAACAGGAGCTTCCCAGGTGGCACAGAAGTAACAAATCTGCTGGCCAATGCAGGAGCCACAAGAGATGTATCTTTGATCCCTGGTTCAGGAAGAAGATCCCTGAAGAAGGAATAGCAACCCACTCCATTATTCTTGCCCAGAAAATTTCATGGTGAGAGGAGGCTGGTGGGCTACAGTCCATGAGTCACAAAAAGTCATATATGAATGAAAACATACAAAACAGACCTTTAGCAAACAATAATTAGAAGTGACTCAAAATTATTAAAAAATAAGTTTAAAGTATTATTCTAAGACAACTATATTTAAGCTGATCCACCCTGTTCAATAAGGAGCAATGCACTGAAAGTCCTCACTTAGTATTTAGTTTCTTCCATATTTGAGTGGTAAAGAATCTGCCTGCAATGTAGGAGACCTGGGTTTGACCCTTGGATTGGGAAGATCCCTTGAAGAAGGGAACTGCTACCCACTCCAATATTCTGACCTGGAGAATTCCATGGACTGTATAGTCCATGGGGGTCACAAAGAGTCAGACACCACTGAATGAATTTCACTCACTAGGAGGATTTGGTAAACAGAAGGTGCATACAAGAAAAAGCTGGTTTTATTTAGGAAAGCCTTGAGAAATGTAGATAAATTCATTATCCACCAGGTGATACTTTAATTTGTTCTTGATGGATAAACATGCATTTTGTTTAAAAAAAAAAAACAAAAACAACAACCTGCAAAAAGACTTCCCATACTGCTTGGGTGAAATATACATCCTTACTGCTCTTGTTAAAATGATGTTCTAATAATCTCTTGACACCTTAATTGACCCCCAGTGATCAAAGGGCTGTGACTCTAGAAAGCAGCAGTGTCCAAGTGATCCAGTCAAACAATGCTGTGAAGAGGAAATGAATGACTCTTTTGACTGAACTTCTTACTCTTTGGCAGTTGGCTATGGTGTCAGATGACAGTCCATCTTAAGGAAGAGGCCAAAGTCTTATCTTAAGACTCAAATTCCTGGAATTTTAACTTTTCTTTCTTTTTTTTAATTTTAGAAATATATTGTATAGACCAACAATGCATAAAATATATAAATTTTAAATAATAATATTAAAATTACCCCCTGTGCTGTCACCATCCAGGTTAAGAAAACACTTATAGTAATTTTAAAAACTCACTCTGTGACCCTCCGATGTGGCTCTCCCCCATCCCCTTCCCCATGAATAATGAGTGTTCTGCCTTTTCTGATAATCCTTTCTTTGCTTTTTTAAAAAAATGCTTTCACTGCCTAGGTATGCATCTTTCCTAAATATTGTTTACACTCCTGCTTATAATAATTTTATAAATAGAATCACATCAAACATGTTCTTTCATTCCATGTGTCTTTCATTTAATATTATATGTATGATTTATCCATGTTTAGGTATATAGCTATAATTGTCCTTTAAAAAATACCACAAATTATCCATTCTCTTTTTGATGCTTATTTGTGATGTTTATCGTTTTTGACAATTACTAACAATGATGTTACAAACATTCTTGCCAGGAATGGAATTGCTGGTAGCTAGGAATGTATGATACCAGACCACCTGACCTGCCTCTTGAGAAATCTGTATGCAGGTCAGGAAGCAACAGTTAGAACTGGACATGCAACAACAGACTGGTTCCAAATAGGAAAAGGAATACATCAAGGCTATACATTGTCACCCTGCTTATTTAACTTCTATGCAGAGTACATCATGAGAAACGCTGGACTGGAAGAAACACAAGCTGGAATCAAGATTGCCGGGGGAAATATCAATCACCTCAGATATGCAGATGACACCACCCTTATGGCAGAAAGTGAAGAGGAACTAAAAAGCCTCTTGATGAAAGTAAAAGAGGAGAGTGAAAACGTTGGCTTAAAGCTCAACGTTCAGAAAACGAAGATCATGGCATCCGGTCCCATCACTTCATGGGAAATAGATGGGGAAACAGTAGAAACAGTGTCAGACTTTATTTTGGGGGGCTCCAAAATCACTGCAAATGGTGATTGCAGCCATGAAATTAAAAGACGCTTACTCCTTGGAAGAAAAGTTATGACCAACCTAGATAGCATATTCAAAAGCAGAGACATTACTTTGCCAAATAAGGTCTGTCTAGTCAAGGCTATGGTTTTTCCTGTGGTCATGTATGGACGTGAGAGTTGGACTGTGAAGAAGGCTGAGCGCCAAAGAATTGATGCTTTTGAACTGTGGTGTTGGAGAAGACTCTTGAGAGTCCCTTGGACTGCAAGGAGATCCAACCAGTCCATTCTGAAGGAGATCAACTCTGGGATTTCTTTGGAAGGAATGATGCTAAAGCTGAAATTCCAGTACTTTGGCCACTTCATGCAAAGAGTTGACTCATTGGAAAAGACTTTGATGCTGGGAAGGATTGGGGGCAGGAGGAAAAGGAGACGACCAAGGATGAGATGGCTGGATGGCATCATGGACTCGATGGACATGAGTCTGAGTGAACTCCAGGAGTTGGTGATGGACAGGGAGGCCTGGCATGCTGCGATTCATGGTGTTGCAATGAGTCAGACATGACTGAGCGACTGAACTGAACTGAACTGAAGAATGTATGTGTATAAATTTACTAAACAATTTCAAGTAATTTTCCAAAATGGATAAAGTATTGGTATACTTCATGGTCTCAAGTATAATTCATATTCTCACCAGTGGTAGATGAGAATTTTTATCTATCCCAACACTTGGTATTGTCAGATATTTATATTTTTGGCAACCTGAAGGGTATGCCATAGCCTATATTTGTGGATTCATTTTTCATAGTATAATGATGTTAAGCCTTTCTTTGTATATTTACTTGTCATTAAAATGTCCTCCTTTGTGAAATATTGATTCAATTCTTCTGCCTAATTTTCCATCAGTTTGCTTGTCTTATTGATTCATAGTTCTTTGTCTGTTTTGGATAGTAGTGATTTTTTGGATATATTTTAAAACATTTTCTGCTTTGTAGCTTGTATTCTCATCCTTTTAATATCTCTTGATGAGCAAAATTTCTTAAATTTATAATAATGTTTGTAATATTTCTACATGGTTTATGTTTCTTACATCTGCTTTAAAAATATTTTCCCTGCTGTGAATTATACAAATACTATCCTATATTATATTTTAAATTTTTCATACCTTTGGACTTCCCTGGTGGCTCAGAGGTTAAAGTGTCTGCCTGGAATGCAGGAGACCAGGGTTTGATCCCTGGGTCGGGAAGATCCCCTGGAGAAGGAAATGGCAACCCACTCCAATACTCTTGCCTGGAGAATCCCATGGAGGGAGGAGCCTGGTAGGCTACAGTCCATGGGGTTGCAAAGAGTCGGAAATGACTGAGCGACTTCACTTTCACTTTCTTTCACTTTTTATCCTTTATGATTGTATTTATTTCATCCAGATTTGATGTTTTTGTATAGTGTGAGTTTTCAAAGTGGATACTTGATTGTGCCAATACAATTTGCTAAAAGTCCATCCTTATAACAGTTGCTCTGCTATAGTATCTGTCATAAAACAAGGGTCCAGATACATGAAACCTACGTCTGACTAATCTGTTATGATGGGGCTTCCCAGGTGGTGCTAGTGGTAAAGAACCTGCCTGCCAATGTAGGAGACATAAGAGACGTGGCTTTGATCCCTGGGTTGGGAAGATCCCTTAGAGGAGGAAATGGCAACCTGCTCCAGTATTCTTGTGTGAAAGATCCCATGGACAGAGGAGTCTGGTGGGTTATAGCTCTTGAGGTCTCAAAGGGTCAGAATCAGGCATGACTGAGCACACACACATCACATGCCTTGATATCTGGTAGGACAGGGCTCACAATTTCTTCTTTAAACTGTCTCGTTTATTCCCAGCACTGTATACTTCTGTAACAATTTTAACTTAGTTTCACAACTTCCTCAAAGACTACAGTTGGCATTTTAATTGAAATTGTCATATGCTTAGGGGAGACAACATCTCTACAATTTCAATTCTAAACTCATGAATTCAATCCTGTATATTATCACCCTGCTTATTTAGCTTCTATGCAGAGTACATCATGAGAAATGTTGGGCTGGAGGAAGCACAAGCTGGAATCAAGATTGCCAGGAGAAATATCAGTCACCTCAGATATGCAGATGACACCACCCTTATGGCAGAAAGTGAAGAGGAACTAAAAAGCCTCTTGATGAAAGTGAAAGAGGAGAGTGAAAAAGTTGGCTTAAAGCTTAACATTCAGAAAACTAAGATCATGGCATCTGGTCCTATCCCTTCATGGCAAATAGATGGGGAAACAGTGGAAACAGTGGCTGACTTTATTTTTCTGAGCTCCAAAATTACTGCAGATGGTGATTGCAGCCATGAAATTAAAAGACATTTACCCCTTCGAAGGAAAGTTATGACCAACCTAGACAGCATATTAAAAAGCAGAGACATTACTTTGTCAACAAAGGTCCATCTAGTCAAGGCTATGGGTTTTCCAGTAGTCATGTATGGATATGAGAGTTGGACTATAAAGAAAACTGAGAGCCAAAGAATTGATGCTTTTGAACTATGGTGTTGGAGAAGACTCTTGAGAGTCCCTTGGACTGAAAGGAGATCCAACCAGTCCTTCCTAAAGGAGATCAGTCCTGGGTGTTCACTGTTAGAACTGATGCTGAAGCTGAAACTCCAATACTTTGGCTACCTGATGCGAAGAGCTGACTCATTGGAAAAGACTCTGATTCTGGGAGGGGTTGAGGGCAGGAGGAGAAGGGGATGACAGAGGATGATATGGTTAGATGGCGTCACCAACTCGATGGACATTGGTTTGGGTGGACTCCGTGAGTTGGTGATGGACAGGGAGGCCTGGCGTGCTGCGGTTCATGGGGTCACAAAGAGTTGGACATGACTGAGAGACTGAACTGAACTGAACTGAACTGAATTCAATCCTATCCTTGAGGAGCTTGGATAAAACTGGAATTATCTGATCTTTGAATATTTGATGGAATTCTTTCATGAAGCTACATGGGCCAGGAGTTTGTGGAAAGAAAAAATTTTTTGATGAGTAATTTTATTTCTTTTATAGTTCTAAGAGTTTTAGACTTTCTATTTGTCAATTTGCTTTGCTTTTGCAAGATATTAATACGTGTATTTTATCTAAAATTTCAAATTAATGCTATCCTTTATTCACATTATCCTTTATTGTCTCTTTAATGCCTACAGCACTTTTTATTTTAATACCTATTATGCTTACACTATGGAATAAATTTGGTAAAGTTTTGTAACCTTATTAATCTTTTCAAAGAACCAAATCTTGGTTAGTATTAACTAGTAAGCTCTGAACTTTATCTGTGCTTTCTATTTGGTTTATTTTAACTCTTATTAAAAATATTCTTCCATTTGCTATATTTGGAGTTATGTTGCTATTTTTTTCAGACTTCAAATGGTTTGTTAACTTATTTAGTCTTTATTTTTCTAATGTATAAGTTAAGGTTATAGTTTGTCCTCAGAATTCCTTTACTTGCCTCTCCAAAGTTTGCTATGTAGTATTTTTTAAATTACAGTACAGAAGATTTTAATGTCCTGTCATGATTTCATAGTTTGCTGTAGATATTTTAGTCTAGATACTCTATCATTTGTTTTAGATAAATGTGGATTTCTTTGCAGTTTTTTTTTCCTTTATGTATTTTTAGCTCTGTTTTCAGCCATAGAGTTTTAATATCATATCTAACCACTTAACTAAAATGTTCATGATTCAAAATGACCTTTTAAATCTGTAGTTTGTTGTTTGACCTAAAGTCTATTTTAATAAATACAGTCATATCATCTTTCCTTTGGTTAGAACTTGAATGATAATTTCATACTTTTACTTTCAACTTGACCACTTATTTTATGTCCAATCAATGAACCTCTAATCACTAAGCAACAGGATGGAGAAAGCTTAGAACTGACTTGTCACTACCTTAAAGTTCTTTTCGGACTTTTTATAAGGATATTTTTGGACATGTGAGAAAATGTAAAATAATATCACACACATCTGTCAACTACCCTTCAGGTACCTAGCTCTATCAAATCTTAGATGCTTTACCATCTGAGCCACCAGAGTTTGGCCTTAGTCATATGAGCTTCATTTATTTCGCTTCACTGTAAACTTCCTATTAAAGTAAAATACACATCTATAGCAAAATATGAAATCATTAGGGTAAGTAGGATTTTTTTATATCTATGGCAAAATACGAAATCATTAAGGTACAGCTAAATAAAATTTCACAAAGTGAAGAGGGAAGTTCTTTTTATAAAAAGCCGCATCACACAGCAGGCTTGTGGGATCTTAGATCCCTGATTAAGAATCGAGTCCATGCCCCCTTACAGTGTAATTGGAGTCTTAACCATTGGACTGCCAGGGAAGTCCTCACAAAGTGAGTATAGTACACACCAAGACAGAATCAACCATAAAGCAGAATTTGTTATCTTCAGGGTACCTCTTGGTCACTACTTTTGTCTTTCTCTCAACACTAACAATTATCCTGACTTTCAACACTATGAATTCATTTTCCTATTTTTGTGTTTTATGAATAGAATCATATCACACATGTCCTCTTTACATCTACCTTTCCTGGA
This sequence comes from Oryx dammah, assembly GCF_014754425.2. Taxonomy (NCBI): domain Eukaryota; kingdom Metazoa; phylum Chordata; class Mammalia; order Artiodactyla; family Bovidae; genus Oryx; species Oryx dammah. Next base: position 55,362,847 of record NW_024070205.1, read on the forward strand.
ATTTATCCACATTGTCACATTTTTCAGGGGTTTAATTCATTGATGCTTTACATTTTATCAGTTTACCTATTCTACTATCAAAGGATAAATCTGGATTGCTTTCAGGTTGGAGCTATGATGGGTAATGCTGTTATATCATTCCTGTATCTGCCTTTTGGCATATTTTTGTTTGGCTATGTAACTGGGAATAGACCACTAGATCGTAGGGTATACATAGCTTCATCTCTTATAGACACTCCTTACTATTTTCCAAAATGGCTGTGTTAATTTTAATACCCAGTGGTGAAGTGTTTGTGCATTTTTTTACTTTGATTATGTTCTGTAATTTTATTTTTTTTCTGTTTACTCTCTCAGTGCTATGTATTCTGAGCAGAGGCGAAGAGGAGCAATGTGAACAACTTGAGGTGATCCAGGAAGGCTCTTTTTCAGAGGGTGATGCTGATTATTCCATCTCCATGTGCACCACAGAACATAGAAAAAAGAAGAAATGGAGTTGGGCTTCTTTCACAATTCGGGATGATATTGAACTAAACTCCTGTACCGAAGACTCAAGGGGTTAACAACACAGAAGAACACTTCCTTCTCTGAAAGGTTAACAAAAAGTAAAGTAAGTACCACATTTCATCTGTTCTGTGTGTGTTTTTCTGGATTTTAACACCTCTGAAATGTCACGCAATTGAAATTGATGGTCTCTGATGACTGGGTATGTTGTTTTTTGTTTGTTTCATGGAGGTACACTGACTAATGGCAAATCTTATAATTAGTGGAAAGCAAAGATTCTTCAAGGTTCCTTTTTACTGTGGGTGTTTATGATTTTTACGGTGGGTATGGAGATGTGCTGCTCAGATTCCCCGTCAAGCACAGACTTTCTGACAAGCTGTAAGGCATGCAGTTAGCTGGCTGCCTGCAGACATACCTTTGGGATCTGTTACAGTTTTCAAGCCAAGGTCATTTCTTTGGTGTGACCCTCAATTGAGGATAGAGCAAAGCAGTGGCAGTTGAGGCCATGTTCTTCTCAGGGCAGCCATGAGCCAAATTCACAAGACAGATATTCAACTCTATGCAGGACTCTCCCAGTGAGCAAGTTTTGCTCCAGAGCTCCTCCCTGGGCTGATACAGTCAGGACAGCACTGCACTCTGGCAGTTTCCCTGCACAAGCCTCTTCCTTTCCTTTTCCTTTCATAGGTGATATTCCTCTATTCCACAATAGACCTCACTCCTAGTTCTATCTCGAACACTCCTTCCCTCACACAGAACTAGAAGTTTTCTGAGAAAGCAGGAACGAAGACGAGGGTAAGAGACTGGAGCACGCATAAGGAGGACTCTCCCCGAGTGGCAGGTAGAGCACAGAAGGCCTCGGGCAAGGTGGTGACATAAATATTAAAACTTCATCGCTGGTATCTTGGGAGAACAGGTTAGTAGAATGATTTTAAGCATTTGAATATACAGAGGTGTTGGTGGTGTTTATGAAACGAAATAATAATAATCAAAATTTATAAATATTAATTTATAAAATATACCTACAAATGTATATTTGTTATAAGAATAATGATGTTGAATGACTAAGTTGCATGTACGGCCTGCATGTGGGTAATAGGACACTGAGGACAATTAACAATGGAAACAGCTAAAAACTAACCGTGAAAACCAGAGTCTCTTGGGCAGCTTGAGAAAATCTTCTCCTCTCATTTAATGGTGAGCAGAGCATGAGATCAAATCCAGTCTGTAACAATCAGAGAAGCTGAAATTCGAAGACTGCTGAATGTTCATCGAAGACAAGTCTGTGAAAAGAGGAGATTTATGTACACGTATAGCTGATTCACTTTGCTGTATACCTGAAACTAACAAAACATTGTAAATCAACTATACTCCAATAAAAACAATTTTTTTAAAAGGTAAGTCTGGTAAGACAAAGTTCAAGCCCTGGTTGGAAAAGCCTAAATCCATGACACATGGGCAGAGGTCATACGGGTGATTCCCCTGAGGAATCCACAGACTCTGAACAATTTGAGTCTGTAGAAGCAGGTATTCTTCTTAAACAGGCAAAAATGTCCCTACTAGGGGAGAAAATAAGAGATCTTTTTCTCTAAAAGCCATAAAAAATTGCTTCCTTTAAAAACTGCCATGTGCAGTTCTGGCCTCCAGGCCAATGAACAGGGTTGTCACAACATAACATAATCGGAAACATGCTAGTCATGATAAAGGAAGAAGGAGATTTTATTCTAGAGGAGTTGTAAAAAATAGTGAAAGTTGTTGGGCAATCAAATGTCCTGGTTTGCCCAAGGCTGGCAAATAGCCTGGGATGCAGGAGTTTCTGTGCTAAAAACAGAGCAATCCTGGGCAAAGTAGAATGTTTGATCACCCCAGTACTTTCAGGGATCAGGTCAGTCCACATGGGACTAGATTTTAAGGGTACTTGATCAAGAAGTCAGGAATCAAGATCAAATAAAAAGGCATTTATTAGGGTTTCAAGTTAAATATTATAAGGTGATAGTCAGTGCTTAACTCAATAATCTAGCCCTTGCAGAATTTGCATAGGTTCTGGAAAATGACTCTATTTACCATTGTAGGCTCGACCTGTTGCAGCTACCTGCTATGTGAATTCTCTTTGCTAGAACAGATAAATATGGCCACAGGTATGTGATGGGCATCCAGTGATTTGGCAAGTGTGTTCTTTTCTATCTTAACAGTGAAAGGGCTTTCAGAAATAGTTTGCATTCATGTAGAACATAAAACTATGTATGTATGTGTGTGTGTGTTTATTGTTTTCCCTATGGTAATACTTTTGCTAACTCTTGCAGCTCTCTGCTATAATATCATGTGAAGATCTCTGGACCATCTGGGCATCTTGCAGAAACTCACACTGAGGATAAGGATGTCTAATACCCTGGAGGGCATGCATTCCAGACATAGGGACTAAGAGGGTGGGAGATAAATGCTATAATAATTCATGGAACTGCCGCTTCAATAGAGCATTTGTGGGACTCTCCTGGCCAGGGCCATGTAGAATCATCCTGTGTAAAATGAAAGAGAAATTGTTGCACTCTGTGTTTACTTTTACAAAAAGGAATATATAATTCCTAGTAGGACTTTTTGGAATCTGGAGGAAACCCATTAGATACCTAGAAATATTGATATGGCTGCAATACTGGGTGATACAGTGGCTCTTGGGTTTTTGTAGCATCCGGGGCAATAAAAGCCTTTCCATAGGACTCAGACCATGATACAAGTAACTCTGCCACTTGGGCCACACCATCTGACTTCCCTGGTGGTCCAGTGATTGAGACTTTGCCTTGCAATGCAGGGGATGCCAGTTTGAATCCTGGTCTGGCAAGATCCTACATGTTGCAGGGCAACTGGGTCCATGTGCTACTGAGCCTGCCCTCTGGAGCCCGTGATGTGCAACTACTGAGCCCACATGCAGCAACTACTGACACCTACACGCTGTAGGGCCCAAGTTCCACAACAAGAGAAGCCATTGCAATGAAAAGCCTGCACACTGCAACTAGAGTAGCCCCTGTTCTCCACAACTAAAGGAAAGCCCATGAAATGAAGACCCAGCACAGCCAAACATAAATAAATAACCATTAAAAAAATCAATGTTGGCTACATTATAAGCCTTATTCAGCGTGTCCTTGAGGGATAGAAGTGAGAGGGGAAAAAACCCCCAAAACTCCATGAGCAGTGTTGAATGACCTGGCCAGAGGGTCCAGATCTTGAAAACGAAAAGACTGGAATCAAAAACATCAGAAGTAGAGGTGTGAGGATTGGGTATATTAGAGAGGACACCAAGTTTGAAGAGTATTTCTTAAAATTATATATTAAAGCCTACTAGAAAGTATCTACCATGAGTGAGGCATTTAACAACCAAATTGAAAAAATAACTTGGGCAACTGGTATTTGCCAGTTAACAATTACTCCAGTGTTGGCACAATGAACAGATGAATGAAATGCCACGAATGCAGAGATGCAGGCCATTAATATATATGGAATTAATAGCACAGTCTCCCATTGACCAAGGTCAGTTTATTGCTACCTGTGAATGTCTAACCTATTTGCAACAAAGATCAGTTTGAAGCCCCTAACATGTCCCTATTCTTTGAGGAGATCAAGTGACCAGTCAGCGGTAAATTTGTTAAATTAGATTCAATAGGATTAGATACCTATTCAAAGTATGAATTTGCTTTTTCTGCTTGCAGGGTCTCAGCTAACACCACTATTTTGGGGCTCCTAGAATGTTTGGTTCAGAGGGGTAGAATCTCATACAAGGTAGTATTTGACCAGAGAACCCACTTTACAGTGATGGAGATGTGGGAGGGGATTCAAGTCTTTGGGATCCATTAGCAACATCACAAAGCACACCATCCTGAAGATGCTGGTCTCACAGGGCATTGTAAAGGCCTGCTAAAGTCACAGATGCAGTACCAGCCCAGAGTCAAAACCCTGTGAAAACTGGACATTGTTCTTCAGGATGCAATATTTACAAAGAATCACAAGGTTTATATGGCACTAGGTTCACAATAGAAAGGATATGTGGATTTGAGAACCAAGACATATGAGAGGTGGACCCACTTACCATGACTCCTAGAAATTGACTGAGAGTCTTTGTGTTTCTTGCTTCTGTATGCAGGTCCTACTTGACTGAAGCATTAGAAGTCCTTATCCCTACCAGGCATCTTGGGTTCCTTTTGCTAAGGGACTGGCAGGCAAAAGAGGAGTCACTAGCAGTAAGTGATCCTAATCAGCAGTGATCCTAATCAGCAGAGAGATTGTTATTGTTCAGTTGCTAAGCCATGTCCAACTCTTTGCAACCCCATGGATTGCAGCACACCAGGCTTCCCCTGCCCTTCACTATCCCCCTGAGTTTGCTCAAACTTACATGCATTGAATCAGTGATGCCATCTAACTATCTCATCCTTTGTCATCCCCTTCTCCTCCTGCCTTCAATGTTTCCCAGAATTAAGGTCTTTTCCAGTTAGTTGGCTCTTTGCATCAGGTGGCCAAAATATTGGAGCTTCAGCTTCAGCATCAGTCCTCCCAATGAATATTCAGGATTGATTTCCTTTAGGATTGACTGGTTTGATCTCCTTGCTGTCCAAGGGACTCTCAAGAGTCTTCTCCAGCACCACAGTTCAAAAGCACCAATTTTTCAGGGCTCAGCTTTCTTTGTGGTCCAACTCTCACATCCATGCATGATTACTGGAAAAACCATAGATTTGACTATACACACCTTTGTTGGGAGAGAGGTTGGGCTGCTGTTGTACCCTGGCAGGGGGGGAAACCCATGGGGAGCTCAGGTAACCCACTTGGGGTGCTTTTTAGTTTTTTCCTGCCTAACTGTGACTGAGAATAAACAAGCAAGACCACCCTGGCTGAGAGGCATCTCGGACCTCTCAGAAATGAGAGTTTGAGTCACATGACCAGGTCAGCCAATAAGACCAGGAGAGGTGGTGGAAGAGGATGCGGGCACATTAGAATGGATATTGGAAAGAAGAAGAGTGAGCAGTTGTGGCCTTTAGGCCAACAGCAGTCATAAGGACTGTAGTTTGTTCCATTAACCTCTCTCTTCCAAGTTTGCTTTAGGTAGAAAGAAGGAGCTGTTCTCTCATGTGCACAGACAAGGACTTCACAGGACACAAGTTTCCCTGACATGTGGAGGGATGCACTTTCTCTGTGGAAGGCAAAGAGATGTGTACTCTGCTTCTCCTTCCATGAAGGAGGAGCTGCCCAGCAGCAAGGACTGTGGCTGGCTGCCCATCATCAGATTGTTTATGTCTTCAGGGTCCACTTCAGCTTTTCACACGAGGTCACACTCTCTTGAGGAGAATTTCAGCCAATGACTGAGCAAGATGGTGATTCAAGGTCTGGCTATTTCTGCCACAAACTGTAGGACTCTTTTAAGGATCAGTCATTGGTCTAAAGCCTGCAACTGGGCTGGCAGAACTTCATCAGGACTACACCCAGTGTGATGACACACCACACTATTTCTGCTTCCTCTCTTTTGCTTTCACAGGCCTTGTTCTCCAATACAGCTTCTGTAGTCCTAACTCCATCTTGGCCTCTGATACCGAGAGAACCCAACTAACAGATAAAACAATAACAAAAAGAAACAATGCCATGTCCTCCAGGATACACAATACCATCCGAACTATGGGTTATTAGGACTTAAATGGTCACAGCTGAAATAGCTGACAGTCTCAGAGGTCCAAATTCATACAGCTGCTTAGAGACAGAATAGGGATCAATAGATACTCAATACATCAAACCTATCTGTGTAACACCTGATAGGCAAAAAGGAAAAAAACAATGGAAAAACAGTCAAACTAATTATTGGAAGCCATAAATCCAGATACTCAAACATACAGTTTTTCAAATGCAAACAAGCAAACCAACAAAACTTCAGCAATTTAGACGAACAATTGAGCATTTAGTTAATCTCAGTATGGAAAGGATTTTCAAAATTGGAATTCTTTCTTCAAATTTCCACTTATGGAATAGAAGAGCAAATCTTATTACTAATAAAATATTAAAACAAGCTGATTGTAAAATTAAAAGGAAAAAATTCGTCAGAACATAATTTACATCTCGAGTGCCAAAGAGATGGTAATAATGATGTCAGATAAACAGACCAAGATTCCCATTCAGATAGATCAAAGCCATATGTTACAAGGAACAAGACATTATTCAAAAGTCAAAACTTGCTGTCCCTCCCAGCCCCAATGGAACATCAATGATCCAAGCCCAAAGAGTATAGGAGGCTTTGGACTGGTTCCCTGAAATACAGAGGGATGCATTTTGTATGGATGACCAAACAGACCACTGCCTGGGTGGTCTCTTCAGTTCAGAGAATACAGCAGCCAAATCCCCTGGGAGAGGGTTTAGTCTGTCTGTGTTCTGTCTTGTCTCTGGGCCAATATACTTTTATATGGCAGTCAGTGAGAGCATCTGAAAAAGTAAATTGGATTATGTTACTGTCTTGCCTCAAGACTTGCAATGACTTCACAGGGCTCATAAAGTCACATTTGAACTTCTCCTGTGCCCAGCTGGGCCTTGCGTGATCTGACTTCTGCCTTCATTGCAGGCCATGTACACGCTCACCCACTACGCCAGGTCCGCTGGACAGTCATCGTTCACTCTAGACTCTTCACGCAGGCGGTCCCCTGTTTCTGGACGGCTCCTCCTCATTTTCAGTGCACGCGTGCATGCTAAGTCACTTCAGTCGTGTCTGAGTATTTGCGACTCTATGGACGATAGCCCACCAGGCTCCTCCATACATGGGACTCTCCAGGCAAGAGTAATGAAGTGGGTTGCCATGCCCTCCTCCAGGGGATCTTTCTGACCTAGGGATGGAACCTGCATCTCTTATGTCTCTTTTATTGGCAGATGGTTTCTTTACTACTAATGCCGCGTGGAGAGCCCCAGTAAACGGCTTCTCCTTAGTGAGGCCTCCTCCAAGAGGGAAGTCAAATGCCTCCTCCTCAGAGAAGCCTTTTTTGATGGTCAAACCCACACACCTCTGCACCCCCCCACATACACTCACCACTTTCCACCTGCCTTTTCTCTCACATTGTGTTTTCTTTTCCCTTCATGGTATATATGACAATTTATTCCTTGAAAAAAATCTGTATATTTTTTCTCCTGCCTTGGCAAGCTGGTTCTTTACCACTAGTACCAAATGGGGAGACCTAGATCATACTTATATAGCATAACAACATGTTTTTTTTTTTCCAAAGTTCTTTACCTGAAGACTCAGTACTGAGTCATTGATGTAGGTCTTCTCTTTTACAGTTGATGAAACTAGGTCACAGAGAAGTTAAGGCAGGGCAGAATTATGATTGGGACCCCAACAGGAGCCACAAATCTCTCCCAATATTTTCCTGCCTTAACTCAACTAAATATCAATCTTCATAATAAAATGTTACTAACATATCTGGGATTTCAGCATCTTAGATGAATGCTTGGGATCAAGAGAGCCTTCTGGACCTCTTAAATCACTTCTCATTCTGCCTATAACCCTGTGTTCTCTGCCTAGAGACAGCATAGTCCTGATTAATCTGAAAAAGGCCCTATTTTGTGCATCAGATGTTTTTTTGCAGTTTAGCTCATGTATATGCATGTGTTTGAGGATGTGTGGATATGGGTTCAAGGGTAGAGACTGTTAACCAAGAATATAGCTTAGTCAACTTTAGAGTTTATGAGGGAAACTGAAAGAATCAGATGAAAGAGAATAATAAACAGGTACATTTCAGAATACAGCTATGAAAGAGGAGCCTAAACTCTCACCAGTTAAAGGATTTAGCTAAGAGGATATTAAATCTAAATGACTAAATGTGTTAAATCTTTTCTTTTTGGGATAAGTATTGCATAGCATTACTCATTCAAACCTCACAATATAACGTTTATACTCTTACTGGTAAGTGGAGTAAGGCACAGGAAAGTAACCTTCCTAATGTCTTCCAGTCAGTAAGTGATAGAGCCTGGTTAAGACTGAAACAGACTGGCTGACAGCCTGTCTTCTCAACGATTTTGATAGTGCCGTCAGTTTTGCAAAGAAATAGTCTCTAATGGTGCATTAAGGGAGTCTTTCTTTTGCTGATGGGGGACCTGGAGGCTTGGGTGCAGGTATCTGAGGTGTGTCCACAGCACCCACACCACCTTAGCATCTGAAGAATTCCTTATTTTGTTTTTTTCACCCTCTTGCAAGGAACTGAATGGAAAAAGAAAGAAATGTTGAGATTAGTGTATTCAGGGCCTGAAGTAACTTTGCCAATCCCAGAAAATTCATCAAAGCCAAACTAACCTTATATGGATGTATCCTGGAGCCCCCAAGGACAAACCTGGCACCTCACTGAACACTTCAGGGCTTGTCAGAAAGGAAAGGCTTGGGAAGAACACCATAGTGAGAAAAACCCAAGGACTTGGCTGTGGGCTTCTGCGTTACTAGTGTATAGGACACCCTGAATCAGCTCTGATAGCTGTCCTTCATCTTCCCATCCGGAGCCAATCTGCAGAGTCACCCTCAGCCCACACCAACCACAGCCAACACCACAGTGACCTCACCTCTTACCCTGTATCAGGAAGCATTTCCCCATCTGATATTCAAATTGGTTTATTTCTTTTTGATGAGGTAAATTTTATTTAAGTTCATCCCAATATTTCACTTGCAGAGTCAAGAGTTTTATAATACTTTTTATTTGGAAATAATTTCAGACTTAAAGAAAATTGCAAGAATAGGAAAAAAAAAATCTACTCATATATCTTTTACCCAGATTCTCCTATTGTTAACATTTTATCTCATTTTCTGTCTGTCTCATTATTCTCCTTCCTTCTCTTCTATCACCTCTTCCTCCTTTTTCTTTTTATATACAAAAATGCAAATTTGTATTATATACAAATATAAAAATTTCTTTTTATATACAAATATATATTTTTTAATATATTTTTCTCATAAATATATTTGAGAATGGCATATATTTCTGTCTATGTATCTATATATCTTTGTATATATGTATGTATGTATCTATCATCTGTCTATCCATCCATCTATCTATGCATATTTGTGTTTCTGAGCAATTCAAAAGTAAACTGAACATCTGCTGGCCTTTTTCTAAGTATTTAAATATGAATTTTCCAATAATAAGAAATTTTCCTATGTAGTTGCACTGTAATTATCAACTTCAGTATACTTAATAGTAATGAATATTTAATCTAATCTACTATTTATGTTTTAATGTTATCAATTAACACAATAATGTCCTTTATTAGTGTTTTTTCCCTCCAGTACGAGAATGAGTTTAGGATCAGATATTGCCTGTAGTTGTTATGTTTGTAAGGTCACTTCATATCTGGAACATCTCCAAAGCCTTTATTTATCTTGTTGATATTTTTGAAGGATGAAGTACCTTTTAATCTTTTTAATAGAACAGCCCTCATTTGGTCTCTGTCTGGCATTTCCTCATGAGTATATCCTGACTATATTCCTGGTCAGAATACGATGTGCATGACACTGAGTCCTCCTGAGGTATCACCCCTGAAGGGACATGATGTCTACCTACTCACTGGCGATGTACATAATTCCATCACACGGTCAAGGTGTTGTCTGATATCTCAAGTGCACAGTTACTAGTTTTCTCTCTTGTAATGAATAAGCCACCTGTGAAGGAAGTTTTAAGACCATGTGCATATTCTGCTCTTCATCAGTATTTTCCCCATATTTGGCATCCATTGATGCTTGCCTGAACTGATCTTTACTATGATGGTGGCAGAAAGATGATTTTCCACCTCCAGTACTCTCCACATTCACAATGTAGCACTCAGGCTTCTACTGAGGGCAAGAGCCCTCCTTTTTATCTATCTGTCTATCTATCATCTTCACCATTTATTTATTATCAATGTGAATTATGAATTCATAATTTTTGTTGCTATTGCTAAAATTGTGCCATATTAGGCTATTGAAGGCTTCATTATGGGTTTCTATGTCTTTGAGACATGCCTCCATAAGTTTTTGACTAATTCTCATCTTTCTGACACAAGATGTTCTAGGCTTATATTTACTTTGGACCAGCCATGGAGTCATATATTCCTCTGTGGACTCCTGGTTACCTTTAGTAGTATTAGAGATCAATCTTGGGGCATTAGGCATGCTCACTGTTATCAAGGTGTCTTTACTAAAAGAACCATTCAGTGAATAGTACCAGTACTGGAAAATACATGCATGTATAAACATATATATGCACATATTTACATATATGCATGCACATCTATGGGCTTCCCAAGTGGCACTTGTGGTAAAGAATCCACCTGCCAATGCAGAAGACATAAGATACCTGGGTTCAACCCCTGAGTCAGGAAAATCCCCTGGAAGAGAGCATGGCAATCCACTCCAGGGCTCTTGCCTAGGACACCCCTTATACAGAGGAGTCTGACAGGCTACAGTCCATGGGGTTGCAAAGAGTCAGACATGACTGAGTGACTTAGCAGGTAGGCACATGTACATGTATTTGCATATACACATACATACAAATATTTTAGAAATCTTGAGTTTACAATATCTCCCATTCGAATCCATCCTCCAAGGCTCTTTCTTCCCTTTCCCATTTCCTATTTGCATGTCTTTTCATCCACAGCAACTCTGATGCACTTGTCCTTTTGGTCAATTTAATACATCTTAAATGATTTCAGAATTGCCTTAAATCTATCATTATAAAAAGAAATCTACTAAAAACAGTTCAGCATTTTCCAATTCTTTGAACATCTATCCCACAGACAAATACTTTGGGTTACTTGGATTACTTTCTCTTTTGTAGATTTATCTCTCAGTGAATTATGATACTCATATAAAACAAAGTGGGTTGTTTTTTTTAACTTTTTCATAGTTTAATTTTTCTTCTTCTTTACTATCAGGGAAGCCTGGTATGCTGTAGTCCATGGGGTCGCAAAGACCTGGACAGGACTGAGTGACTGAATAACAAGAAATATTTGTTGATTGATTTTTAATATGTAGATAACTAACTTGCCAACATCTGCTAGATCATCGAACAAGAAAGAGAGTTCCAGAAAAACATCTATTTCTGCTTTATTGACTATGCCAAAGCCTTTGACTGTGTGGATCACAATAAACTGTGGAAAATTATGAAAGAGATGGGAATACCAGACCACCTGACCTGCCTCTTGAGAAACCTGTATGCAGGTCAGGAAGCAACAGTTAGAACTGGACATGGAACAACAGACTGGTTCCAAATAGGACAAGGAGTACGTTAAGGCTGTATATCGTCACCCTGCTTATTTAACTTCTATGCAGAGTACATCATGAGAAACGCTGGGCTGGAGGAAGCACAAGCTGGAATCAAGATTGCCAGGAGAAATATCAATCACCTCAGATATGCAGCTGACACCACTCTTATGGCAGAAAGTGAGGAGGAACTAAAAAGCCTCTTGATGAAAGTGAAAGAGGAGAGTGAAAAAGTTGGCTTAAAGCTCAACATTCAGAAAACAAAGATCATGTCATCTGGTCCCATCACTTTCTGGCAAATAGATGGGGAAACAGTGGAAACAGTGTCAGACTTATATTTGGGGGCTCCAATATCACTGCAAATGGTGATTGCAGCCATGAAATTAAAAGACGCTTACTCCTTGGAAGAAAAGTTATGACCAACCTAGATAGCATATTCAAAAGCAGAGACGTTACTTTGCCAACAAAGTTTCGTCTAGTCAAGGCTATGGTTTTTCCAGTGGTCATGTACGGATTGAGAGTTGGACTGTGAAGAAAGCTGAGTGCCGAAGAATTGATGCTTTTGAACTGTGGTGTTGGAGAAGACTCTTGAGAGTCCCTTGGACTGCAAGGAGATCCAACCAGTCCATTCTAAAGGAGATCAGCCCTGGGTGTTCTTTGGAAGAACTGATGTTAAAGCTGAAACTCCAGTACTTTGGCCACCTCATGCAAAGAGTTGACTCATTGGAAAAGACTCTGATGCTGGGAGGGGTTGGAGGCAGGAGGAGAAGGGGATGACAGAGGATGAGATGGCTGGATGTCATCACCAACTCGATGGATGTGAGTTTGAGCGAACTCAGGGAGTTGGTGATGGACAGGGACGCCTGGCATGCTGCAGTTCATGGGGTCTCAAGGATTCGGACATGACTGAGCAACTGAACTGAACTGAACTTGCTTCTGAATATCAACACTAATTAAAAAAATACACTCAGCAAAGTGTCACTCTACACTATATTTCTTTAAAAAAATTCTTTTTAATTTTTAAACTGCTTGGTCACACCACTTGGCATGTGGGATTCTAGTTCCCTTAGGAGGAATCAAACCCCTACCTCCTTTATTAGAAGCACAGTCCTAACCACTGGACAACCAGGGATGTCCCTATTCTATATCCCTTTTATCTCAAAATACATCCACCTCTTGTGAGTAACCACCTTTATTCACTTCTGGTTTTTCTTTCACATGGTTCTTTTTGTGTGTGTGAAAATAAGCAGATATATGTATTTTTTTCTTGTTTCCCCTTCTTTCCTACCAAAACAGAGCATATTATATATGATATATGATATTTTGCATTTTTGCTTTCTTCACTTAAAATACCTCCTGCAATTACTCCGTATCAGCTTGACAAGATCTCCTTCATTATGTTGTTCAGTTATGTATTACTACATTGTGTATATATACCTTAGTTTACTCAGCTAATTTCCCCTCTTGGACATTTAGGTTGTTTCCCAAATTTTACCATTAAAAATAAATAATGGTTTGTGAATGTCATTGTGCAAATACATTTTAATATTGCTGTAAATAACCTTTGGGTTAAATTCCTGTAGTGAGATTGCCAGATCAAAGAATAAATGAACATGTAGGTTTGTGAGATAATTGCCAAATTACTGTCTGCAATTTCATCACTGTACTTTCAAAGAAGGCTTGTTTTGTATGTGTAAGAGCCATTTTTATATCTGGCTTTATGATGTGTTACTTTGGACCTTTGCCTATCTTTTTTTGGTATTTCTGGCCTTTTTCCATCAATTAAAAATTCATTTCTTTTAAAGATATCAAGCCCTACTCCATGATTTATGTTATACAAACGTTCTCCCAGCTAGTAATTTCTTTTATCACTTTGCTTATTTTTTTGCTATCTAATAATTTTTAAAGGTTTATGCAGATGAATTTTTTAATTTATCAGTATTTTATTGAATAAAAATTAAGGAAAGTTCAACCATGTTTTATTATAATCCTTACTTATTTTCACTTTCTATATTTATATCTCTGATCCAATTAAACTTTTTCTTGGTGCTTGACATGGCTTGTATCTAATTTTATATTTTCCACCCTTTATTAAAGATATCCCTTTTGCTCTAGTGTTAAAATATCACTTTTATCATATATCTGATTTCAATATGTGGTTGGGTTTGTTTCTGAACCTCAATCCTATTCTATTGGTTTTAACAGAAATATTCTTTTGGGAGTGCTTTTTTGCAAATATGCAGGATTGTTTTCGATAGACTTTGCTCTTTGCTCATTTTCCAAAATTTAATAGTTTATTTCTCTTAACATTTTATGTATAAACGTTCTTTATCTGGTAATCCTGATATGAGAAGTACTTGGGGGTGTAAATCTGCTGTTGTTTTTGCTCACTGTTATTTATAGTGTTTCATTTTCTTGTGATTTATTTTTTGTATGAACTACACTTTTATTGAATTTAATCTGTGAGAATCCTGTGAACTAAATGTTAGGGTCAGTTTCTTCCAGGAAGTATTTGGGTTTGCAACTGTCAACCTCTTTAGTCCTTTCTAAGGCCTTCCAAATAATGAAGAGGAGGTCTTATATTCAGTTTGCATTAAATCCCAGAATTAGTTGTTAGGTCCCCAAGCCCTAGCACTAGTTTCCTTAAAAACAACCTTTAGAGTGCCGCTTAAAATTTTGCCTTGCTCTTTTGCGAGTTCAATTAGTATCTTTAAAGTTAAGGAACTTAAAAGTTTAGCTTGCTAATTTATCGAGGTTTTAGTTAAATTATAGCAGAGGGACTTAAAGTTTATCATAGTAAACTATTGTGTGTTTTTTCATGTTTTAATTTAAATTTTGAGATATTTCAAATTTATAGCACAATAAGGAAAATAACCAAAGTAGGTTGTAGGTATTACTGGCCCAGATTAACAAGCAATGACATTAAGGTTATTCACAACAAGGTCTTATTTTTGAGAAAAGAAATCATGGATATTGTTGAAGCCACTTTACTGTATTACATATTAGAGTGTTGCAGGAATACACAAAATATTCAGAATCAAACTTACCATCTTTTCCATAAAAACTTCTCCTCTTATATTCTTTGATTCAGTTTCTCACAACAGAAACCAATAAATCACTCTCAAATTATTCATATCTTAAATACCACTTTCTGGCTCAGACGGTTAAGCGTCTGCCTAAAATGCAGGAGACCCGGGTTCGATCCCTGGGTCGCGAAGATCTCCTGGATCTCCTGGAGAAGGAAATGGCAATCCACTCCAGTATTCTTGCCTGGAAAATTCCATGGATGGAGGAGCCTGGTAGCCTACAGTCCATGGGGTCGCAAAGAGTCGGACATGACTGAGCAACTTCAATGTCAATGTCAATGTAAATACCACTTTCACTATCTTAGTTTCCAGCCCCATCATTTTAAATTTGATTATTATGTTATGCTCCTAACTGGACTTCCTGTATCTAGTATTGCCTTCAGTAATATTCATTGCAGAGTGATTTTTTTTTCCTACTACATCTTACACATATTACTTCCCTAATAAAAGCTCTTAGTGGATCTCCATCACTGTTAGTTCCTCTTAAAACCCATTCTCTAGCTCGCAGTCATACTGAATCTCTTGTATTTCTCCCCAATTCCATTCTCTCTCTAGCCTCTGATCTATACATATTGTTTCCTTTGTATGTAATGCGCCTGTAATCTACCCAATAGTTGTCTGGCTGACTCCATTAATTTTCAGCTTAGATTTCACACTAGGAAGACTTCACTGGACTGCCAAGTTGGCCTAAGTATTTTCTGATGTACTCTATTGGCACCTTTTGCATATATTACTATATATATACAATACACCTGTTATAAAAATCAGTTGTAGACCCCAAATACTATTTCCTATTCATCTTTCAATCCACAGCACCCAGTAAAAGATTGGACTTAGGTGAATAAATGAATGTGTGTGTGTGTGTGTGTGTGTGTGTTAGTTGCTTAGTCGTGTCCGACTCTTTGTGACCCCATGGGGTGTAGCCCACCAGGTTCTTCTGTCCATAGGAATAAATGAATACTGGTCTGTACTATCAGGCTACTCAAGATGGTGGTTCTCCTGTTCTCTGTTCATTCCCTGCTCAACCAATCCCTATTTCACCTATACCTTACTCACATGACTGATCTTCCATCTTAAACATAGGGCCTAATCAATAACTGCCTATGTGCTTTACCCTTTCCCCCCGTCTTGCCCCTGGTCTCAGCTAGGGACTTGTTCTAATCTTTGAATCAGAATGGCTCCACTATGCTAGCTTATCAAAGGGAAATACTTGCTCCCAGATGGTTCTTAATGCAGGGGGCTATGAGGAGCAGACACCTCTGCTGATTTCCCTGGTAACCAATGAGCCAACTTGACATCAATTTCCCCTATAACTGGTAACCTCCCTCTCCCTCTAGTAGCAATGACTGCTGCCAAGTCCTGCCTCTGTCTGCCAAATACCAGGATGTTCAGGAACTTGCTTAAGATGTGTACGATCTCCTAACCAATAAACCATTGATGCCTCTGTCACTGACTCTGGGCTCTTTTCTTTTGTCCTGAGGCTGAGTTATTTCAGGGCTTGTAGGTCTGTGGGGTGCAGCCCAACATGGTCTCTTGAGTGCCACTTCAAATTCCTTGAGGACAGTAGGTAGATTTTATGAATTTTCATGCAGCATTCTTGATATAATTAAGTTGAAAAGTAGCTCACATGATACCATTAAAGTGATGATGGTCCAGGGTGGTCTAATTTAGGAGTTCCCCAAAACTCAATAAATCATTTGGGATATATCACAGGATAATTATATTTAACAGTTTTGTTGAGCTGTAATTGATGTACAGTAAACTGCGCGTGTTTATAAAGTATACAGTTTAAGATATCACATATGGTTACACTCATGAAGCCATCCACAATCAAGATAATGAATATATTAGTCACCTTCATTTTAGAATCTAGAAAAAACTAGATTTTTCTAGTTTGAAGTTATCACAAATAAAGCCATTGAGAACATTTGTCTATATGGATATATGCTTTCACTTAGGTAAATACTTAGAATATTTGTATCATATGAGCACTGTATATTTAACTTTTTAAGAAACAGGCAAATTGTTTAAAAAGCATTTATATCAATTTAAATTCCCACAAGCAGTCTATGAGAGTTTCGGTTCCTCTACATTCTTGCCAATTTTAGACAATCTAACAGGTGTGTGGAATTAGCTCATTGTGGTTTTTATTTGAATTTTCCCAATGTCTAATAATGTTGAGCATCTTTTCATTTTTTTTTAACCAATATACTTTCTCTGGTAAAGTTTTAATGCACAAATTTAGCTCATATTTAATTATTTACTTTCTTACTATAGGATCTTAAGAGTTCTTTACATATTCCAAGTACCACTTCTTTATCAGATATGTAATAGGAAATTATTTTCAGCCTGTGGCTTGACTCAACACTGACCTTTAAAAGAACAAACACTCTTATTTTGATTATCAAAATTTTTTTTTCTTTTTTGGATTATGTTTTCAGTTTATATTTAAAAACCCCTTTCCTAATTCAAAGTCATAACTCAAAGTTACTTCCTTTTGCCTTATTGTAGTATTATATATATATATATATATATAGCATAAAATTTACTTTTTGAACTATATTTAAGCATATAGTTCAATGACATTAAATGTTTTCACATTGTTGTGGAACCATCACAACCATCAATCTCCAGGATTTTTTGTGTATTTTTATGAGTAATTTTTTTCTCATTTGTTGACTTGTTGCTTATAACTAGTTATGTTATTTTACTGGTTGTTTTAGAGGGTATAACTTAATTCAACTCATCATAGTATGTCTTAAAATGAAATTATTTCAGGTAAAATATTAAAAACCTAAATCAGTGTACTTCTATTTCTTCAATTGCAGCCTTTGAGTTCTTGTCATATAATCCTCTTTTGTAATACAAATGTCATAATTTTTTCTTAAAGCATGAAATTATCTTTTGAAGAGATACAAGTGGCAGAGCAACAATTTTATATTTACCCAAGTAGTTACCATTTTCTGATGTCTTATCTTAGTTTGTGTAGCTTCAGGTTTTCATCTGGTATTGTTTTCCTTCTACTTGATGTACTTCCTTTAATATTATAATTGAAGGTCAGTTGGTGGTTGATTCAGCTTTTCTATCCTCAAAAAGACATTTTTCTTCACTTTTTTTAAAATATGTTTTTATTGTGTAACATGTTCTAGATTTTTCTAAAAAAGACAGTGAAGCAATGTTACACTGATTTCCTCCTGCTTGTCTTATTTTAGAGAAAAATTTGCTGTCATCCTTACAGCTGTTCTTCTCTTCCTAAGGTACATATTTCTCTGACTGCATTTGAATTTTTACTTTATCATTGATTTTAAGTGATTTAATTTACACTTTCCTTGATGTACTTTTCCACACATTCCTTGTGCTTAAGACTAATTGAGTTTTTTGCATTTGTGGCTCATGGTTTTCAGCAAATTTGTAAAAGTTTTGCCCATTATTCTTCAAACACCTCATACCACTATGCTGCTGCTGCTGCTAAGTCGCTTCAGTCGTGTCCAACTCTGTGTGACCCCATAGACGGCAGCCCACCAGGCTCCTCCGTCCCTGGGATTCTCCAGGCAAGAGTATTGGAGTGGGTTGCCATTTCCTCATAGATTCCAATTTTTGTGGCTGCTTAAAATTAATAAAACTATATTATTGACATAAAATTACTGATACATTACTCATTTTTTTCAATGTTTTCTCCTTGTATTTCATTTTGCAAAGTTATTATTTCTAAGTCTTTAAGTTGCCTAATCTTTTCTTCTGCAATATTTAATATTCTACTATTCCATATAGTGTGTCTCTCTTCCAAGATATTATAGCTTTTGTCTTTAGCAGTTCTATTTGGGACTTTTGTATATCTTTAGTGTCTCTACTTAACATGTTCAATCATTCTTCCAGCTTCCTGAACATATGGAATCAATTACAACAACTGTTTTAATGTTCTTGTCTTCTGACTCTATCTTCTGTCTCATTGCTGGTTCAGTCTTAATTGATAGATTTTTCTGTTCAGCATCAGTAGTATTTTTCTGGCTTCTTTGCATGACTGGTAATATTTGACTGGATGCCAAACATTTTGCCTTGTATTTTGTTGGGTTCAGTTTATTTTCATAATTGTAAATATTCTAGACTTCTGTTTGGGGACCCAGTTAAATCACTTGAAAACAGTCTGATCCTTTTGGAAAGCTTTTAAGCTTTGTTAGGTTGGACTAGCATTGTATTTTAGTCTATGGTTCATTTTTTCCCACTCCTGAGGTAAGATCATTCTTAGTAGTCTAACCAATTCTCCCTCAAGTATGAGGTTTTCCACTTTGGTTATTGTGGACTGATATTGTTTCCACACCTTTGTGTACTTGGGTACGGTTTCTTGTAGTCTTTTATTATAGTTCCTCAGCCATGGGTCATTTCTTTATATTCTTGCTCTGATCAGTATTCAGTTGAATGCTCCAGAAATTCTCTCTGCAGATCTCTAGGACTCTCTCTCCTTGGAGCCTCTCCCATTCTGTATTCTGTACTCCAGACTATATCTCTGTTGGCATTCCTGACATTCTAATTCCAACTCTGGAATTAGGAAGATAGTAGGGCTCTGCCTAGCCTCCCCACTGCCTGTGCCATATCCTGAGACTTTCTCCAGGCAGTAAGTAAAGATCGTCTCATTTGTGTTCCATCTCAGTAATGACCATCCTTCATTTGCTGACATCCGATATTTTAAATGCCCTTTTAAATATATTATTGTTCTACTTTTTACTTGTTTCACCCAGGAGGATAAATCCACTCCCTGTTATTCTATCTTTTCCAAAAGTACAGGATAAACTTTATTGTAAAAGTTTCCTAGATGTTTCTTATTCGCAGTCAAGCATGGGGACAACATGCTTATAAGATCAAATGAATGAACCAATAAATAAACATTAATATAGATTAAGCTAGGAGAAAAACAGACTTTGTTAGAGTGCTTTCTTCTCACTGGGACTAGGGCTTCAGACATTTGAAAGAGGAAAGTTGAAGGTGTCTTCTTGAGCTCGGATCAATTCAATGTCATTGTACAAATCTTAACTTGAAACATTTTTTGTTTGTTTGACACAGTAATATCACACACAAGTTTGGAAAAGTGATTCCCGAACATGGCAGTATATGGCAGATATCCACTGCCTTTGGATAATGAACCACAGGTTGAATACACTTTCCTAGTTTATGAACATAGATGAGGGCGAGGTTTCAGGACAATTCTCAGATATGCCGCCCTCACTGATTATGTTCCCCTTCTTGGGATTTACAGACAATAGGAACTCTCCATTAACGTATATCTGTTATATGACAATAAAATGGCTCTTGCTTGATCTGAGTCAATAGATGAAAACCAAGTATTCATGGACTTCCCTGGCAGTCCAGTGGTTAAGCCATCACCTTCCAATTCAGAGGGTGTAGGTTCAATTATACCCTGGAGCCAAAAAACCAAAACATAAAACAGAAGCAATATAACAAACTCAGTAAAGACTTTAAAAATGGTCCACATTACAGGCAGGGCCCTGACCTGGGGGAGCCTGGTGTGGCCTGCACCACATTGCTCAGAATTCCCTTCTGCAGGCAGAGGAACAAATCATGTTTGTCTACCTATTTTAACTTTGTCAGTTTTGCCTCTTACTGAAAAAAGTAGTGTCAATGAGTTTTGATAATCATTTATTGGAACCTATCAAAGATCATTTTATTTAAAAAATATTGCATGTGCATTTTAGAAATTTTTGAAAATAAAGGTTTATAAAAGAAAAAAAAATCTTTAGAAAGGAAAAAAAAAAAGGGAAACCAAATATTCAGCATCCATAATTGGAATTAGAGGCAAGTACTTCTACTAAAAAATGTCATAAAATTATAAAATTCAGGACAGGGGCGGTGATGGTGGAGAAAAAGACACAATACATTGCAAGAGATAAGACAGAGGGAAAATTCCTAAGACTTAATAATTGGAGTTCAATTGTTTTTCAACAAATGAAAGGAGGGAACCAGAAGTGCCTGAGGTCTGGCCTCAGGCTGATGGGGAAAATTCAGGGACTATGGACAGAAGTCGTAGAAGGCAATATCACCCCACTCCAGTACTCTAGCCGGGAAAATCCCATGGACAGAGGAGCCTGGTAGGCTATACAGTCCATGGGGTTGTGAAGAGTCAGACACGACTGAGTGACTTCACTTTCACTTTTCACTTTCATGCATTGGAGAAGGAAATGGCAACCCACTCCAGTGTTCTTCCCTGGAGAATCCCAGGGACGGCAGGGCCTGGTGGGCTGCCGTCTATGGGGTCGCACAGAGTCGGACACAACTGAAGCGACTTAGCAGCATGGACAGAAGTAAGGCGGATGGGAGGTGAGGCGACATTACACACCACGTGTGCTCTTCTCAGCAATACCAAGTCAGTGTAAATGACACCCAATTCATTTTCTGTCCCTTACTGTGTGTAGAACCACTGGAGAGGACACAGGAGGAAAGAGAATGATGTACAGAACAGGGCTTCTACCCTGAAGAAGTTAGAAAGGAGCTGAGAGCACAAGCCTGGTGAGACAGCTTGGGCATATCCTAAGCCAGCCTATCTATAATAAGCTAAGTTGAAAAATGAAGGAGAAAATGTACAATATGTACTTGATATGCACAACCTCATTTATATTTCACAAGTACTATACGTAATTGTTCTTAGTCACCGAGTTGTGTCTGACTCCACGACCCCATGGACTGTAGCCCGTCAGGCTCCTCTGTTCATGGGATTTCCCAGGCAAAACTATTGGAGCCAGTTGCCATTTCTTCCTCCCAGGGACCTTTCTGACCCAGAGAATGAACCTGCATCTCCTGCTTGGCGAACAGTTTCTTTACTACTGAGCCACTGCTGCTGCTGCTGCTGCTGCTAAGTCACTTCAGTCGTGTCCAACTCTGTGCGACCCCATAGACGGCAGCCCACCAGGCTCCCCCGTCCCTGGGATTCTCCAGGCAAGAACACTGGAGTGGGTTGCCATTTCCTTCTCCAATGCATGAAAGTGAAAAGTGAAAGGAAAGTCGCTCAGTCGTGTCTGACTCTTCGCGACCCCATGGACTGCAGCCTACCAGGCTCCTCTGTCCATGGGATTTTCCAGGCAAGAGTACTGGAGTGGGGTGCCATTGCCTTCTCCGACTGAGCCACTAGGGAAGCCCAAATACTCTGGGAGATAGCTATAAGTATAAGGAGGGTGAGACTCATATAATTTAAGCGACTTATTGTCTTCATCCTTTTAGGGTGCCATAACAAAACATAGACTGGGAGGCTTATCAACAACAAATACCCACCAGTGATGGTTCTGGAGATTGTGAAGTCCAAGGTTAAGGTAGATTTGGTGTCTGGTGAGACACAGTCCCTGGTTCATAGATTTCCATCTTCTCTTTGTGTCCTCAGGTGGCAGAATGGAACAAGGAAGTTCTCTTTTCTAAAGGCACTAATTCGATTCACAAGGGCTCCACCCTCACAACCTAATCATCTCCCAAAGGCCCCACCTCCAAATAACATCACATTGGGGAAATAGGTTTTACCATATGCATTTGGAGAGGACACAAATATTCAGGCTATAGAACATACCTTTTAACATGTAGTTAGTAAATGTCAGAGTCAGGATTCAAACCAAAAGAAAGTCAGACTCTGGAGCCTTACCTTTCACTTACTATTTTCATTGTTTATCACCAAAGGATGTCAGGGATAAGGTTTTATTCTTCAGGATGAGAACTTGATTGTGCTAATTTTGGAGTAAGCATTCTCACTTATATACTATGTATTTTTCTCATTCAGGTGAATCCCTCTAGCCAAGAAAATGTTCAATTAGAAAAATCCATGGGCAGCTGCAGAAAACTAGAAAAGCTCTGTCCCAGGGAAGGAGTGAAGACTCTCACTCTGGTCCACAGATGCACACCTTCTCCACCAGGGAATAAGTCCCATGGAAGAGATGTTTTCATGCTTCACTCTACCCCAGCTTTATGACAGCATCTGAAACATAGTAGCTGCTCAGTAAATATGTGTAAATCAAATGAATGAATGTGGAGAAACTAGAGAGGGAAAAGAGGATTCAAAATAAACCTGCCTGTTCTGACTTTGCTTTCTCCCCAATGTCTCCATCGCATGTCATCAGTTCAGAAACCTGGTCGATTGAAGAGTTGCCCAATAGTGAAATCCATGAGCTTGCAGAGGACGATTTTCCACACACACATGAGGCCACCTCAGGACACCCAGTGTGGCCTCACATTGCCCTGAGGCTGGCCTTGCCCCAGGCACAGTGAAGCCAGCCTTGAGTTTTTGGAAGCTCTGGAAATAGCATCCATAATTCTTGGATCTGAGCCATCACAGTTTCTCTCCACTGGATCAAATTCCCTAGTAGAGAACTAATACAGCAGCTCCAATGCTCCCAAATCCTACTTTCAAATGCATATGCTCCACTGAATAATTTGCTTCAGATTTCCAAAAGAAATGCCCCTTAGAAAATGTGACACATTTTTGCTCCTGTTGTCCTTGCTAAATAGGTTTCTTTGTAGGTAACAACCAAATTTCCTATTCAGTTTTTAGCTGCTCTGCCCAAGAGGAAATATAAAGTCACAGCAAGCCAAAATTCCAGCTGTAAAACCTACTCTCTGACATTGTACATAAGGAGTCACTTAATAAGTGCTTATTGCTTAATGGTGATGGCGATTTATATTTTGGCATGGACCAAAATGAACTGAGCAGTGTCTGACTCCCTCATGCATACCATGACATGGCATTCCTTTTTTGTACCTGGCCACAGATGCCCACAGGAAATATAAATGCAATAACTTGATCTCTTTGTATTGAAGATGCAAAACTCCTTCATAATAAATGTTTTCTTTTATGTCAATACCAAAAAATAGCCTAGGCTACAGATTCATACAGGGAGTAACTGAAATTCTAGTGTGTGAAGAATCGGGTTGTTTACTTAATGATGGATTAAAAAAAAAATACTGACCTAACCTCACTATTAAAACTTGTCACAGAGTGTCAAATTTCCTTGAAAATTAATTTTTAAAGGCTTTATTATTTCAAAATTTTATTTATTTATTTTTATAGCTTCTTCAATACAGGCTGTCTTTTTAAAAACTTTTTATTTAGCATATGTTTTTAGCTGTGCTGGGTCTTTACTGCATGGGCTTTTCTCTAGTTGCAAGGGCTACTCTCTAGTTGTGGTGTGTGGATTCTCATTGTGGTGGCTTTTCTTGTTGTGGAGGACAGATTCTAGGGCATGCAGGCTGAGTAGCTGTGGCTCACAGGCTTGGTTATTCCATGGCATGTGGGATCTACCTGGACCAGGGATTGAAACCATGTCCCCTGCATTGGCAGGCAGATTCTTATCCCCTGAGTTGCCAGGAAAGTCTGAGAATTCATTTAATGATGTCCTTCTCCTGACTGTTTAGAGAAAAATTCTCATACTTTGGGAGTCAGACAAAACATGAAGAATTAGCTTCCTGGACTTTAGTTTCTAAATGACACAGACCAAGGGAAATACATATGCTGGGATTCATAATGTAAACTACTAATAGTGATTAAAGAATAATGTTACACTGATTATAAACCAAGATTAAATTAGCTTAAATTTAGCTTAAACTCAGATATTCTGATGGCATTCACTGTTCTTCCACAGAGGTGCAAAAATTCAACTCATGTCCAATCCATCCCTCCATCCCATGCCGGTTGAAGTCATCATCTCATCTGATGCAGAACCACATGTACAAGACATATGTTCTGCTCCAGGTGTTCAGGAATTCCGGGACTCCTGATGAAATATGAAGGCAGTCCTCCCTTACTCCTTCCTCTCACCTTTCTTCCTTCCTTCTTCCATTTTTATGGGGAACCTACTTGCTATAAGCCCAAACTGTTTACTGCCAGGGATTCAAAGAGAAATAAGAAATCTCCCTTGCCCTGACTACATTCATAATCACAGAAAACTGACAAGGGAAGAGATAATGGCAATAAAAGTGTGTAGGGCTGACGTTTGAACTGAATACTTCAGGAGTTCAAGGAAAAGGGCTACTTATTTAAGGAAAAGACTGTGGGGTTTTGTGATTTTCAGGGAAAGGGTTCTACAGTCAGCATGAGCCATTGTTCAGTCCTTGGCTAAGGTGATGATGTCCATAATGACCAAGACTGTCAAGGCAGCTCTCATTTTAATAGAGCACAAAAGAGAGAATGCTATGTTGTTATAAATCTACTTTTTTTGTAAAGCTAGTTCTATTTGAGATATAATTTATAAACCATGCATTTCACTCAAAGTTTCTAATTCAATGGTTTTTATTCAGATATGTACAAATTTTGCCATCAACAATTTTAAAGCGTTTTCATCAATTTCCCCATCTCCTCTCCCTCCCATTCCTAAGCAACTGTGAATCCATTTTGCCTTTATAGATTTCACTGCTCTGAACATTTCATACTAATGGAATCATATGCTATATGGCCTTTTATGACTGTCTTCTTTTACTTAGCATGTTTTCAGGGTTTATCTATGTTATAGCATGCAACATCACTTTATTTGGCCAAATATGAATATATTTTGTTTACTCATTGGCTGATGGACAATTGTTTCTGTTTCCACATAAATCTACTTCTGACCATGACCTTTGGGTAGGGAAGTCAACCAAGAAATAAAACTAGCCACATGATGCTCTTGTGTTATCAAACATCCAGCCTACAGAGCTACAAATCTCCCAATCCAGGACAGAATAAACACTATTTAAAACACGCTGTTTAATATATCACCTTCTGAAATACAAAGAAAGCATTTTTAACCAATCTAAGAAATATTAGAAAGCAATTTATGCACAAGTAGATTACTTAAATATTTTTAGTTTTAATGCCTTTTCAAGGTCACGGTGCATCTTAAAATGAGGAAAGATGGAATAAGAGTGGTTAATAGCTAGAAGAGAATCTTTTATTAATCTTTGTTTCATGACATGGAAGCTACTGTCACTACCACAACCCACTGAGTGCTCCTCATGGGTTATAAGTTGCCCCTTTTGGGGAAGCACTCCTCCACACTGGAGACAATTAACTATCACTAGAGATGTAGGAGATTGGAGGAGAGTAGACAGACCAAGCATCAAGAAACATAGTCTTGGACTTCCCTAGTGGCTCAGTGGTAAAAAATCTGCCTGCCAATGCAGGAGACAAGAGTTCTATCCCTGATCCGGGAAGATCCCACATGCCATAGAGCAAATAAGCCCGTGGGCCATAACTATTGAGCTTGCTCTTTAGAGCCTGGGAGCCACAAACGTTGAGCCCAGGTGCCACAACTCCCGAAGACTGTGTGCCCTAGAGCCTGTGCTCTGCAACAAGAGAAGCCACCGAAGTGAGAAGCCCGTGCACTGCAACTGTTAATAGAGAGTAGCCCATGCTCACCGCAACTAGAGAGAAGCCTCTGTAGCAAAGAAGACCCAGGACAGCTAAAAATAAACAAATAAATAATTTTTTTAAAAAATGCTAAAAAAACCCCACATAGTTTCAACACCTGTCCCAGTTCTTAGCTCTGTACTCTTGGGCAGGTCACTTACTGGCCTGTACTTTGAGTCTCTCATCTGTTTAATGTACTACTGTCATCTAGCCTGTTTGTTTCACAAATATGCAACCAGTGTGATGCAATTATGCTCCTTTCTTATCAGGGAAGGGAGAAAATGCCAACTTGAATTTTATACTTGAATTTATCTTTGACTCCTAAGGCCATCCTTTCTCCACACTCTGATAAAATTCAACATTATATTTTAAATCTAGTGACCATCTCCAAGATATGTATGTATTCTTGTCTGTACCCTAAATAACTTTACATATCTCTATCCCTGGACCTGCCCCACAATTTACTTGTTCCCTCTCTCCAACTCTGATGAGATCTTGAAAACAGGATTTAGTCTTATTCATTTATTCATCTCCTGTGTCTATCAAAAAGTGTTATTTGGCTTGGGCTGAGCAAATATTTTCTAAATGAACAAAAGTTTTATTAAACAGGTGAATAAATATTGTCAGTTACTAATGAATATGAATGACTCTTCCTGTATATATATATATATATATACACTCTTATGGTAACATTCTCAAAATATAGCCCATAAAATAAAAATATCATATGAAACAGCAGAACAGAAAGGGCCAGAAAAATACTGTGATATGTCATTCCATTTCCAGCAAACTTCAAGAAATACAAGCTCTTCATCATTTGGGTAACCAGAGGTAGATAATGGTCTAATCTCAGCCAAACAGTGCTATTAAAAACACAAAAAGCTAAAGTTCATGTACATTCCAGTTTCCCTTGTGATTCCAATTAAGATCACATCAAGTAAGTGAACTTAGCATTTTGCATCATGGAGCTTTTGAGAACTGTATAAAATTCAAGTTGGCATTTCCTCCCTTCCTTGATAAGCAAGGAACATGATTGCATCACACTGATTGCATATTTAGCTCTCAAAGCAGCTGTATAAACATTATAAGCAATATAGCAAAACAGAAAGGGAAAAAAACCCAAAAAACAGCATGTAGAGCGTAAAATCAAAAGACACACTTCTGAAACAGAGCATGCTATAGGCAGTTGATTCTGAGAGATGATTCAGAAATACACACCCATTAGAGGAGTGGGCACTGCAGAAGAGAATGAGATGATTACAAATCTCTTCCCCACTCCAAAATTCTAAAGTCATAATCTTTGCTCAAAGACCCTTAAGTGAACTTCCTCAATGACAGATTTCCCCAATGTCAGGCTGCCCAGGGCAGTGATTCCAGGATGGGAGTATGGGAGGGGGATGGGCAACTTCCTGTTAGACATCAGATTTCAAACAGGAGGTCAGATTTCTTTCACCATTTTCCTTCATTTAGAAAATCTCACAAAATGGCCAGATGACCTCCAGAATAACCTGGCATAACTTTCTAGGGCTGGCAGATCACAAATGATAACTGCATTGGCAGCTGAAAAGAGTTTTCAGGCTATGGAGTCTTTTTATCAGAATTAAAATGCTGGTTCACATCAGACTCATTTGCATGACCTTGAGTAAATTATTTAACCTCTCAGTGCCTTGTTTCCACTTTAATAAACCAGGGGATATAAGTGTAACTCCATGATAGAGTTGATTTGAGAATTAAATGCAAATCTAATGTATCTAAAGCACATTAAGACCACAATACCCCTCAATAAATGATAGCTGCCATTGCTTCTGTTTTCACATGTGTGTGTTAGGTTGTGTCCAATCTCTGTGAACCCATGGACTGCAGCACACCA
This sequence comes from Oryx dammah, assembly GCF_014754425.2. Classification (NCBI taxonomy): domain Eukaryota; kingdom Metazoa; phylum Chordata; class Mammalia; order Artiodactyla; family Bovidae; genus Oryx; species Oryx dammah. The sequence continues at coordinate 55,390,902 of NW_024070205.1, forward strand.
GCCTTCCCTGTCCTTCACTATCTCCTAGAGTTTGCTCAGACTCATGTCCAACAGTTTTCATATGTTGCAGTTGCTGTTCTAATGAGATTGATCTGTGTGGCATCTGGGCTGGGGGTGCTCCCAGCAACAAAACCTGTCCCTGAACTGATCTCTCCACTCTCTAACGCTGCTGGGAGATCCTTAAAATTACAGGCAGGGCCTCAACAGTCTCCTCTCTAGGCAAATAAAATCCATCTTCTGCTTGAAATAAATGGTGGTTGGGTTTCCAGAATATACAAGAATCTGCCTTAAAATGCCCATGCTGCTGCTGCTAAGCCGCTTCAGTCATGTCCGACTCTGTGCGACCCCATACTGTGACTAAAAATGATAACACTTATGGTAGAAAAAAGATAGAAGATCAAATAGTAGGAAAAGCTAGAGAGAATTTGGCATTTCAACTACCCTTTGGGTTAAATTGGCTTTTATAAGCTAGTCCACAAACCTGCATACAATCACTACTCTGCAGTCTAAGAGTTGATTTGCAACTGGAATGTGCTTTGTTTACGTCTAGGGGGTCTTAATGCAGTAGGGTGGGCAGGATAAAGAGGACCTCTCCATTTTAGAGAGAAAGCAACTGAGGCTCAGGGAGGATGTTAACTTTGACAAGGCAGATGAACACACCAATATTCATGGGTCAGGCAAGCTCAAGGCGATTGCAGGCCTGAGATAAGGGAGTAGTTCATGGCTGCTGGTAAACCCTTCACTGCTCTTCTAGGATGGCCCCCACTCCTGACTCTCTCTTCTCTGTGATGTTATATTCCCAGTTCCCTCATCTAAAGATTACAAGAGAATGGAAGACATCCACTGCAGTGTTCACTATGGTTTTCTCTGAGAAATTGGGTAATTGGTGCTAATAATTTTCTTCTTTGTGCTCTTCTATTTTTTCCAAATGTTCTGCAATTAATACCTTATAGGAGAGAGTAAGCACATTATAATTTTTTTTAATGATTTTTAAAACTCTGTTCAAAATTTCACAACGCCCTTATAAACAAACTCCATTTATCTCTAACCACTCCACTCACTCAGAGCTCACGAACTTGGCTTTTCGCATACTCTTTCTTTTCCATTTCTGTTCTTTCCTTCCTTCCTCTTTCCCTTCTTCCTCTTTTCCTACACCCTCTTTTTTACCCTTTAACTTCATATTATATAAAAGCATCTGTGCCAAGGGATTTAAAAATCACTCAAGTGGTAAAGAAAACATTCTAGTTGTTAATAATTCAAACAACATCAAGGTTTATGGAGTAAAAGCTAAAATACTCTTTCACAACTTCTCTCCTCAAATTTCATCTTGTCTATCTATCTATAACCTGTAACTATTACATTTGGTACATATTTTAAATTTTTCACATGTAAATTTTTTCATATTATATGTGTATTTGACTATATATTTGTATACATGCATATTGCTGGGATTCTTTTAGCAAATAAACTCAAAAATCTTTTTTTCCTCCTGCAAAATAATTGTGATTATTGCCTTGGGATGCCAGTGTTTGCCTATGAGTCAAGGGCTTGTGGGTAAGATGGACCAGTTGGAAGGGCCATCTTTAAGAGTATCCTTGTCTGAAGGCCATGGGCCATGGTGACCTTCACACAACCTCAGCCCCAGTCCAGGTTTCACCACATGGCCGCACGTACAGTAGCATCAGAAATGAACTGTTGACTGTTGAGCTTCCTGATGACAGGTGCAAGTGCTGTGTAGAACACATGCACCCTCTAAAAATAGCATCAAGAAGGAAAGGGTCTCATGTCCAGTCCTCTGGGTGGCCTATGATAAAATGTTCACCCCGTTAACACTGAGTGGAAACAACACTATTTCACCATATCACCTGTGTCCACACTGACAGTTTTAATGAGTTCTGAGAAACTGGCTTGTTGGTTTGATCAAAGTGATGCATTGAGACTCTCTTAAAAAAGCCCAATCACAAGAAATTGAAAGAAAAAGTGAGAAGACTGAATATGTTTTGCAGGATGAGATCTGGAGAAGAAAATGGCTATCCTCTCCAGTTTTCTTGCCTGGAAAATCCCATGGACAGAGGAGCCTGGGGCGGTGGCGGGGGGAGGGCGTCCATGGGGGTCACAAAAGAGTCAGACATGACTAAGCACACACATGCAGGATGAGATCTGATTCTCTCAATTTTCTGTAGCAAGTTTTGCCTGCAATCCTCTCTTGTCTTACCAGGTGACACAGTTGGTAAAGAATCTGCCTGCAGTGCGGAAGAACTGGGTTCGATCCCTGGGTCAGGAAGATCCCTTGGAGTAGGAAATGGCAACCCATTCCAGTATTCTTGCCTTGAAAATCCCATGGACAGAGGAGCCTGGTGGACTACAGTCCATTGGGTTGCAAAGAGTTGGACGTAACTGCGTAACTAATACTTTTCATCCTTTGCTGCTGCTGCTGCTAAGTCGCTTCAGTTGTGTCCGACTCTGTGCGACCCCAGAGACGGCAGCCCACCAGGCTCCCCCATCCCTGGGATTCTCCAGGCAAGAATACTGGAGTGGGTTGCCATTTCCCTCTCCAATGCATGAAAGTGAAAAGTGAAAGTGAAGTCGCTAAACTTTTGCAAACATAAAGGATTCTTTCCTACCATTTGGAAAGTTGTGATGAAAGAAAACCCTAGACTCCTGCTTCGTGCATCCCATTCCCATGACAAAACAGATGAGAAGAATGCTTCTAGAGGAGCTGATGGAAGGGATAGATTCTAGAACCAGAACCACTAATCCAGAAGTCATGTTTCCTGTCTATGTTGAGGTAAGTACCTCACTTTGGCTGCATTTAAGGAAAACATGAGTAGAGAGTAGTCACTCGAAAAAGATGTTCATCTGTCAAGGGTTTATTTAGCTGACTACCTGTTGTGTTAGCTCTGTTATGTTGGGCAGTTTGGGAGGGTCCATCATGGTCCTTAACATAAAATAATACTCAGGTGACAAATGATGAATTATACTGGTGGCTTCTTCCCTTGGGCACATTCCAACAAATCTTCTCCATGCCTAATCCAAGTCAGACCTAATATGACATTATGACGGCAGCATTATTATTATTTTTACAGCACTGTGAAGCATGCAGCATCTTAGTTCCCTGATCAGGGTTTGCACCTGTGCCCCTTAGAGGGGAAGCATGGAGTCTCAACCATGGGACAGCCAGGAAAGTCCTACCAGCCTTATTTTTACTACTACTAAAAGCACAGAAAAGAGAAACTGTTGGGCAGAATGAAAGTTTGATCCTTGGTCGTCAATTGAGAATTGAAAACTATGAATGTTAAAGGTAAATTTCACTTTAATAATTTCAAATGCCTTGGTGGCAGTGATTTAATCACCAAGTCATGTCTGACTCTTGCAGCCCCATGGACTGTAGCCACCAGGCTCCTCTGACCATGGGATTTCAAAGGCCAGATTATTGGAGTGAGTTAACATTTCCTTCTCCAGAGGATCTTCCCAGCTCAGGGAAGGGCATCTTCCTGACCCAGGTATTGAACCTGGATTGGATGTAGGTATATACCTTAATCTCTTAGAAGACTAGTTAGTGGCTTCCCTGTGAAAGGGCACTTCTTTATATCAGTTTGTTTGCAGGAAAAAGCCATCTATCTACTTGAGAAGAAACTATGTTAGGTTGGAAGAAGTTGGAAGAGTCTGGACTAGCACAAAGAGGCAGATTTTAGGCATGAGCTACACCATAAAGTATCCACTTCTGAATTCTATCTCATCAGAGTTCTACCATTTTAGCAATATTTATTCAGTCACACTGGCTAGTAATTTTTTCTAGTTGTTACACATGTTTATGTCTTGTCTCTCCAGTGAACTTCTAAGTTCCCTGAGGACAGGCGCTATGCCTATTTGCATTTCAGTGATCTCTTACACAGTGTTTGATATCCAGTCCTCCTAGGGTTGGCTTGGCTGTCAGTTGCTGAGAAGCACGTGAGCCAGTGTGAGGAGTGGACACACATACAAGTGTGACATGAGCATGCACATGCCTCCCAGCCCTCACCAGGCCCTTTGCCCAGCCCTCCGGAGCTGCTCTGTGACCCCATGGGAGGACAGCACTCTTTGATGGGAGAGCAGCCCCCCATGATCTGCGTACACTCTGTCCAGTCTGTGACCTGGGCCTCCAAACTTTCCAATTCACTTTCCAAGTCACTGTCAGTTCCCTGCATGGGGAATGTCTTCCGGCTGGGAGCACCTGGACCGGGGCCCACATTCCTGGATGCCGTAGTTACTACTTGGCCATCGGCAGGGGGAGCTTGGGTGCCTGCAACATCTGGGCTGCCTTTGGATGAAAACGACTCCATCCTGTGCCTAGCCTCCCTCATGTGACCTCTCGGTGGGGCAGGCCAGGTCACCGGTGAACTGGAACTATTTTTGAGAAGGCTGTTGGCACAAAGTCTCCTCCTCCACTGCCCAAGTAGCCCACAGTCTCCATTCTCCATGCCAAGACTGAGTAGAGCATTGAAATTAGAGCAAGAGAGGAAGCAAGGCCATAGTGGAGAGGGAGAATTTGCAAAATGGCTTGGTAGGAGTCTGGAGCCTGGGATTGTCTATTCCTCACCCTCCTACTAATTCTGAGTGTCCTCAGAGAACTCAGTCTGCCCCTGTAACATGCAATGGGACAACTGCTTTTGCCTACTTCACCAGAAAGTGGGGGAAACACTTAGAATACTGCACAGATAGAAGTGCTTCCTATAGTAAATTTACTAGAATTCATTCAATATAAAGGAGACTCTCAGCTACTCTCAATATAGAGCTACTCTCAGTAGGTGTTGGGCATGGAGCATTTCTTCATTCTCCACTCGTTTTGTATGGTGGTTGAAATGTTCTGAGTTGTATCTGTACGTATTGACTCCTTGTATGTGACTACAGCACCGAATGAGAGAAAGAGAGAATCATCTCCTTGTTTTTCAGAATCTGCGTGTAGAAAGGTGAAGTAACCTACCCAGGACCACAGAGGAAGTTCACAACAGGGACAGGGCTGGATCTCAGAAGATAATCAGTGTTATTTCCTTAGACCCTTTTGCTTTTTGAAGGCATGAATCCATTTTAATTTCAGATAGTCATTAGTTACTGCTCAGGGTAACTGCTTTTCTCTCCTTTAGCCACATGGAAGCCAATATACTGCCTGCTCCTCATGTAGTTGTGAGAACTGTGATTAATTCTAGGCAGAAAGCTTCAAGAGGCAGTGCATAATTTACTGAACTCTTCTGCTGACTGCCCAAGCCAAAAATGCTTTAGATCCTTAAGGCTCTCTATCAACCTAAGATGACCATGTAGTAAGAGCAAGACATAAACCTTTGTCACTTGAAGCCACTGACCTTTTGGAGTGGTTAGTTGCTGCAGCAAAACCTAACTTCCCCTGACTGATGCAGTATCACGAAATGAATTTCAAAGTCTCAGAACATGACAGCATCAGTTAAAAAAAATTTTTTTTATTAGAAAGTTCCCAAGAGATAATTTTACTTGAAGAAGTTGAGGGCCAGTTTCCCTGGCCCAACCCCTACCCAGAATTCTTTCTATTTTAGTGTACCTTAGAGTGTATTTAGTTTCAAGAGAATTCTGAGACGTGGCTCTCTTTAAGATATTACCAGGTGGTCTTTTACTTACCACTTGAATAACTACTTGAAAACCTCTAGTAATGGGGAAGTTGTCACACTTCCAAAATATTTCCCTTCTTTTTCTTTTCAGCGATCAGTGGTAAAAAGTTTTTCTTTAGCTAAATCAACATTTTCATGTAATGTATATTCACTTGCCCCTGTTCTTTCCTCCAGAGCCACAGAGAACATGTGTCATTTTCTGTTTATGTAATCCTTCTAAATAATTTAAACAGCATGAACTCTCTAAATTACTCCTCCATGTTGAACACTCCCCAGTTCCTTTGCTCATTTCTTATGTTGAATCTTTGATTATTCTATCTTTTTTATTAGGACAAATGCAGTCTGTGAATATACTGTTAAAAATATGGCACCCAGGAGTGCACATAGCACTATTGAAGTGTGACATAATTTAAATTAGGAGTTTGGGATTAATATGTACACGCCACTATATGTAAAATAGATAGCAAGTACCTACTGTGTATCACAGGGAACTATATTCAATATCTCATAATAACCTATAATAGAAAAGAATCTGAAAAATTACATATATAATTGAATCACTTTGCTGTACACCAGAAAGCAAAATAACATTGCAAATTAACTATTTGGTTGTTGTTATTGTTTAGTCCCTAAGTTGTGTCCAACTCTGTGTGATCCCATAGACTGCAGCACCCCAGGCTTCCTTATCCTTCACTCTCTCCTGGAGTTTGCTCAAACTGATGTTCATTGAGTTGGTGATACCATCCAACTATCTTATCCTCTGTCACCCCCTTTTCTTCCTGCTCTCAATCTTTCCCAGCATCAGGGTCTTTTCCAATGAATCAGTTCTTCTCATAGGGTGGCCAAAGTTCCAGAACTTCAGCTTCAACATCAGTTCTTCCAATTAATATTCAGTGTTGATTTCCTTTAGGATTGGCTGGTTTGATCTCCTTGCAGTCCAAGGGACTCTCAAGAGTCTCCTCCAGCACCACAATGCAAAAGCATCAATTTTTTGGTGCTCAGGCTTCTTTATGGTCCAACATAGCTTTGACTATGTGGACCTTTAACTATATTAACTATAATTTCAATTTTAAAATTGGTTAAAAAAAAAAGAAAGTGTGGCCTAACCCACATGAAATGAAATGGTACAATTATGTTCTGAGTGTGCTGGCTCCATTAAACCTAAAATTAACAAAAACAAAAAGCTCCAACTTAAATTCACCAGTTTTAGATCCTGATTCTTTCATTATGATATTAGCTGACACCTTTAGCTTCCCCAGCTTTAACTACATGCTCTGAAGAAATCATCAATCATTGGTACAAATGTTGAACTGTACGGGGGCAAGATGAATTTCTAAGTGCCACCAATAAAGACATCAGTTGGACAGTAATGATTCTCTAGAGTTCAATCACCAAGTATTTGCATGTTCTTAGTTGTATTACTGCATAACTTGCACTGCCATGTCCAATACACAAGATATGAAAGAATTTATGAATTCTTTGTCAAATTATAGAATATGATGTTTATTCTTTTCCCCTAAACTGTCAGTTCAGTGATAACCTGTCACAAAAGGATATGTAATTAGTTAGCTACCCTCTGTTTTTACTAAAACCACACTGGGTACTAGTGACAGCATCTCTATCTCTAAGTACCATAACCTGTTCTAGAATTCTACTTAGGATTACTAACATGTTTGCTGCTTTATCTATATTTTCCCTCCTTGGATATATTGTGCCTTCAATTACTCAAGATGTGTTCTGTTTCTCCTGTTTTCTTGAAGAAAACAGGCTGTGAGTTAGCAGTGTTATTTATATATGCCCCTTGAGTACCCTGAGATAAAATTTGTTATAACCAAAAGAGACATAAAAGCACCAAGAGCAGATTGTATTTTCTTAGAATTTTTTTTCACTTGTTCTACTGGTATTTGCTTTATACATTCTTGTCTGAAAAATTGTCATATCAGAAAAGACAAATATGCATTAGGAATTTGAGATTAAGAGTTTATAATCTAGTGAACTCAAGAACCTAGGGTTTCTGCTTTTGTGGGGGGGCATAAATTTGCATGCACAATTTTTGTGAATGTTGACTGTCTGCTGCTACTCTCTTCTTCCTTTGGCCCTTCCCCACTTGTTTTTCCCACTTCCTCTCCCATAAACCTTTTTCCATCTTTGATCTATAGCTTAATAAGATTCTCCCCTGGCAGCACAGATGGTAAGGAATCTGCAATGCAGGAGACCTGAGTTCGATTCCTGGGTTAGGATGATCCCCCGGAGAAGGGAATGGCTACTCACTCCAGTATTCTGGCCTAGAGAATTCCATGGACAGGGGAGCCTGCAGGCTATACTCCATGGGATCACAAAGAATTGGACACGACTGAGCAACTTCACTTCACTTCAAGGGTCTATGGCCTTTGATACGTTATTGGAAAAGACATTATCTCTCTTTACCCCTGGTGCTTAACTGACTTCTGTGTATAGTGGGATATTCAATAAATTCGGGCTTAGTAAGCAAATGAGTACTTTAGTGTTATTCTATATTTTCCAAGAAAGGAAGCCACAATTTTACAGTCTTCTCATTTTTATTCATGATTCAAATGCTTCTTTAAAAAAAGAAAGAATCTATATGAGAAAAGAATCTAAAAGAGTGGATATATGCATGTGCATATATATGTGGATATATACATGTGTGTGTGTATATATACATATATAAAACTAATTCACTTCACTATACAGTAGAAAGTAGCACAACACTGTAAGTCAACTATGTTGTTGTTTAGTTGCTAAGTTGTGTTCCAGTCTTTTGTGACCATATGAACTGTAGCCCATCAGACTCCTTGCTCCGTGGAATTTTTCAAGCAAGAATACTGGAGTGAGTTGCCATTTCCTCCTCCAGGGGATCTTCCGGACCCAGGGGTTGAACCTGCATCTCCTGCTTGGGGGTAGATTCTATTCCAATAAAAATTAATTTGAAAGATAGGAAAGGGGGAAAAGAGAGTTCTTCTCTCCTCTGAGCTCTCTTTAAGCTTTACTTTTTCTGACACTACGCCTGTGTGCATGCTGTATTCTTTATTTAAAATAAATTCTACTGCTTTTATGATCTTCTTATCTTTGCTCTTATGAAGTCACATTGACTTCTCAGAATATAATTTGAGTAATTTGAGTAATTCTTCCCTCTCCTTATGGGATAAACTTTACACATAACTAAGTGCCCATCTGTGGCCATTGACAGTAAATCATTCATATCTCCCTTTCCAAGCAGCAGTAGTAGCAAGAAGCATAATTATTGACAACCTCCAGCCCACTCTGCCTTCAGATCCACCCCAGAGTACATGCAGAGGCTGTACTTCCCTCAGGCTGCTCCCAGACAATGCCTGAAATAGTCAGGTTACTCTGGCAATGGTGAGGTTCCTGGAGCTGGGCCACTGAGGCCCATGCCTTATTCCTCTACCAGGCAATTTCTGCAATTTCTACTCTTTTACCAGGAACTTGCCCAGTGACTTTGCTGAGATGTTCTCAAAGCCATCCTACATGATTATCTTTGTACAGCTTAGTTTGATAACTCCACTCCTTAGGGCAATTTTGACCCTTGCTAGTTTCCTTGATGTAATAAGCTGTGATAGAATGAAAGAAAAAAGGTCAGAGTCTCCTAGATCTGGAAGTCCACTGATCCCTTACCTTTCTGGTCTTTGGCTTTCCAGCTTGTCCCTGGGAAGCACATTTAAATACAAGCCAAGTGTTGTATCCATTATAAGAACTGTCTCAGAGAACAGACATGTGCATAAACTGGCAGAAGGTGAAGGGAGATGAACTGGGAGAGTAACGCTGACATATATAACTACATGTATAACACAGACAGCTAGTAGGGAGTGCTGTATAACACAAGGAGCTCAGCTCAGCTCGTGGTGATAACCTAGAGGGGTGGGATGGGGGTGGAGGAGGGAGAACCTAGAAGGAGGGGATATAAATATACATACAGCTGATTCACTTTTGTTCTACAGTAGAAACTAACATGACATTGTAAAGCAATTCAGTTCAGTTGAGTTTAATCGCTCAGTATTGTCCAACTCTTTGCAACCCCATGAATTGCAGCATGCCAGGCCTCCCTGTCCATTACCAACTCCCAGAGTTCACTCAAACTCACATCCATTGAGTCGGTGATGCCATCCAGCCATCTCATCCTCTGTCGTCCCCTTCTCCTCCTGCCCCCAATCCCTCCCAGCATCAGAGTCTTTTCCAATGAGTCAACTCTTCGCATGAGGTGGCCAAGGTACTGGAGTTTCAGCTTCAGCATCAGTCCTTCCAAAGAAATCCCAGGGCTGATCTCCTTTAGGATGGACTGGTTGGATCTCCTTGCAGTCCAAGGGACTCTCAAGAGTCTTCTCCAACACCACAGTTCAAAAGCATCAATTCTTCAGTGCTCAGCTGTCTTCACAGTGATTTTGGAGCCCCCCAAAATAAAGTCTGACACTGTTTCCACTGTTTCCCCATCTATTTCCCATGAAGTGATGGGACCAGATGCCATGATCTTCGTTTTCTGAATGTTGAACTTTAAGCCAACTTTTTCACTCTCTTTTTTCTCTTTCATCAAGAGGCTTTTTAGTTCCTCTTCACTTTCTGCCATAAGGGTGGTGTCATCTGCATATCTGAGGTCATTGATATTTCTCCTGGCAATCTTGATTCCAGCTTGTGCTTCTTCCAGCCCAGCGTTTCTCATGATGTACTCTGCATAGAAGTTAAATAAGCAGGGTGACACTATACAGCCTTGACGTACTCCTTTTCCTATTTGGAACCAGTCTGTTGTTCCATGTCCAGTTCTAATTGTTGCTTCCTGACCTGCATACAGATTTCTCAGGAGGCAGGTCAGGTGGTCTGGTATTCCCATCTCTTTCAGAATTGTCCACAGTTTATTGTGATCCACAAATGCTTTGGCATAATCGATAAAGCAGAAATAGATGTTTTTCTGGAACTCTCTTGCTTTTTCCATGATCCAGCAGATGTTGGCAATTTGATCTCTGCCTTTTCTAAAACCAGCTTGAACATCTGGAAGTTCACGGTTCATGTATTGCTGTCGGCTGGCTTGGAGAATTTTGAGCATTACTTTACTAGTGTGTGAGATGAGTGTAATTGTGCGGTAGTTTGAGCATTCTTTGGCATTGCCTTTCTTTGGGATTGGAATGAAAACTGACCTTTGCCAGTCCTGTGGCCACTGCTGAGTTTTCCAGATTTGCTGACATATTGAGTGCAGCACTTTCACAGCATCATCTTCCAGGATTTGAAATAGCTCAACTGGAATTCCACCATCTCCACTAGCTTTGTTCGTAGTAATGCTTTCTAAGGCCCACTTGACTTCACATTCCAGGATGTCTGGCTCTAGGTGAGTGATCACACCATTGTGATTATCTGGGTCATGAAGATCTTTTTTTGTACAGTTCTTCCATGTATTCTTGCCACCTCTTCTTAATATCTTCTGCTTCTGTTAGGTCCATACCATTTCTGTCCTTTGTCGAGCCCATCTTTGCATGAAATGTCCCGTGGTTTCTCTAACTTTCTTGAAGAGATCTCTAGCTTTTCCCATTCTATTGTTTTCCTCTATTTCTTTGCATTGATTGCTGAGGAAGCCTTTCTTATTTCTCTTTGCTATTCTTTGGAACTCTGCATTCAGATGCTTATATCTTTCACTTTCTCCTTTGCTTTTCACTTCTCTTCTTTTCACAGCTATTTGTAAGGCCTCCTCAGACAGCCATTTCTCTTTTCTGCATTTCTTTTCCATGGGGATGGTCTTGATTCCTGTCTCCTGCAAAATGTCAGGAACCTCAGTCCATAGTTCATCAGGCACTCTATATATCAGATCTAGTCCTTTAAATCTATTTCTCACTTCCACTGTATAATCATAAGGCAATTATACCCCTATAATTAAAAAAAAAGAAATATCAAAAAAAAAAGGCTGTCTCATGTTTTGGGGCAAGGAGGAGTGATTATCTTTTCATTTGTCCTGGGTTGCTACAGTCTTTTTTGTTTAGTTTTCATCAGCAAAACTAATGATACTTGAGAGGATGAAATCTACCACTTTCCTGGTTTATGTCTTTTTTCTTTCCCACCCATTATTTGTGTGGGGAAAACCTGTCAAACCTCAACAGGAAAAGAATTTGGAAAAGAATATGTGATTCAGGATTCTTGCATTTGAATAGACGTACCTGTCTAAAACGTTCCTCAGAGGAGAAGCTAGCTTCTGACATTGACTAAGAGGAGACCAGTCAGCAGCATTTCAGACTCCAGTGCTGTTTGATAAACACGGAATCCTCATTTCTAGGAAAATCAATCTCCAGTGGCTGTGGCAATTAGGATTAAAAAAAAAAAACGACGAAAGAAATCAAAACCCAAGCCACTAGCATTTGAAAAGGCAGGCGCTTTGATTTCTCCATATGACCTTTGAAGCACTGCTTGTTAAGCGGAAATCATCAGAATAGAAGAGGCAAAGTGGTGATAAAACAAAACAATTACTATAAAACATAAAAGCAACTACTGAGTGAGAGTCAATTTCTATAAAGACAAACTCTTATAGTGCTTGTTGTCAGGTTTGGATGTTGATGTGTCATCAAAGATGAATATTCCCAAATGGAGGTGATTATTGTCAATCTAGTTACAAAATCAAAGATACTGTTCCATATTCTGTAAATTTCTGTAACTAATAAGCATGATAGGTGAGATTTTACAGTCTGAGGAGTCCTACAAAGTTTCTGATATCAGTTCATTTCAGAAGCCCTGTGTTCTGTGAGTGACCAAGTTTTGTGGGCTAGTCAGGCCTCCCTCTCTAAACACTATGTTTGTTTTGGTCTCAGAAACAAAATCCCTTCTTGTCTCTACATGTGGGTTTAGAGAATAGAGCCACATATGCAATAAAGCAACTACTTTTCCCTCTCTATAATTTCTCCCTCAGTTTGCTTCCTGGAAATAAGTGGGTATAACTGTCTTTGTCAGACATTGGAAAAATACCAAGAGAGAAGGAATAATTCAAAGCCTATGTTCTGTGATCTGTCTCAGCTGGATACGATACCAAAGGTTTAATTTCCTCACCAAAGACGTGCATGCTATGTATCTCGTATTATTATAAATATATCAGAAGGAGCATATATTGCTATCTAGAATTACATAACCCATGTGGACATATTGGTGATTTTGGCTTTTCTGCCATGCTTCTCACATCAAAAATATTTTCATAGTCTATAACCTGGGGGAAATTCTTCAAGAGATGGGAATACAGACCACCTTACCTGCCTCCTGAGAAACCTGAATGCAGGTCAGGAAGCAACAGTTAGAACCACACATGGAACAATGAACTAGTTCCAAATCGGCAAAGAAGTATGTCAAGGTTGTATATTGTCACCCAGCTTATTTAACTTATATGCAGAATACGTCATTTGAAATGCTGGGCTGGATGAAGTATAGTCTGGAGTCAAGATTGCCAGGAGAAATATCAATAACCTCAGATACACAGATGACACCATCCTTATGACAGGAAGCGAAGAGGAACTAAAGAGCCTCTTGATGAAGGTGAAAGAGGAGAGTGAAAAAAAATGGCTTAAAACTCAACATTCAGAAAACTAAGATCATGGCATCTGGTCCCATCACTTCATGGCAAATAGATGGGGAAACAATAGAAACAATGACAGACTTTATTTTCTTGGACTCCAAAATCACTGTAGATGGTGATTGCAGCCATGAAATTAAAAGAAACTTGCTCCTTGGAAGAAAGGCTATGACAAACCTAGACAGTATATTAAAAAGCAGAGACATTACTTTGCCAACAAAGGTCCAGATAGTCAAAGTTATGGTTTTCCCAATAGTCACGTACGGATGTGAGGATTGGACCATAAAGAAGGCTGAACACCGAAGAATTGATGCTTTTGAGTTGTGGTGTTGAAGAAGACTCTTGAGAGTCCCTTGGACTAAAAGGAGATCAAACCAGTTAATCCTAAAGGAAATCGATCCTGAATATTCATTGAAAGGACTGATGCTGAAGCTGAAACTCCAATAATTTGATGACCTGATGTGAAGAGCAAAGTCATTAGAAAAGACCCTGATGCTGGGAAAGACTGAAGGCAGGAGGAGACGGAGAAGACAGAGAATAAGATGGTTGTATGGCATCACTGACTCAATGGACATGAGTTTGGGCAAGCTCTGGGAGATGGTGAAGGGCAGGGAAGCCTGGCATGCTGGAGTCCATGGTGTCACAAAGGGTTGGACATGACTGAGCAACTGAATAACAACAACCTGGGAACAACAACAACAACCTGGGGGACTGACTTCTGGAGACTACTTTCTTTCTGGAAAAGCAAATATAGCTTAAAAGAAGTCTGATAATAAACAGAAAGGTCAAGTAGAAAATCATTTTGACCTCTATATATGATGAGAGAGTAACCTACTGTGTGTGGGGACAGTCACAAAAATGCAAGAATGAGTTGTTCAAAAAGTGATCGGCAAGCAGCACTTAAGTGACTGTGATATTAAAGAGTAAGACCGAAATGACACAGAACTGGGAGATCCTTTCCTGAGTTTTGCCTCCATCTACCTCCTCTGTTCCCCAATTGTCATTTCATTCAGCCTTGTCTTAAACGTCACTTACCTAGGAAACCCCTCCTGACTAGTCCTGCCCCCATGGTGATTACTCACTTACCCATTTCTGTTTAGTACCTATTCAGTGTTTGGTCCTGGATCATTACATCCTTGCTCAATGAATAATTTCCCTCATTATTTCAGGTAGATAATATTGTTTGTGGAGGTAGTATAGATGTAGCAGTAGTATAAATCACTGAAAATTTAGAGGGGGGAAAAATAAAAATAAAATAATAAACTTGCAAGTGGAGATCTAAGGGGTCTATTTTTCTTGGCTCTCTTTCCTTCTCAGTTTCATCCTCTTTTGTGTTTAGTAATTAATAGATGAAAAATAAGCACCTGGTCATAAGTAAGTATGTGAGCTGCCTGGAACCCAGCACCTAGTCCTTGCTCCTCCATGAGTGGTCTGAGGACCATTAAGAGGATATCACCTAGTAGTTTCTTAGAAATGCAGACTCCAGGACTGAACTATGATCTGCATTATTAGGAAATCTTTGGTGAGTTAAAGCATATTACAGCTAGAGAAGCACTCGCCTAGAAGACATTCACTTTCCAAGTCCATCTCTAGCATCTACTGTTATATATCACTTAACTGATGTTAACCATGATACCTTGGTTTGTATGCTATCCAGTTTTTAAAGCCATGTAGAACTTGAGTCAGAGAAGGCAATGGCACCCCACTCCAGTACTCTTGCCTGAAAATCCCATGCATGGAGGAGCCTGGTAGGCACGACTGAGCGACTTCACTTTCACTTTTCACTTTCATGCATTGGAGAAGGAAATGGCCATCCACTCCAGTATTCTTGCCTGGAGAATCCCAGGGACAGAGGAGCCTAGTGGGCTGCCGTCTATGGGGTTGCACAGAGTCGGATACGACTGAAGCGACTTAGCAGCAGCAGCAGCAGAACTTCAGTGTATCCCACACATTTTATTGTACCTAGGGCTGTTCAGTATTACTTCAGGGATGTTAATTTTATATGCTCAAGCAGACTATAAGTTCCTTGAGGGCAGTTTCTATTCTTTGTGTCTCTAAAATCCTGCTGGTACCATGCCCGTTGTGACACTCATTAAGTAGTAACAGCTAAAACTTGAGAAGTGACTACATGCTGAATATTTATTAAGCACTCACACATTATCACATTAAATACAATACCTCTGTGAAGTAGCTGCTATTTATCTTTTTTACAATGAGAGAACCAAGGCCTTAAAGAAGTTACTAAATTGTTGACTGAAACTTAAATCCACCTCTGTTTGACTCAAAAGTCTGCGATTTTACAATAGTTATTTTGTTCACTGATGGGTTGATGACTAAACAAATGTGTCTGATGTTAACCCGACACAGTGGATCCGAAAGCTGCTTTCATCCAGCCTGGATGCTGTCCCGATAGAAATATTTCTCAAGGGAAAAGACGCAATCTCTCCCCAGTCTAATCTCCCCATCTTTTCTACATCCTTTCTGCCTCAGTTTTCTCCCTGCTGCTCTATTTATTCACGCCCTTCTCCTCTCTGGTCTCTCCTTTTGGTTTAAGACTCCAGTCTATGTCCTCACCTTGCACCATCAGTCCTCCAAGGACAGCATTTGGCCTGGCCTGGCCGAGGGGCACTGCACCAGGAGCTTTTTCAGGTCACAGACTGGGCTTTCTCCGCCCGAATGGATGTGTTTGCAGAATGGAAGGATGACCTTTCCTTGCCGAACACCCAGAGGGCCAATCACTCTGTTCTTGCTCCACTGAGAAAAGTGAATGGAGTGCTCTCCAGCTGAAATGAGAGTCAAGAATAAATAACTCTAAAAATACACAAACCCCAAGCCCCTGGAAGCCCAGACAAAGCTGAAACCCTTTGCGTCTTAGGGTCCCCCACCCCTCCCGTGTCTGGCAGATGATCGAGCCTTTTCTCCTGCCTCCTCGGACAAAGTGAAAAATCACTTCACTGGAAAAGATTCCCGCCAGGCCGGTGAGCATGTGCACATGTGCGCCCCAGCCGCACGCCGCCCCCGGCGTGTTCTCTTCTCTCGGAAGCACTGGGCCAGCATTTCCGCTCCGGTGCCTGGCAGGATGCTTATGTAACCATCACCTGCCAGAAGCCACTGACCTACAGTCTCTCCCTGGACAACCACACTACCCTGACAGGCATGATCATGAGGCCACGGCGCACCTAGTGCAGCTTTGTCAGAATAGATCTTACCAGAAACAGTCTCCAGAATGGGCGGGGGTCCAGGAGATACCACGTTCTAAGCAAATTCCTAAACGGAAAGGCAGTGCTCAGATGAAAGGCAAAAGAAGGGGCAGCAGAGGATGAGATGGGTGGATAGCATCACAGATTGAACCATCGTGAACTTGGGCAAACTGCAGGAGATAGTGAAGGACAGGAAAGCCTGGTGTGCTACAGTCCCTGGGGTTGCAAAGAGCTGGACATGACTTAGCAACTAAAAAGCAAGTCACATCCTATGTATGTACATGACCATAATAAATTGTGTTCAGTTCAGTTCAGTCACTAAATTGTGTCCGACATTTTGCAACCCCATGGACTGCAGCTTGCCAGACCTCCCTGTCCATCACCAACTCCTGAAGCTTGCTCAAATTCATGTCCATCAAGTTGGTGATGCTATCCAACCATTTCATCTTCTGTTGTCCCCCTCTTCTCCCACCTTCAATCTTTCCCAGCACCAGCGTCTTTTCCAATGAGTCAGTTCTTAGCATCAGGTGGCCAAAGTATTGGGGCTGCAGCTTCAGCTTCAGCATCATTCCTTCCAAAGAACACCCAGGACTGATTTTCTTTAGGATTGACTGGTTGGATCTCCTTGCAGTCCAAGGGACTCTCAAGAGTCTTCTCCAACACCACAGTTCAAAAGCATCAGTTCTTCAGTGCTCAGCTTTCTTTTAGTCCAACTCTCACATCCATACATGACCACTGGAAAAACCATAGCCTTGACTAGATGGACCTTTGTTGGCAAAGAAATGTCTCTGCTTTTTAATACACTGTCTAGGTTTGTCATAACTTTTCTACCCAGGAGCAAGTGTCTTTTAATTTCATGGCTGCAGTCACCAGCTGCAGTGATTTTGGAGCCCACCAAAATAAAGTCTGTCACTGTGCGATGATCTTAGTTTTCTGAATGCTGAGTTTTAAGCCAACTTTTTCACTCTCCTTTCTCATTTTCATCAAGAGGCTCTTGAGTTCTTCTTCACTTTCTGCCATAAGTGTGGTGTCATCTGTTATCTGCATTTTGCTTTTTTGCATTTGATTTTATTGGGAATGGTCTTGATTCCTGTCTCCTGTACAGTGTCATGAACCTCCATCCATAGTTCATCACATACTCTAGCGGATCTAATCCCTTGAATCTATTTCTCACTTTCACTGTAACTTCCTTATAATTGTAAGGGATTTGATTTAAATCATACCTGAATGGTCTAGTGGTTTTCCCTACTTTCTTCAACTTAAGTCTGAATTTGGCAATAAAGAGTTCATGATCTGGGTCATAGTTAGCTCCTGGTCTTGTTTTTGCTGACTGTATAGAGCTTCTCCATCTTTGGCTGCAAAGAATATAATCAATCTGATTTCAGTGTTGGCCATCTTGGTGATGTCCATGTGTAGAGTCTTCTCTTGTGTTTTTGGAAGAGGATGTTTGCTATGACCAATGTGTTCTCTTGGCAAAATTCTATTAGCCTTTGCCATCTTCTTTCCATACTTCAAGGCCAAATCTGCCAGTTATTCCAGGTGTTTCTTGACTTCCTACTTTTGCATTCCAGTCCCCTATAATGAAAAGGACATCTTTTTCAGGTTTTAGTTCTAAAAGGTCTTGTAGGTCTTCATAGAACCGTTCAGCTTCTTCAGCATTACTGGTCGGGGCATAGACTTGGATTACCCTGATACTGAATGGCTTGCCTTGGAAACAAACAGAGATCATTTGGTTGTTTTTCAGATTGCATAAAAATACTGCATTTTGGACTCTTTTGTTGACCATGATGGTTACTCCATTTCTTCTGTGGGATTCTTGCCCACAGTAGTAGATATAATGGTCATCAGAGTTAAATTCACCCATTCTAGTCCATTTTAGTTCTCTGATTCCTAAAATGTCAGTGTTCACTCTTGCCATCCCCTATTTGACCACTTCCAATTTGCCTTGATTCATGGACCTGACATTCCAGGTTCCTATGCAATATTTTGCTCTTTACAGCATCAGACCTTGCTTCTATCACCAGTCACATCCACAACTGGGTGTTGTTTTTGCTTTGGCTCCATCCCTTCATTCTTTCTGGAGTTATTTCTCCACTGATCTCCAGTAGCATATTGGGCACCTACTGACGTAGGGAGTTCATCTTTCAGTGTCCTATCTTTTTGCCTTTTCAGACTCTTCATGGGGTTCTCAAGGCAAGAATACTGAAGTGGTTTGCCATTCCCTTTTCCAGTGGACCACATTTTGTTAGGAGTGTTGTGTTCAGAAATTTTCAATTTGACAATCTTCCTTAAACCTGGGAAGTATCTCGAATTAGGAATCAGAGCAGTTCTATACACCATTCAGCTCTGGAATTCACTGTCTGTACAGACATGTGGCTATCACTGACTTTCTGAGGTGGTAGGCTGGACCAATTTTGCTGGCCTCTCAGAGGGTTTCGAATTGTAGCGTTCTCTGATTCTGGTGATCTCAACTGTAGCCTGCTACTTCTCAGGCTTGTTTTGTCCACCCTATCGTGAGGAGAAAGAGAGACATGATTAAAGATTAAAGTCTGTAGCTTATACCACATCCTTCCTCCTTTATCTTCTACATATTAATATTCATCAGTGACAGCTGAATACACCTAAATACAGCTAGAAACCTTCCCCAGCTTGTGGAACCTATGGCGATGACTTGGCCAAAACCTCACACAAGTTCATTTAATATTGCTCATTCACTCTGGGCTCAAGCATCACCTTCCTGTGAAGAGAAAGGAAAATTAATTTTAAAACCTTTCTAGAAGAAAGTGCCTTTGCACTCCAGCCACTGACATATGTGTTAAATTCAATTACATTAAGAGAGATAATTAAGATGCAATTTAATGATTCCTCATTTTATGTAAATGAGATTTCTGATTGCAAAGAATCAATAAACTGTGTTTAAGTAACTCATCAGTTGTCCATCTAAGCTCTACTTTGTCCTTTCTTTGCTAAATCCCTAATCTCACAAGCCAAATGCAAGAAATATTTCTGGAAGTTCAAAGAATGAAATAATGAAGCTTCATTACTTCCCTAGTACTATCTGCTGCTTTTAACTCAGTAGATAGTATTGCTGTACCAATTGTTTTCTAACTTAGAGGTTCATCTATTTCACAGCCCACTATGCATTTAAGTGAGGTTCTTTTTAAGGCCACTCTGGAAAGAATTCTAATGATTTGAAAGACATTTCTACATCTTGTAGAAATAAATATTGTATTGATAGAAGATTGCCCTCATGTAGCTAATTCCATGGTCTTTCCAGGTGGCGCTGGTGGTAAAGAATCCACCTGCCAATGCAGGAGACATAAGAGATATGGGTTTCATCCCTGGGTTGGGAAATTCCCCTGGAGGAGGGCACAGCAATCAACTTCTAGTATTCTTGCCCCGAGTATCACACATGCAGCCAATTCCATTATATATCAAACATATATTTTGGTAATCAGTTCAAAACACAGAAAGAATAGTCCTTGTCCTCATAGGGAAAGACAAATGAATTTGCAAATACCTATGTAAAATCCCATTTATACTGAATTCATTTAAAATAAAAATCACACAGACATCACTCTATTATTGTTATTTTTACCATAATGTTGTGTAACAAACCACCCTCAAACTTAGTGTCTTTCAGTAACAGGCATTTATTACCAAGTTCACAGGTGTGCAGACATATGGTACTTCAGCTGATCTAAGTTAAAGCAAGTGGTCCTGCTACAGGCTTGGCTCCAGGCTGGAGACTAGGTTCAGTTTCTCCGTGTGTGTTTTCTTGTCCCAAACTGAAGGGGCAGCAGCTACCAAGGCAAGGTCTTCATGATTAATCACTCAAGGACACAAGACAAAAAAAAATTGCAATAGTTTATTTCAGGCTCTGTTGGGTACTGACAGCTCATGTTCCCTTGGTCAGAGTCACATGGACTGTCCATTGTCAGTGGGTGGGAAAGCACACTCCATTCTTAGTGAGTGTGTATACTTGTCGCTCAGTTGTGTCCGACTCTTTGTGGCCCCATGGACTATAGCCTGCCCAGGCTCCTCTGTACATGGAATTTTCCAGGAAAGAATACTGAAGCAAGTCACCATTTCCTTCTCCAGGGGATCTTCCTGACCCAGAGATTGAACCTGCATCTCTTGAGTCGCCTGCATTGGCAGGCAGATTCTTTGCCATTAGGGTCACCTAGGAAGTCTATCTTTAGCAGGAAAGGAGATTACTGTTACTAAACAATATAGGGGATATTATTTTTACTAAACAGTATTCCAAACTGTCCCACTAGTCTTTACCTCAAACATTTAAAAACCCAAAGGTAACATACTGGAGAGCTCTGATTCTAGGGATACAGGTTTTCTAGGCTTATTAAAAATCAATAGTTTATAAAGATATTTAAAGTAGCCACTTTTTGCTTGTTTGTATTTAAAACTTTCTTCTTAAAGCATTCTACTTCCTTTTCTAGTAGAGCATATAGTTAATATTTTAATAAGAAAAAGATAAGTGGTAGGTTTATTTAGTTTAATCTTTGGAGTCAGAGCAACCTAGGATGGCTTCGAGACTTCTGTCCTATGAATAATATTTTCTGAGTTGTCAGTTGTTGCTTTTTTTCAATCACAGAAATAAGCCTTTCACCTTTTTAGAGTTAAATGGATTGACTTATCAATTTCCCCATTTCTTCTGGTCTCTTTGCCTAGCATTTTGGATATCTTGCCTACAAAATATCAGCACAGAAAGCAAGTTCAGAATTATCTACCAGCAGTGAATTCCCCAGCCTGCATGTTTACCCTTTGAAGAGAAAATGTTTTATTTCCTTAATGGAAATTCAGTTATTTACTGGATATTTCTGTTGGCTAGGTCATTTGAAGGCAATTTCTCAATCTGGGCACTAATGATATTTGGGGCCAGATAATTCTTTGCTGCAAGCAGCCTGCCCTTGCACTGTCGGATATTTAGAAGCATCCCTGGTCTCTCTCCCTAGATTGAACAATACCACCCTCTGCATTGTGACAACACAAAATGTCTCCAGTCACTGACAAATCAAATCATCAAAATCACCCTTGACTGAGGTACACTCTTTTATAGTAACTAACATTTAATTCAGATACAAAGCAAAAACTTTTCTGAACTTAGACCAAAAACTTTTAAGTTAATCTTAAAACAGAAAACTAAGAAGTTTATTACAATATATAGTTTTTGTTTTTTTAACTGAAATGCTAATATATATATGTATGTGTGTATGTATATATATACATATATGTGTATACACACATACACATATGGGACTTTCAAGGTGGCACTATTGATAAAGAACCTGCCTGCTGATGCAGGAGACATGAGTCACGGGTTAGACCCCTGGGTTGGGAAGATCCCCTGGAGGAGGGCATGGCAACCCACTCCAGTATTCTTGCCTGGAGAGTCCCATGGACAGAGGAGCCTGGCGGGCTACAGTACATGGGGTCTCAAGAGTTGGGCATGACTGAGCGACTAAACCACCAGCATCATACCTGAGGTCCCACAGCAAGTAAGCTGAGAGCTAGGACTGGAGATGCCCAAGTTTTATGACTCTCAGGAAGGAGCCTCAGACTCTGCATTCTGTTAAATTATGTGTCATTCAGCTTAGGATTCTCCTCTGGGTTTTGAACACATATTTTGCACCGACAGCTATATTAAAGAGAGGAGTGAAATGAGGCTCCCTTGAAAGGAAGCAAAGTGACGTCTACCAGATGGAATGAACTACATCCTGCCTTGTTATTTCCTTCTTCCGCACTAGCCTGAGAGGGACTTCTCTGGCTATCCAGTGGGTAAGACTCAGCACTTCCAGTCCTGGGACACAGGTTCCATCCCTGATCAGGAACTAAGATCCTGCATGCTGCATGGTTTGGCCAAAAAGTTAAAAAGAAAAAGCACTAGCCCAGGACACTTGTGCTGCTTCCTGACCGTCCTTGCCTGGGACTCTCAGGAAGTGATCTGAGGGACTCCAAATCTCTTGCAAACTAAAGCACCTTCCCTCCCCTACCATAAGGCCTGAATTCCTTGCAAATCATAAAGTTTTGCCTCTAAGAGTCCATCATTGGAGTGGGTGGTGTGGGGGAAAGATGCTCACACCAGGGTGGTCTCCTGGGAGCAGACCCATCTCCCCCTCCCCAGAGTCTGGCAACAGGTTCTCCTCAGCCTGCTAGTGTCTATTTGCATCATATTTTCAAAAAAGAGCCCCCAGTGTGAATTTTACCCTGGTGCATCTTGTAGCCACCTGGGTGTGACTGTACTTCTGTCAGAAGTTGAACTTCTTTGCCTCTACACCGTTCCTCATGGCTCCCTGATCCTCACCAGATCTCACTGTGAAACAGCACTCCGTGCACCTGTCCACAGGTTCAGCTGTGGCCCCTGTGACCAGTGGCTGTCACAACCATCCAGACCATCTGTCACAAGAAGCAGTTCACCGGAATACAACCTGAAACTTTAGACGCAATCCCCAATTCTTCTTCTGATGTGAAGTTTAATGACTTTGGTGTTTGCAGCTCTGGCTGTTTAGCTGCATCCCTTTACTCGGTGTGTACAGGAGCCCAGCGGCACGGGCTGGGTGTGAACACCAGGTACCTGCAGTGCTACCAGGCGCTGGTGTCTGCTGCTGTGTTGGTGGTGGTTGTGCCCTTTTTGAATCAGCACGTGGAGCACAAATCTATGGTCTCTGGTTAGTTTCTGCTTTGCTTATGATGCTGCTGTCTGGAATCAGAGTTGTCAGGGTGGACTTCTCAATTTACTGGATCAGTGGGTACACTTCAACAGTCCCCCATGACATATTCGGGCACTTCAAGTTCTGACGTGCTTTGTTTGGAGCCTGTTTTATTTAAAGATCTACTGTCAGCTAATCAGGGTCTTGGCATATTATGTTGATATTTGGTATTCTTGCCTATGTCCATTTTAAACTGGTACAAGATATTCAATTGGGTTTTTGTGGCAAAAAATAAAATTACCCAAAAAGGATGAAAAAAAATCCTCAAGTATGATGATTAGATTCAAAGAAGGAAGAAAAAAATCCATTGCAAAGTTTACTGAAGGGTTGTTTGCAAGATGTAAGACATGGGGAATTTTGTTAATGTGGCATTTTTAGAGTCCCTCTTTTTTACTTAATTTATTAACTTTTCTACTTAATTTTTTAATTACTTAAAATAAAAATTATTTATATGTCTTTTCATATAGAATTTTATGTAGTAAAGACACTCATTGTCACCTTATATTCACATGTTCACTTACCCTAACACGAGGTCGCAGCAGTTCCTCCCTGGGGTCCGGTCCTATTCAGGGCTTAGGAGTGAGTTAGACCCAGTCCTGGGCCTGTAAGTTTCCTAAACCAACAAGCCCATGGGTCCAACTCTGACATCTGAGACCTCCTGCCACCTGCTCTTCCCCACAGCTGGCCTCACAGTGGACAGTCTTGAACTTTCACAGTCACACAATACGTCCTGCTCACACATCTTCCGCTGGACTTTGCCTGACCTTTCTCTACCCACATGGTCCAAACACCCATATTCAAGATTGGGCCTACAGGCAGTGGGGATGTTTGGAAGCCTTCTGAGCTGGAAGTCTGGAGGCCTGGAAGTGCTAATCCTCTTTTCCTTTAGTTTGAATGACCACAAGTTTGAGAAATATGAAAAATGATCATCAGTTGTGTTCTGACTAGCTCCAGGTCCCTGAAATATAATGCTGTGGGTTCTCCCATCAGAGTCTGTGTATCCACCATGGGCTCCCTACTGGTCATGTGACTTATCTCAGCAAATGGAATATTACACAAGCAGAAGTTTGAGAAATGCTTACTTTGGGGGGTTTGTTCTCTTGATTTCCTCTTGAGATCCTAAGAAGACCATGCATCTGAGCCCAGCGAGCCTACTAACCATGGAGCAAAGCTAACTGACAGAACAAACAGATCCCTTCTGTTTTTTGGTCCTTAGTTTTTGATTAGACTGGAGAGTGAAAATAAATGTAATGTTTAGGATTTGAGGAGTCAAACAGACCTGGCTTCAAATCCCCTGTCCTTTACCTAGATGAGCAGCACAAGCAGAGTTACTTCATTCCCTCAATCTGAGTTTCCACAACCATAAAATAAGGACAAAAATAATAACCTGTTTAGGCTATTGTGAGGGCTAGATCGGTTACTCAGTCGTTCCTACTCTTTGCGACCCCATACGCTACAGCATGCCAGACTTCCTTGTCCATCACTAACTTCTGGAGCTTGTTCAAACTCATGTCTATCAAGTGAGTGATGCCATCCAACCATTTCATTCTCTGTCATCCCCTTCTCCTTCTGCCTTCAATATTTCCCAGCATCAGGGTCTTTTCCACTGAGTCAGTTCTTTACATCAGGTGAGCAAAGTGAGGACTAGATGAAATGCTGTAAATAAGACCTCCAGGTCAGAACCTAGTTCTTATTAAGAACTCAATAGAGTATTGATTAATATACTGCACACTATGCACTATACTATAGTATAATTCTTATTTCGACCACTAAAATTGTATAATTCCAGTCTGATCCCACCACTGTCTTCTCATTCAGGAATGTCTTTTTCACTTTACCTCCTATACTCTCCTTGACCCTCAACCTGCCTCAAGCCCTTGACAGCCTCTCATAACACTTTAACTTTCAACTCATATCTAGTTCACCAACCATCATTTTCCAAACTTTTCATTTTGGATTAATTTTAAGTTCACAGAAAAGTTGTAAAGAGGGCACATGTATGTGTGTGTGTTTTCAGCCATGTCAGACTTTTTGCTACCCCATGGACTATAGCCAGCCAGGCTCTCTGTCTATGGAATTCTCCAGGCAAGAATACTGGAGTGGGTAACTATTCCCTTCTCCAGGAGATTTTACAGACCCAGGTGTGGAATCCATGTCTCTTGTGTCTCCTGCATTGGCAGGCAGATTCTGTGCCACTGTGCCACCTGGGAAGCCCAAAGACAGCTCCTGGACTGTCCATATACCCTTCATGCAGGTCCCCTAATGTGAACATCTTACATAACCATAGTGCACTTACCAAAGTAAGAAATGGTCGTTAGAACAGCATTACTAACCAGAATACAGAATACTTGAACTTCCCTGATTTCCCCACAAACATCCCTTTTCTGTTCGAGGATTCAGTCAGAGTAACATGTTGCATTCAGTCATCATGCACCCTTAGTCTCCTCCAATTTGTGACAATTTCTGGCTTACCTATTCTCTAAGACCTAAACATTTTTGGAGAGTACTGGTCATGTATTTTACAGCAGGTCTCTCAGTTTGGGTTTGCCTGATGCTCTTCTCATGTTTAGACTGAAGTTAGGGGTTTATTAAAAAAAAAAAACCCACCCCCATTTGCAGAAACATGGATTGACCTACTGAGTATTAGGTCAACCTAGTGAATATTCGTATTCACTTAATGAACTCGGTCAGACAGAGAAAGACAAATATATGATATCATTTATGCATAAAAGCTAAAGAATAATACAAATGAATCTATAAGCAAAGCAGAAACAGACTCACAGACATAGAAAACAAACTTATGATTATCAAAGGGGAACTTGGGGAGAGGGATAGGGTAGGAACATGGGATTAATAGATGCAAACTACTATACATAAAAGAGAGAAGCAACAGAGATTTACTGTATAGTACAGAGAACTAGCCACCTGCCAAGCAGGAGACACAGGTTCAATCCCAGGAAGATGCCCCAGAGAAGGAAATGGCAACCCACTCCAGTATTCTTGCCTGGGAAATCCAATGGACAGAGGGACCTGGATACAGTCCATGGGGTTGCAAAAGAGTTGGACACAACTTAGTGACTAAACCACCACCAGCACCACCACAGAGAATAATATTCAATACCAAAATACATGAAAAGATGCTCAATATTATTAGATATTGTTTTTGTTCAGTCACTAAGGTATGTCTGACTCTTTGCAACCCCATGGACTGCAGCATGCCAGGTTTCTCTGTCCTTCACTATCTCCTGGAATTTGCTCAAACTCATGTCCATTGAGTTAGTGATGCCATCTGACCATCTCATCCTCTATTGTCCTCTTCTCCTCCTTCTTTCAACTTTTTTGCAGCATCAGAGTCTTTTCCTGGCCAAACCCAGATTGAAACCAAAGGACCTGGGAACTGGAAGATTCAGTTCATAGGGATTATCTCCAGCAGTTAAAAGAAGATCAGAGAAGTTGGGGGGAATAGATCTTGGCAGGAGAATGGAGAATAATCAACTCAGGGTCTGTTTCCCTTCTTCATTCCTTTATCTTTGATTTCTAGAACAAAAGTTCATTAATCCATAAGTCCAATGAATAAATAAAAGTAAGGTTGTATGAGAGATTTATAAATAAGATAATTTCTTGGCAGTGAACATCCATAACTGGGATGTAACCAAATCAAATGAAAGTACTTTTCTTTATTAGACTTTGGACATCTGAACACATGTGATTTATTTTCTATCTTTATTTTAAAATAAAGGAATTTACAGAGGATAAGTATAAAACATAATGAATTATTTTAAAAATCAAGACCTTTCCAACTCTCCCAAGTCAATATTAAAACTTTGGTAACACTTCAGAAGCCCTTTTATAGATTTCATCCAAATTACAGCCCTCTCCATCTTCCAAACACAATAAATATCCTTACATTTTTAAAATAATAATTGCATCCTTGTATTTCTTTAGGGTTTTATCACCTAGGCATTATAGTTTAGACTTGCTTATTTTTTTAATTTGTTTTTTAATTCAAAGGATAATTGCTTTACAGAATTTTGCTGTTTTCTGCCAAACATCAACATGAATCAGCCATAAGTATACATATGTCCCCACCCTCTTGAACTTCCTTCCCATCTCCCTCCCCATACTAGTCCTCTAAGTTGTTACAGAGCCCCTGTTTGCATTCCCTGATAGACTTGACTATTTTTAAAAAACAAAAACAAAAAACTTTTTTTTCTATGTCCCTTTTTAATTAAAAGAAATTTAATTGTGCTAAAGTACACATAACATAACCTTCTCTGGTGGCTCAGACAATAAGGAATCCGCTTGCAATGCAGGAGATCCAGGTTCAATCCCTGGGTCAGGAAGATCCCCTGGAGAAGGGAATGGCTACCCACTCCAGTATTCTGGCCTGGGAAATTCCAGGGACAGAGGAGCCTGGCAGGCTATAGTCCATGGCGTTGCAAAGAGTTGGACACAACTTAGTGACTAGTGAAAGGATAGTTGTATAACGAAGGGGAATATGAAGTCTATATGGCTGAACTTCATTTGGAGGTTTTCAGCTTTGTCAAATACCATCATATTTACCCAATCAAACTCAGTTATGGATGCAAATAAACAGAGGCATTTATATTCAGAATGAATTTATATTAATTCAAAATGAATTTATATTCATTTTGTTTTAGTCATTGTATTTAAAGAAGTGTAGAAGTTGAAAGCATGGACTTTTGAATCAATTAGTGGTGGAACTGTGCTCTTCCTCAACCACTTTCCAACCTTATTTAGGTTAACTAACTTCTTTCCTTTTTAACTTTTTAGCCGCACCCCTTGGCATGTGGGACCTTAGTTCTCCAGCCAGGGATTGAACCAGCAACTCCTGCAGTGGAAGCGTGGACTCTTAACCACTGGACAGCCACAGAACTAACTTAACTAACTTAAGTTAATCCCTTAAATTAATTCCTTAACTAACTTCTTTAGCACACATCTTTATATATATTGGTAGGGCGATTTTGAGTATTAAATAAAATATTGTATGTTAAACTCAGTACAGTTCATGACAAAAATTAAACATTTCAACTAACAGTTTCAATTCCTTATTTCCTATTGTATGTATGAAAATGGAGTTATATCAGGCAGGGCAGTCAGATATACACCATTGTTATAGGAAGCTCAGTAAAGAGAGTTAGCAGTGTGAGACCTTTTAACAGCAGAGGTTTTTATTTATTTAAACTCTGTGCTACTTAGAGAAACTCCTCAAAACATTTGCAGTATTCACAGGGGCTTTAGAGAAGAACAAATTCTAACCCTCACTTCAAAATATTTCCACAGCATAGAAACCGAGAGAAAAGAGTCCACTTCCGGAAAGACAGCAAGCAGCATAGAGAATAACTGGCTATTGTGGGCACTCACCAGATTGCTAAATATTTTACCTTTCTTAAAACATACAGCAATAGGAATTTCCCTAGTGGTTCAATGGTTAGGGCTTCGCCTCCCAATGCAGGGGGTGCCTATTCGATACCTGGCTGGGGAGCTACATGCCTCATGGTCAAAAAAATCAGAACATAAAATAGAAACAGTACTATAACAAATTCAATAAAGACTTTCAGAATGGTCTACATCAAAAAAATATTAAAAAGAAAAACCAACATACAGCAGTAGTACTTGTCACAGGGCTGCAGTAAGTACAGATAATAAAGCAAATTTGGGCTGAGAAGACACGGTCTAAGTCATGTCATTCTAGCTTACGCCTTTCATAAGCTCCAAGATGCTGAGGTAGAAATTGTCTCCATCAGACACACAAAATCCAACTTCCCTCAAAGAGCCCATAGGATTGTGAAGAGAAGCAGGTGAGGTTTCAGAATGGGAAAGTGTTCATGGAACTAAACGGAAAATCTTGGAGGTGGGGGGAAAGGAAGGTTTAAGAAGAAAGCACTGTTGCTTCTGCTAATTTTAAAACTGTGACTCATGGCAGTTTCTCTACACAGGATAGGGGGGTGGAAGCTTAAGGCTCTGACCTCGTCCCCAAGATTCACCTTCCCTTCTCTCATTAATCAATCAGCTCCCACCCGCCTGCCTTGGAGACATGGTTTCCCAAGGGCTATTTCTCCTTTAACACCCTGGCTTTTCACTTTCTTCCCTAGAGCACAGCAGGACTTGAGACTTTACCGGAGACTCGCGGAGAACACAAAGGTAATAGACACAGGTCGTGCAGCCACGTTTGGGACCTCGGCCATGCACTGTCCAACTCCAGAGCTGGAAGACAGTGTTGGTCCTGTGCTGTGCTGTGAGACAGCCCTCCCTGAGGATACCTCAGAATTAGATGGTCTCACGTGCTGTGGCTAAGCCCATCTCAGGGACCTGACCTCCCTCCTATGGCATCATATCAACCACTAGTCTGGAGTCCACACTTAGATATTGTCCTCTTGGTGGTCCAAACCCTGGAAAATGAGGACCAAAAGGAAATGAGAATTTCTATTCTCCCTTGTAGGAAACCTGTCATCCAAGTTCTAGTTTCCTCTCTGAGGACCTAATTTGTCCCACATTGACTGACACCAGAAGAAGTGTTCCATTCAGAAGAAACATTAGTGCATGATCCCAGTGAGAAAAGATGAGTGTGACAACCATACACTCAAGTAAAGCAGAATGAGGTAGTTATGTTATAGAAGGTACCTGTCTGCACTAACCAGCACCCGCCACACTCCAGACACATCACATACATCATCTTAACAACAACCCATCTGCATTTTTATGTTATATTTCCATTCTACAATGGAAGAAATTGTCCAAGAGGCTAAATAATTTGCCTGATGTTAGAGTTGTTGTTTCAAAGAATAGCAAGGAGAGATAAGAAAGGCTTCCTCAGTGATCAATGCAAAGAAATAGAGGAAAACAACAGAATGGGAAGGACTAGAGATCTCTTCAAGAAAATTAAAGATACCAAGGGAACATTTCATTCAAAGATGGGCTCAATAAAGGACAGAAGTGGTATGGACCTAACAGAAGCAGAAACTATTAAGAAGAGGTGGCAAGAATACACAGAAGAACTGTACAAAAAAGAGCTTCACCACCCAGATAATCACGATGGTGTGATCACTCACCTAGAGCCAGACATCCTGGAATTTGAAGTAAAGTGGGCCTTAGGAAGTATCACTACGAACAAAGTTAGTGGAGGTGATGGAAGTCCAGTGGAGCTATTTCAAATACTAAAAGATGAAGCTGTGAAAGTGCTGCACTCAATATGCCAGCACATTTGGAAAACTCAGCAGTGGCCACAGGACTGGAAAAGGTCAGTTTTAATTTCAATCCCAAAGAAAGGCAATGCCAAAGAATGTTCAAACTACCACACAATTGCACTCATCGCACATCCTAGTAAAGTAATGCTCAAAATTCTCCAAGCCAGGCTTCAGCAATATGTGAAACATGAACTTCCTGATGTTCAAGCTGGATTTAGAAAAGGCAGAGGAACCAGAGATCAAATTGCCAACATCCACTGGATCATTGAAAAAGCAAGAGAGTTCCAGAAAAACATCTATTTCTGCTTTATTGACTATACCAAAGCCTTTGACTGTGTAGATCACAAGGAACTCTGGAAAATTCTGAAAGAGATGGGAATACCAGACCACCTGACCTGCCTCTTGAAAAACCTGTATGCAGGTCAGGAAGCAACAATTAGAACTGGACATTGAAAAACAGACTGATTCCAAATAGGAAAAGGAGTATGTCAAGGTTGTATAGTGTTACCCTGCTTATTTAACTTATATGCAGAGTACATCATGAGAAATGCTGGGCTGGAAGAAGCACAAGCTGGAATCAAGATTGCCGGGAGAAATATCAATAACCTTAGATATGCAGATGATACCACCCTTATGGCAGAACATGAAGAGGAACTAAAGAGCCTCTTGATGAAAGTGAAAGAGGAGAGTGAAAAAATTGGCTTAAAACTCAACATTCAGAAAGCGAAGATCATGGCATCCGGTGCCATCACTTCATGGGAAATAGATGGGGAAACAGTGGAAACAGTGGCTGACTTTATTTTTTGGGGCTCCAAAATCACTGCAGATGGTGACTGCACCCATGAAATTAAGACACTTTCTCCTTGGAAGGAAAGTTATGACCAACCTAGACAGCATATTAAAAAGCAGAGATGTTACTTTGCCAACAAAGGTCCATCTAGTCAAGGCTATGGTTTTTCCAGTGGTCATGTATGGATGTGAGAGTTAGCCTATAAAGAAAGCTGAGGACCAAAAAATTGATGCTTTTGAACTGTGGTGTTGGAGAAGACTCTTGAGAGTCCCTTGAACTGCAAAAAAATCCAACCAGTCCATCCTAAAGGAAATCAGTCCTGGGTGTTCATTGGAAGGACTGATATTGAAGCTGAAATTCTGGTATTTTGGCCACCTGATGCAAAGAACTGACTCATTTGAAAAGACCCTGATGTTGGGAAAGATTGAAGGCAGGAGGAGAAGGGGACAACAGAGGATGAGATGGTTGGATGGCATCACCTACTCAATGGACATGAGTTTGGGTAAACTCCAGCAGTTGGTGATGGACATGGAGGTCCGGCATGCTGCAGTTCATGGATTCACAAAGAGTCAGACAAGACTGAATGACTGAACTGAACTGAACAGTTGTTGTTTAGTCGCTAAGTCATGTTCAACAGTTTTGGGACCCCCATGTACTGTAGCCCACCAGGCTCCTCTGTCCATGGGATTTCCCAGGCAGGAATACTGGAGTGGGTTGCCATTTCCTTCTCCAGGGCATCTTCCTGACCCAGGGATTGAATCCACATCTCCTGCTTTGGCAAGTGGATTCTTTACCACTGAGCCACTAGGGAACCCACATGTTACGGTTAGTATGTGGCAAACTTATGGTAAACCCAGATTCAAAGGACTTCCCATGTGGCTCAGTGGTAAAGAATCTGCCTGCCAATGCAGGAGACTCGGGTTCAATCCCTGGATTGGGAAAACACACTGGAGGAGGAAATGGCAACCTACTCCAGTATTCTTGTCTGGAAAATCCCGTGGACAAAGGAGCCCATTGAGCTATAGTTCATTGGGTCACAAAAAGTCAGTCATGAATGAGCACACAACCACGATGCAGATTCAAAGACCAAAAGTAGCACCAGCTGTTACTATTACTACTTAATTCAAAAAGCGGCAGAGAAATGTTGAAAACAAACTGAAATTGGAGGCAAAGATTGTATTTGTAGATGAATACAGACTGAAACTTACATAGGTGGTTCTTGGCATCATTACCGGTAAAGGGGATAGATGGAAATCCAAAACTATCTAATCTAGTCATTAAAATAAGTGATGAAAGGGCTGAGCAGCATATTTCAATGACTCTAAACTGCAATGGGTGAATCATTAGAACCCTTAGCAGTAAGGACATGCCAATGACAAGACTATCTCAGAGCCTGGATGTAAAGCTGACAATCAATTAGGAAACTTTATTTCTAGTCTACCAAGGAGACAGGAAAAAGAGTTTGCAATGCAATGTTGGGCCTGAAAGTAAATTTCTAGCAAGGAGGCTAAGCTTCAAGCTCATAGCATTGCTGACCTGCCACTGGGAGGCAGCTTGTTTGCAACCCAGAGAAGAGAAGTTACCAAGGTCAGTTCTTAAAGTGATGCAAGTTTGCTGGCTCAGAGGGAGATCTCTGGGGAATGGGATCCAGCACTTCTTATGTTGCATTTCTCTAGCTAGGTGGATGCCCCCTCCTTGATTCAAGCTTGCCTTGTTCTCCTTAACCACACCACTTGGGAGTTCCATGGGTGCGCTGTTCTCTCCTGCTCCATCCTGCCTGACATCACAGGGCTTAGTGTAGCACATTGTTTCTGCAAGGGCATCTTTTCCCCACTCAATTCAAACTTCTTTCCTCCACCTAACCAACTTCTACTTAGCTTTTTGGATCTGAAAAGACTTTTGTCCATGCCCAAGAGTGGAATAGCTTCCCAGACCAGCCACAACATATGCACAGACATACGCTACCCCCAAAGCAACTTATCCTCCTTTCTTTTCTTTTTTTTTTTTTAGCATTTGTTTATTTATTTATTTAAATTTTTATTTTTACTTTATTTTACTTTACAATACTGTATTGGTTTTGCCATACATTGACATGAATCCACCACGGGTGTACATGCGCTCCCAAACATGAACCCCCCCTCCCACCTCCCTCCCCTCCTTTATTTCCTTTGCACTGCCTTGTTGTGAGTTGCACATGTTCCAAACCCCTTATCCATAAGAGTAAAGTACAAAAAGTTCTGAAAACTTAAAGTTTTAATGTTAAGTCTAGTGCAAATTTGAGAGAAGGCAATGGCATCCCACTCCAACACTCTTGCCTGGAAAATCCCATGGACAGAGGAGCCTGGTAGGCTGCAGTCCATGGGGTCGCTGAGGGTCAGACACAACTGAGTGATTTCACTTTCACTTTTCACTTTCATGCATTGGAGAAGGCAATGGAAACCCACTCCAGTGTTCTTGCCTGGAGAATCCCTGGGACGGGGGAACCTGGTGGGCTGCCCTCTATGGGGTCGCACAGAGGTGGACACGACTGAAGTGACTTAGCAGCAGCAGCAGTGCAAATTTATCCCAATTGGTAATAACAGTCAGACATTTTGCTGTAGAAAAAAAATTGATGTGTGTGCCTTTGAGATAGTGCCTCAGACCCCATGTGAATTCTCAGTCCATGGAATTTTCCAGGCAAGAGTACTGGAGTGGGTTGTCATTTCCTTCTCCATCAGATCCCATCAGTTCAGTTCAGTCGCTCAGTCGTGTCCGACTCTTTGCGACCCCACGAATCGCAGCACACCAGGCCTCCCTGTCCATCACCAACTCCCAGAGATCACTCAGACTCGCGTCCATCCAATCAGTGATGCCATCCAGCCATCTCATCCTCTGTCGTCCCCTTCTTGCTTAAAAAATATGTCATATAGGTACCAGATTATCGTTCCAAATCTGAAAAGAATGATGTATTCTGAAGCTTCTCTGGCCCTAGTAGTGTTAGATAAGAAATTATGGGTCTGTCCTGTCCTAGACTGTGTTCCATTCTGTGCTGTTGTATTGTTCATATTGAAGTGCCTTAGAGTCTGAAATCTTCAAGGACCAGAAACTGTACCTCGTTCATCATTTTATCTCCTTTACCTAATACAGTGTCTATAGATTATCAGTGTGCTTAATGAATGTACAAGTAAATAGAAGAACAAATGAATGAGGATACAGCAGCCTTGTACCTATGAATGAATGAAGAGAGATGGCAGTCTTCTAGTTGAAAATGAGAAGCTGTAGCCAGTCCCCAGGTTGCTTAGGTATTCCTAGATGTCCCAAGACAGGGACTTGCCAATGACTAAGACTAGAAAAGCTAGAAGAAACTACAATATATTCGGTTCTTGAACTGTATCAGCTTTCATGCATTCACTCATTCATTTATTTTTTTAAAAAATTGTTATATAGCTACTCTGTGCTATATAATAAACTAAGCCTTAGATATATTTTAACCATAACAAGAAACAATAACAACAAAAAGCAGATAAATTCAGAAAGAGATGAAGAAATTTGGCACAGAGTAAATGTTCAATTCAAATTAGGTCATTTATTTTCCCCATGTATGAAACACAATGTCTGTTTTAAATTCTTCACCTAAAATATTTTTGTGTGTTTGTGATTCACTGTTAATTTTATATCATTATACTCAGGCATAACACAATCTCTTGGTATCGTTCTTTTATTGGAATATAATTGCTTTACGATGTTGTGCTACTTTCTGCTGTACAACAGTGTGAATGAGCTGTATGTGTACATATATCCCCTCCCTCCTCATCCCCCGTTCCATCCCTCTAGGTCGTCACTGAGCACTGAGCTGAGCTCCCTGTGCTGTACAGCAGGTTTCCACTAGTTATCTATCTTAGACATGCTGCTGCTGCTGCTAAGTCGCTTCAGTCGTGTCTGACCCTGTGCGACCCCACAGACGGCAGCCCGCCAGGCTCCCCCGTCCCTGGGATTCTCCAGGCAAGAACACTGGAGTGGGTTGCCATTGCCTTCTCCAATGCATGAAAGTGAAAAGGGAAAGTGAAGTCGCTCAGTCGTGTCCGACTTTTCGTGACCCCATGGGCTGCAGCCCACCAGGTTCCTCCGTCCATGGGATTTGCCAGGCAAGAGTACTGGAGTGGGGGGCCATCGCCTTCTCCGATTTTAGACATGGTAGTGCATATATGTCAATGCTGCTCTCGAGGTTCATCCACCCCCCATCCCCCACTGCGCTCACATACCCATTCTCTACGCCTGTGTCTCTATTTCTGCCCTGCAAATAGGTTCAGCTGTGTCATCTGCCTTCCTCTTTCACTCGGTATCTCTCATGCAAACACCACTCACAGGTGGAATCTCTATAAAAGGAGTCCGGGAAATGTGGTATTTAGACTTTAAGCCTCTATAGTACATGGGACCTGGGGAAGGCAATGGCACCCCACTCCAGTACCCTTGCCTGGCAAATCTCATGGGCGGAGGAGCCTGGTGGGCTGCAGTCCATGGGGTCACAAAGAGTCGGACATGACTAAGCGACTTCAGTTTGACTTTTCACTTTCATGCATTGGAGAAGGAAATGGCAACCCACTTCAGTGTTCCTGCCTGGAGAATCCCAGGGACAGGGGAGCCTGGTGGGCTGCCATCTTTGGGGTCACACAGAGTCGGACACGACTGAAGCGACTTAGCAGCAGCAGCAGCAGCAGTACGTGGGACCACTGAGAAGAAAGGAGATGGCCCTAAGTATCAACAAAAAATATCCACCAAGGAAAACTTTACTCTTAACTATTGCATTTTTACCCAAATGTTTCATTTCAATTCCTCTATAGGTCTTCAGGAACTTAAAAAAAAAAAAAGGAGGAAGAGAAGAGCAAATAATCTTCTTCACTGGGGGTGGTTTGTTTTCTGAATTTTTAACAAATATGATTTTAAAAAGTCAAAGTGAACACATGAAAACAGTTATAACTGTTATGGTTGTGTGAAGCTCCAGTAGAATTGGTCCCCAGTAAAGACTAACCCAGAGACTTCCCTGGTGGCTCAGTGGTAAAGAATCTGCCTGCCAATGCAGGAGACATGGGTAGATCCCTGGGTAGGGAAGATCCCCTGGAGAAGGAAATGGCAACCCACTCCAGTACTCTTGCCTGGGAAATCCCATGGACATAGGAGTCTGGTGGGCTACAGTCTGTGGGGTCACAAAAGGGTCAGACATGACTCAGCAACTAAACAACAACAACAAAGAGGAACCCATAGGGGAAACAGCAGGTTTATGCAGAGAACCCAAGGAGGACTGAATTTATGTGGTTATTTCTTATATTTGGGCCTTATTATTTTTTTTTTAAGTGACTTCATGCACTCTGAGGTCTTCTTGGACTTCTAGTGCAGTTTTAGAAAACTGGAAAAAAAAAGATAGTCCTGGAGCAATGAGAGACTGCAATTAAAGACCATGGAAATATGCTCCTCTTAAGGAACTACAGAAATTTCTAAAAGTAGCTATTAAAATTATAATGAAAGTTGCTATTTTTCTGGCCTCAGATGAGCTAAACACAGAAGCCAGTGTTTAGTAAAACGACTGAACGTGTATTTGATTCTGAGTAATGGCTTTAATATCATCTCTGTTGGACAGAGATGAGCAAACTTTCCTGTTAGACTTTGCACAGTTTGCCTAATCTCTGTTAATACAAACTGTTACAAAACACCACCTTAAACCAGAAGCAACCCCTGGTCAAGATACGAGAATTCAGATCTTTAAAGTCAGCAAGAATGAGCAATTTCATGCCAGTATATTTTTCATAAATGTGTATTTTAATCAACTCTGCTTTTACACTTCCAACCTCTTAAAAGGAAAGGCACCCTGTAAACCAAGTCCCATAGGGTTTCAAAATTACACATGGTAATTAAAATTAATATTAAGCATGAGCACATTGAAAGAGGACATTACTCAGCAAGCATCCAAAGGTTCCAGATTCTTTGAAGTGATCCGTTTCTCTCCAAGATTTATGAGCTGTCTGTCAATGAATTTAATTGGATATTTATTGAAATTAATGGCAGCTGCAGCTGATTGAACAGGCTTTACTTAAATTTTGTGTTTCTTGTTTATGGCTGTTTTTCCTGGCCTTGCCTTTCCATGTTGCATGCTGATGAAGTCCTGAGCGAAATGAATGGAGAAATCTTTTCCAAATCAAGACATGACTCTCCTCACCGTCCTTCACAAAATGGGAAAATACTACTGATGATAAATCACTTCCTATTCCCAACTCATCACTATTCAGGTTTGTTAAAAGTTCATTTTTATGTATACCCTTGGGAGTTAAGGGCAGAAGCTCCATAGACACACAACCTGTGTTCAAATCTGGATCATCCACATATTTGCTATCATTCTAGGCCAAATTTCTCAACCTTCTCCTTGCCTCAGTTTACCCACTTGTAGAGTAGAACTGATAATAATAGGCTCTCAGAGGCTCAGAACCTGCCTAGCACAGGGCCTGGAACTTGCTAATACCTCAGTAAGACTTAGTTCTTCTTACTTTTTTCTCTGTGGGAAAAAATAAAATTATATGGATCTATTTTATTCCTCTTGTGATGAACAAACCACTATACTTAAAAATACTTAAAAACTAGACTCTGCTTTAATGTGACAAATAAAAGCCTGGAGAAGTTGAAGCCCCTGCTTTAAGAAAATGGAAGATGCTTTCTTCCTCTGTTTCTTTTTCCTTCTACTCCCTGCCCCCAGCCACTATTTTGACATATTTAATAAACTTCTTTCTGGGGTTCTGAAGATGCTGCAAATTCTTGAGTAGAAGCAAAACTCTAGAGGAAGTGGGAGGAAGGAGAAGACAGCTTTCTATAACAGATTGTCTTGGACTTGTGGTTAATGTCATGGTTACTTTTCCAAACTCTCCTGCACTCTTTATTTTTTTTTCTTTCTTTATACAGTGAACAGGATTATGTACCTGGCATGGAGCTAGGTGCTGGAATGTCAAAGCTTAATTTTAGGAAGCCAGTTCTCAAGAATCTTTCTCACTAGTGAAGAAAGCAGTATTTTACAATCTAGTGCTTCTGGAATCACATAGCGTAGTAGTTATGTGTCTAGACTCTGGAGCCAACCATGGTTTAAATCCTGTCTTTGGCAACTTAAATGTGGGTCAAGTTACTTTACCTCTTTGTGTTTTAGTCATCCAACTGTAAAGTGGGGTTGTAATAGTACTTGCTGCTGCTGCTGCTGCTGCTAAGTTGCTTCAGTCGTGTCCAACTGTGTGACCCCATACACGGCAGCCCACCAGGTTCTCCCGTCTCTGGGATTCTCCAGGCAAGAACACTGGAGTGGCTTGCCATTTCCTTCTCCAATTTAACAGTACTTACGATTTTAAAGATTAAGTTGATATATATTATATTATATGTATATTATCTTGGAAGAGTGTCTGGCTTATGGTTAACATTAAAGGTTAATATTAAATAAATGTGTATGTTTATTACCTTTATTACAATCATGATTCTAAAGTTTTTTCTTTTTAATTTTTATCAATTTTATTGGAGTGTGATTGCTTTACAGTGTGTTAGTTTCTACTGTACAGCAAAATGAATCAGCCATACATATATACATATCCTCTCCCTTTTGGATTTCCTTCCCATTTAGGTCACTACAAAGCACCGAGTAGAGTTTCTGGTTCTACACAATGCTGTAGAGTATATTCTCATTGCAGGAAGGCATAGTCTTTACCATCTGAGCCACCAGAGGAGCCCCGTTATTTTATACATAGTGTCAATGCTGCTGCTGCTGCTGCTGCTGCTGCTGCTGCTGCTGCTAAGTCGCTTCAGTCGTGTCCAACTCTGTGCGACCCCATAGACGGCAGCCCACCAGGCTCCTCGTCCCTGGAATTTTCCAGGCAAGAACACTGGAGTGGGTTGCCATTCCTTCTCAATGTATGAAAGTGAAAGTGAAAGTGAAAGTGAAGTCACTCAGTCGTATCAGACTCTTAGTGACCCCATGGACTGCAGCCCACCAGGCTCCTCCGCCCATGGGATTTGCCAGGCAAGAGTACTGGGGTGGGCTGCCATTGCCTTCTCCTCTTAGCCTTAATAGTATGACACTAAAGTTTATTTTGAGAAGTTGTGGAAAAAGACAAGAGGAGGCAGATGCACCAGACAAATGATACCTTTGTTTCTGGACCTGTTGAGGTACTGCTTTGTGTTTGCCCGATGGACATTCCTATTAGGCAGTTAGTTGGTAACACAGTTCTAGCCCTTCAGCAAGTAATGCGGGCTAAAGGTAATGACTTGGACAATAGCAACATGTGAACGGAAGTTGAAATCATGGACATAAATAGGGTCACTCAGAGAAAGGGTAGGGTGTGAAAAGAGAGATGGTTAAGGACCACATCCCTGGAGCTACATCTATTTAAGACACTGGGCAGAAAGAGAGGAGCTTGTGAACGCAGAGGCCAGGATAAAGGGGCAAAGGGTAAGCGGGAGCCTGTGAGGGAGGTGAACTGGTGGGAGGGACCCAGGTCATGAATTGCCTTGGCTCTTTTGCATTTGTTTTTCTCGTAATCATCTCTGGCCCTGAGATTTGATTAACCAGAGAGAAAACAAGTAACGGCCAGCAAAGCCTGCCCAGGGAAGAGTGGAAGAAGATGGCAGAGAACAGCAACGGCTTAAGCACTGCTACCATGACATCTTCCCGCCTCACACACCACACCCTTAGTAACACCTCCTGGATTAATTTTTCTTCTTTAACAGTTTAGAGAGTTTAACTTCAAACTTTGGGTCTATCAGACCATAGTCAAAGATTGCACATATTATATGCCTCAAAACTTATTTTTAGTTATAGTTTCACAAGATTACCTGTCCCAAGTTTGTTGTGCTTTATTTATTTATTTTTTTAGCCACACCAACCTGCATGTGGGATCTTAGTATCCTGACCAGGGATTGAACTCCCACCCCTTGTATTGAAAGTGTGGAATCTCAACGGCCAGGGAAGTCCCTTACATTCTAGTTTGAGAAATAGGAGAAAGCGGAAGTAGAAGGCAAACAGTTTTCTTTTAAGAAAGTGATTGACAATGTTCACATTCCATTGGCTGGAACTTTGTCACATGGCTCCACATGGTTGTAAGAGGAAGGGTGGGGAGTGACTTAGAGGTACAGTCATTATAGATGGGAAAGCACTAGTTCTCTCAATTATCATCAGCATTCCACTTGAGTAACTTCCATTGGCCAGGAATTGGGGAATTGGTGGTGAACAAAGTCTAGAGGAGGAGACAGATCATTAAGTGATTGTAACTATTATATCATAGCAGGGGAAGGACAAGATGCCTGGCATAGACAGGGAAGGGGGACATTCCTGAGGAATCTAAACTATCCAGTTATCCAGAAGAGAGACATGGATGAAGCAATTTTTACGTTAAGAGCTAGGAAATGACTAAATGTTACCCAGGAAGAGAGGGTAGCAAACGGAAGTGTGTTCCTGGCAGAAGAAATAAGATATGCAAAAGCCCAGAGATAACAGAGGGTGGGACAAAGCTTAGAGGAGCTGGAATTAGTCCAGTCAAGCAAAAGCATCTTACAGCATAAAGGAAAGTTCTGCAAAGAAGGCTGAAGAGTTGAGTGTGTTTGGATCATCTAAGGCTAAGGGCCTTGAGTCTGTGGGTGATTAGTCGGAAGGAGGAGGTCAAAAATGAACTCCAAAGACTCTGCACCAAGCAACGTGGTGGCTAATGAGATTATTCACTGAGACAGAGGACATTAGAGGTGAGATTTCAGGCTGATGAGGGAGAGAGAGATGGTCCTTTCAGCTCTAGCCACACTGGTTGGGGAGTCCTGATTAGACCTACAGACTTGAGTCATCTGCCTATAGATGAACTGAAGCTACAGGAGTGGATGAATCTCATACAGAATGAGGAGCAATGAAAGCCTTGGACAAACTCCAGAGAAATACAGATCTTTTAGGGTTGAATAAGAAGGAGAGCCAGAGAAGAGCAAAGGAGGGAGGGCCGGGTGGACAATAGCCATCATGGTAAAGTAAGAGATATAGTCATCTGCTGAGAATGTGGGTGATGGGTCATCAGCCTTACCCCAGGGCTCTAGCATCATATGGGTTTGCCCAACCTATTCAGAGGAGTAAGCAGGACATCAATTACAATCTGTACTGGAAGTTTCTAGTCTCCCCATTCCAACCAGAAAAGGACGGCCTCCATCTCACTGATATCTACTCTAGTCCTGACGATTGCTTTCCTGAAGAAGTCAAGGGGTTCACATGGACCCCTTTGGGGGAAAGACTATGGACCTCCTAGTTTTAGCACTATGGAAGTAACAGCCTGCAAGATATTTTCAAGTTTATGAAATCTCAAACATTTTAGCAAAGGCTAGTATTAGAATGAAGTGAGACTCTCATATTATACTTATAAAATAAAGTTCACTATAGAGTATGTTTCTTGCTCCTTGACTATTGAAGATGTTTCCATCAATGACTAAAAGAAAGTCTTTAATGCTTTAGGAAAATGTGTAATCAGCACAAACTACAATGAAAGTAGGCATGAGATTTGGCAGATGACAGTACAATATTAAAATGAGGACCTGCTAAAACAAATGTGAGCTGTCTTTGATCTCATATCAAAAGCCCTGTATTTTACTTTTTTCTAATCAATGCAGAATGTACTTTGGCATTTTTGGACTAAGCTATTCTCTATAAATTTCTGTTGATCCAAGAAACTTTAAGGCCAGCACCTCAACATTAATAAAATGATATGGAGAAGAATCAAATGTACTATATTTATGATCTACAATAGAAAAATGGATATTTTAATTCTATAAATGGTTAAGTAATGCATAATTTGTTGATTTATTCAACAAATATTTACAGAGTATCAACTATATTCCTGCTTGGACTGCTGCTGCTGCTGCTGCTAAGTCACTTCAGTCGTCTCCGACTCTGTGCGACCCCATAGATGGAAGCCCACCAGGCTCCCCCGTTCCTGGGATTCTCCAGGCAAGAACACTGGAGTGGGTTGCTATTTCCTTCTCCAATGCAGGAAAGTGAAAAGTGAAAGGAAAGTCGCTCAGTTGTGTCCGACTCTTAGCGACCCCATGGACTACAGCCCACCAGGCTCCTCCGTCCATGGGATTTTCCAGGCAAGAGCCCTGGAGTGGGGTGCCATTACCTTCTCTGCCTGCTTGGACTAGTTGTTAGCTAAAACTCTAAAGGATTTCATTGCACTTATTGTAATAAAATTCCTTACCATAACCTGTTAACCCTCACATCACCCATTTCTATCTTCCTCTGGAGATCTTCTCTGTCTCCCTCTTCAACACTCACCATGTTCTAATCAGACTGGCTTTCTGTTTTGTTCTCAGCCACATCAAACTTACTTTGGCTTCAAATGACCATCACTTTCTATTCTGCCAGTCCATAAATTTTGTCCCATATCTCTTCTCATGGCTGACTCCATCATTCAAGTCTCAGCTCCAGTTTCCTCCTGGTTCTAAAGAAGCCAGTCTATTAAGTAAATGCCTCTTGCCCAGCACTCCATCATGGTAACCTGCTTTATTTAGCTGGAGACCTTCATCACCATATGAAATTATCTTGTTTACTTGACTGTCTATTCTTTCTCTCTCTTCAGAGATAACGTCAGCAACCTGAGAGCAGGAAGTGGGCTGCCTTGTCCAAGACTATATCCCCAGTGCCTAGAATGGCCCTAGATTAGGTTAAGCATTCAATAGAATTTGTTGAATGAATGAATGACTACTGGTTATGAGAAAAATGTAAAACCATGGGAAATGGTAAAACTTAGGGAAAAATGGTAAAGAAAATGTAAAACCTAAGCAAAAAATAATAATAAGTAAACAAGATTCAACATTATATATACACAGTGAATGCAGCTTTATCCTATGCCAAGTCGCTTCAGTCGTCTGCAGCTCTTTGTGACTCTATGGACTATGGCCCACCAGGCTCCTCTGTCCATGGGATTCTCCAGGCAAGAACACTGGAGTGGGGTGCCATGCCCTCCCCCAGGGGATCTTCCTGATTCAAGGATCGAACCAGTCAGCGTCGTTTACGTCTCCTGCATTGTCAGGCGGGTTCTTTATCACTAGCGCCATCTGGGAAGCCCCATACAATCATATATCAGTAGTTTATCTTTTAAAAATCTGGAGATATATATATACATATATATGTGTATATATATATATACACATGTACACACATGTGAAAGATGCCAAGATATAAATAAAAGTTAAAATTGTATTTTAAAATGTTTTTAAAGAAGTTGTATGAAGGCTCGCACTCCAGAAGGCCCCCAAAATGCTATTAAAATACTATATTAACATTTATTAATATAAAAATACTATATCAACAAATAAGGAACTCAGACATGTTACAGAAACATGGGCAGGTCCAGGGTAGCTTTCCTGGAAACAATTTTTACCATCAAACTACCTAAGAAACAGACACACACACACACACACACACACACACACGTGTCTGTTACTCACAACTCTTTGTCATGCACCAGAAGGTTATTCTCCTTGTTTTCAGCCTAAAGCAAGGTTGTGGGGGCGGGAGGGAGGGGGGCGGGGAATAACTGTAACAGGGGCACCAACTCCCTCAGAATAACTTCCCCTTGGTAGGATCATATGGTGGTGGGTATGGAGCATGTTTATAGAAGAAAGCTTGGGAAAACACAAGCAGTAAGAAAGTGTGGCTTGTGAAAGAAAAGATCTGGAAGGTTTCTATATGTGAGTGCATGAGAAAACATCCTCGGTTGGAGATTTAAAAAGTAAAATTTATACTTGGTCTAAATTGAGAATACCAGCTGCACAACCGACGTTATGTTAGGAGTCATCTGTCCCCGAAGACTCCTAGAGTAGCCCCTCCAGGATGGTTCCCAATGATCCCCACCTCCTGGTATTCATAGGTTTGCATAATCTCTGCCCACAAAAGTTGGTCTCTGTGACCAGCAGAGTATGGCAGAAGTGATGGTAAACATCACTTCTGAACTTAAAAGGTGAAAAATGTGCTTTCTTCTCAGGGTGTCTCTCTCTGTCTCTCTCTCTATCTTACGCTCTCTCTCTCTTATCACTTGATCTGGGGAAGAGACACCAT
Source organism: Oryx dammah (assembly GCF_014754425.2). Taxonomy (NCBI): domain Eukaryota; kingdom Metazoa; phylum Chordata; class Mammalia; order Artiodactyla; family Bovidae; genus Oryx; species Oryx dammah. The sequence goes on from NW_024070205.1 coordinate 55,435,097, forward strand.
GTCATGAGCAGCCTTTGCAATCACCCACAAGGTAAAGAGCTGAGGCCTCCAGACAACAGTCCACGGAGACCTGAAGCCTTCTGCCCATAGCCACACAAGCGAGCATGGAAGCAGAAACTTTAACCTTAGGCAAGCCTTCAGATGCTTGGATTTGAGGCCAGCATCTTGACTGCAAACTCATAAGAGGTCCTAAGCCAGAAATAACTCATTATGCTGTTCCCAGATTCTTGTCCTTCAGAAACTGTGTCAAATATTAAATGTTAATTTTTTAAAATCACTGAATTTTGGGGTACTTCATTATGAAGCAATAGACACTGAACTCAGCCACTGACAAATCCTCCTCCACACTGATATCTTCTGCTGTCCTCCATGTGGCTTGTCCAGAAGTGCAGCCTCACCCTGCAACTCCATCTCCCTGAGCTGGTAACCAGTTTATTTGGAATGCCAGCTAATCATTACAAAGACACTTCTCCACTCACCAGGACAGAAGGCTCTACATCTTGGGGACTGATGTTACCAATGTTATGCGGTTAAAGAGGCAGCTTCAATAGGGGTGGTCCCTTGTTCTCCATCCCTCAGTCCCTCTACTTAACATCATGCAGTCAGCATCCTCTCTTTGGATCACTAAGGTTTTCTAATATTATTATCTACCTATTCCAAGACTATTATAAATGATTGCCAACTAATATTCTCCAGTTTTCAAAATTACAAGTCCACAAAGTCAACTAAAGAAATAATAATAGACGACAACTCATGAGCCTTGCCCAATCTGAATTGGATGTGAGATCCGAGAATCTGAATTCTCAGTGAATTCTTCAATAGGTCTGATTCAGGAGCTCTCTGGAGTTCACTTAGAGAGACACCCTTGTAGTTATTCCTCTGTACTGTCCGGTTTCTCCAACTAAGCTCTAGGTTCCTAAAGAGAGACTATTTTCTGTCTCTTCTATTCACCAAAGGCATCAGAACACTGCTGGGTAATCACTGAACTTTCAGTAAAGTGACTTTTACAACAAGAATCATCATTCAAATAGACATTTACATTCTGCCAAATGTACCCTGGCTATAACAGGAATGGATGGCAAAGTTCCTGCTTTTAAGGAACTGGTGGCATGGATAAGGAAACAAGAGAAATGCATTGCAAGTAGACAGTAGTGAACAACTCCAGACGGGATGCAGAAGACCTGCTATGTGATAGGGTACAGGCTCCATCCAGCTTCTAGTGGCATTAGAAAGATTTGTGAAGTCTGAAAAGCTTCAAGCAGAAGCAACATCTGGAGAACACCGGGAGACAAGTGGCCTGAATGTTTGTCCCATTTGTTCTAGAAGCCAAGTGTCTTAGAGCCAGCATGTCATTTCTCTGGGCTTCAGTTGATTCTTGTAGAGAGCCAGAGTGGTCTGTTAGTATCATAGTTTCCCAACTGTCCTGCTGAGTCCTGAAGGGATCATATGCGGGGAAAGGAAGACATGAAATCAGGTGTGACCACAAGTCTGCTTCCCGTGCTTATCTGACCAATATGGGCATTTCATGAAAGTCTTAGTGTCACAAGAAGTTCTACTGCTAAAACAAAAAAAGAAAGAAAGAAAGAAAGAAAGAAAGAAATGAGGCTTGGAGACATTGCATGTTAACTTCCTTTTTCAAAGTAATTTTCTTTTGGAGTATAATTGCTCTGGGCATCCCTGGTGGCTCAGCAGTAAAGAATCACCTGCCAATGTCAGGAGAGGAGACACAGGTTTGATCCCTGGGTTGGGAAGATCCCCCTGGAGAAGAAAATGGCAACCCACTCCAGTATTCTTGCCTGGAGGATCCCATGGACAGAGGAGCCTGGCAGGCTATGGTGCATAGGGTCGCAAAGAGTCAGACACGACTGAAGAGACTTGGCATGCGCATCAATAGTGTATACATGTCATGCAACAGCAATCGACACATGTACACTATTGCATGTTGATTTCTGAGAATCCTTTATGAGACATCAACTAGGAGGGAGGTACTATATGGGAAGGGCCTGAAGATGGGGCAAATGGATCATCAACATTTTCATCTCTAACTTCTTTTATTGTCACCGGCAATGTTGATTTTGCTAAGAGTGAGGTTCCCTTATTAAAGCTCCTCCTAAGGTAGGGAAAGTTGACACATAGAGTTGACCTTAGCTTGCTAGAATTAGCCTTCAGTTGTCTAACCATTTTATATAACATATTTCCAAATGAACGGAAGTTGTCAAATGCTATACCTAAAACTACAGTACAGACCTGTGGTGTCCATTTGGACAAGTACTTGCCACATGTAACTATTTACATTTAAATTAATTAGAATTAAGCAATTAGTTGGAGAAGGCAATGGCACCCCACTCCAGTACTCTTGCCTGGATAATTCCATGGACGGAGGAGCCTGGTGGGCTGCAGTCCATGGGGTCGCGAAGAGTCGGACACGACTGAGTGTCTTCACTTTCACTTTTCACTTTCACGCATTGGAGAAGGCAATGGCAACCCACTCCAGTGTTCTTGCCTGGAGAATCCCAAGGACAGGAGGAATCTGGTGGGCTGCCGTCTATGGGGTTGCACAGAGTCGGACACGACTGAAGCAACTTAGCAGCAGCAGTAGCAGCAAGCAATTAGTTAATTAAAGAGTTAACTAGACATTTACTTCTAGACTGCCCCAACTACATGGTAAGATCTCAATACCCACATAAGGATGGTGGCAACCTGACAGGGCATCACGGATCTAGAATATTTTCATCATCACAGACTGTTTCATTAACCAGCACTGGAATGAGAAATAGGCTAAGAAAACAAGTACAGTTACCCTCTGGCTGAGTCCTCAGTTAATTCTGTTTCTCAGGAAACACTGAATCTGTCTCTCAATAGAAGATGGACAATCTTCAAGGCTACTGGTGTTATTTATTTTTTTGTCAGCTAGAAAGACCAAGACATTTAAACTGTTCAGGGTAAGAGGCTAAAAACCAAGCTGAAAAGTGGTTAGAAATCAGTGCTTAATAGAAAGCAAAATGGAATTCAAAATATGCCATAGAGGACCAGCTTTGCAGACATGCCTGGCTCTCAGTGGGAACCTGGAGGGCTTGAGCTCAAGTAGAGGGTAAACCAGCAGTGGAATGAGCCTTACAGAGTCCAAAACCAATACCTGATGGCAATGAGATCATCTGCCCTAATGTAGCTGCCTGTCAGAAGGTAGTGTGACTTCTCTCTGGAAGAAAACACCATCTAGAGCCTCTACCATTGAAGTTATAGCCACCCTATTTCCTGCTTTTCAGTTTAACAATTTATTGTGATTTTTTTTTTTTTTTGAGGTATAGTTGCCTCCATCTGCAATGCAGGAGGTGCAGGTTCAATTCCTGAGTTGGGAAGATCCCCTGGAGAAGGAAATGGCAACCCACTCCAGTATTCTTGCCTGGGAAATCCCATGGACAGAGGAGGCTGGTGGGCTACAGTCCATGGGGTCCCAAAAGAGTTTGACTTGACTTTTCGACTAAACAACAACACAGTTGCTTTACAACATTGTGTTAGTTTCTGCTGAATGATGAAGTGAATCAGCGATATCTATACACACATCCCCTCCCTCTTGGATATCCCTCCCACTCCACCCTACTCCCAACCTCTAGATCATCACAGAGCACTGAGCTGAGCTCTCGGTACTGCATAGCATCTTCCCACTAACAGACTATTTTACGCATGGTTGTGTATATATGCGGAGAAGGCAATGGCACCCCACTCCAGTATTCTTGCCTGGAAAATCTCATGGACAGATATGTTAATCCCAATCTCCCAGTTAATTCCATGTCCCCTTCCAGGCCCACATGTCTATTCCCTACATCTGCATCTCCATTTCTGCCCTGCAAATAGCTTCATCTGTACCACTTTTCTAGATTCCACATATATGCATTAATATACAATATTCATTTTTCTCTTTCTTACTTCACTCTGTATGACAGACTCTAGGTCCATCTATGTCTCGACAAATGACCCAATTTCATTCCCTTTTATGGTTGAGTAATGTGCTTAGTCACTCAGTCGTGTCTGACTCTTTGTGACCCTAAGGACTGTAGCCCGCAAGTTCCTCTGTCAATGGGAATTCTCCAGAGAAGAATACTGAAGTGGGTTGTCGTGCTCTCCTCCAGGGTATCTTCCCAATCCAGGGATTGAACCCAGGTCTCCCACATTGCAGGCAGATTCTTTACCATCTGAGTCACCAGGGAAGCCCAAGAATACTGGAGTGGGTAGCCTATCTGTTCTCCAGGGGATCTTCCCGACCCGGGTATTGAGAACTGGGGTCTCCTGCATTGCAGGTGAATTCTTTACCAGCTGAACTACAGGGAAGTCCATGGTTGAGTAATATTCCATTGTATGTATGTATTTTGATTCTTGATGCATAAAATTAAATATTCTAAAGTTTTCAATGGTTATTATATATCCAGCAGTGTCTCAAATACTTCACAATCATTACCTTAATCATTCTTCTAATGACTTGATCAAGAACAGGTTTATTAACTTACTCTCAAAGTTCTGTCTTCTGGAATCAGGGTGTAAAGCTAGGTCATCTGGTTAGAGAATCTTCACTCTGAACACCATAAAGTACTGCCTGTCCACCCTGAATTCTTTCAATCACACAAATTCCTCCATGATGTCAGGAGAGAGAGGGATAAATCACATTTTTCTTTTTTATTTTTTCCTGGTTTTATTGAGATATAATTGACATGCAGGACTGTAGAAGTTAAAAGTGTACAGCATAATGGTTTGATTTACATAATTTGTGAGATAAACACAGAATAAGTTGTTAATAAGTTGTTAACATAAGTTGTTAACATTATTTCAAATAAATACAAGATAGAAAAATATTTTTATTTCTTGAGATGAGGACTATAAGGATGTACTTTCTTAATGACTTAAGTATACCTGAGAGCATCACTAACTATACCACTTTTCCTCATAAAGAGATTTCTACTTTCTATTTTCTTTTATATATGCATGCTAAGTTGCCTCAGTCATGTCCGACTCCTTGTGAGCCCATAGGCTGTAGCCTGCCAGGACCCTCTGTCCATGGGATTCTCTGGGCAAGAATACTGGAGTGGGTTGCTGTGCCCTCTTCCTCCTGGATCTTCCTGACCCAGAAATCGAACCCTCATCTCTTAAATCTCCTGCATTGGCAGATGGGTTTTTTACCGCTACTGCCACCTCGGAAGCCCATTTCTTTTATATTCACTGTTTATTTTTTACAAATTTAAGAGTATAAATATAGTATTAAAATTGAGGAAACTGTCTTTTGAAAGACAGTGACCCACCTCATTGGCACATAACATCTAGTTGACAATTATTAATGCTCAAGAGAGCAAAGAAAGAGAGAGCTCTTCAGGTTGAGCTTCCTGGCTCTGATCCATCTTTACTCTAGAGGCTTCCCAGGTGGTGCTAGTGGTTAAAAAAAACAAAAACAAACAAACAAAAAAAAACGCCTGACAATGCAGGAGGTGCTGGAGACATAGGTTCAGTCCCCGGGTCAGGAAGATCCTCTGGAGGAAGGCATGGCAACTCACTCCAGTATCCTTGCCTGGAGAATCCCATGGACAGAGGAGCCTGGAAAGCTATAGTCCACAGGGTTGCAAAGAGTCGGACACGGCTGAAGAGACAGCATGCATGCATGCATGAGAAGCAAACTACAGTGCATGGACCAAGTTAGGACTGCAGTCAGTTTCTATATTCCTGGAATAAGAGAGATATTTATACTTTTAAAATATTGTAAAAGACAAACCAAAAGTGATGACAACATGTGGTTTCCAAAACGTAATTTATTTACCCTCTGGAAAAATACATGTCAACCCAGCTTTAGATACCTACAGCATTTCCTTGGAGATCACAGAATCCGAAAATATATATATACAATTCTTCTGTAATTTCCAGAAAAAAAAGAGTGTTTAAATTCCAGCATGTCTCTGAGTAGAGGTGAACTCAGTTCCACCCCGTCAAGACCAATGCTCTGGGGTTGCTGTATAATAATCCACACGACCTAGAGAAGGACAGAGAAGGGGACTGTGAGATTAGGTTTAGGATCTAATATTTGCCTTTGGAGGACAAAGACTACCTCCAACTTCATAGGTGTGCTCGAGCAGATGGGGAACTCCCCTGAGAGAGGTGGGCTGGAACATGGCTTGGAACACAGGCTAGTGGATGACAGAAGAGAAAAGTTATTCAGTTGCTCAGCCATATTTGATTGTTTGCAACCCCAAGGACTGCAGCATGCCAGGCTTCCCTGTCCTTCACCATCTCCCATAGTTTGCTCAGACTCATGTCCATTGAGTCGGTGATACCGTCCAACCATCTCGTCCTCTGTCACCCCTTCTCCTCCTGCCTTCTATCTTTCCCAGCATCAGGGTCTTTTCCAAGGAGTCAGATCTTCTAATCAGGTGGCCAAAGTATTGGAACTTCAGCTTCAGCATCAGTCCTTCCAATGAATATTCAAGACTGATGTCTTTTAGGATGGACTGGTTTGATCTCCTTGCTGTCCAAGGGACTGTTGAGAGTCTTCTCCAACACCACAGTTCAAAAGCATCAGTTCTTCAGTGTTCAGCCTTTTTTATGGGCTAACTCTCACATCCATACATGACTACTGGAAAAACCATAGTTTTGACTATACAGAACTTTGTCAGCAAAATAATGTTTCTGCTTTCTTTATACTCTGTCGAGGTTTGTCATATTTATTCTTCCAAGGAGTAAGCATCTTTTAAGACAGTAGATGTTGTGACTCATGCCCTCAGTGGTGTCCCTTGCAGGCCAGAATATCAGAGACAGGAAAGGACCAGAGTTTTATTTCCACTGAGATTATGATCTAGGTTTCGATTGCCTCTCCACCTCAGAAATGAACCTCATGAGCAATAATCATGGAAAGGAAGCTTGTGTGTTTAAGTGAATAGGGTCCCTTATGGGTTTTTTTTTATGGCTCTGTGGAAATGCTGGTGATCCTTGGCAAATCTCCAGAGGCAGTATATAAAGCTCTGTCAAAGGCATTTATTCTTTTAATTTCCCCACAACACCAAGTTGTGAATTGCATGCCCTCTTCTCTTCCCTGGAATCTCACTGACCTCTCAATAGCTAATAATCACCTCCTTGTCCTTCATGTCTCAGCTCCAACAGCATTTCCTCAGGGAGGTCCTTCTGACTCTCAGAATAAGTTAGGACTTCCTGCTTCCTGTTTCTGCCACGTGCTGCGTTTTCCCTTTATGACCCTCACCACATTTACAATACAAGTGCAGTATTTCTCTTCCTGTCTAAACCACTAAACACCATGGCCGCAGGAACAAAGGGTGCTTGTTTACTATTGTAACCCCAGGCTATAGCACAGGGCTTGGCACAGAGAGAACCCAGACTGTGTGGAGTGATTAGCAAGATCAAGGATTCACGCTCCCACTCGATAGATGGGGAGCATGAGGAGAGCCTGGCTCAGAAAAATTAAACAGGAGCCCAAGGCCAAAAAGTTGTGTCAAAGTTAGATTCAGACTCTGAGGGTTTTTTTTTTTTTAAAAAAGACATCCATTTCATTAAAATAATATATTTACTTGTTTACACTTAATTGACTGTGTTGGATCTTAGTTGCAGCATGCACGATCTTTGTCTGGAATCTGGGATCTTTATTTGCAGTTCATGGACTCCCTCAAGGTGTGGCACATGAGTTCCACAACACACGGGCTCAGTAGTTGCAACATGCACACTTAGTTGTTTCTTGGCATGTGGGATCTTAGTTCCCTGATTAGGGATCAAACCTACCTCCCCTGCATTGCAAGGCAGATTCTTAACTCCTGGACCACCAAGGAAGTAGCAAGACTCTGGCCTTTTGAAAAGAAGAAGTCTTGTTCTCCCTGTTCACATCTGGTCTTGTTGAATTTAGTAGGACTCTGGTTAAGTCAAACTTGCTTCTCTAGGTTCACAGTGGGATCCTCCAGCCTCTGAGATCTTAAGACTTGTAGGAGTTGCTTAGGCAATGAGTCAAAGCAAGTTTTATTTTTCACAAACTGTTCATTCATACAAAAGGAATACATCCTTTCACTTAGGAAGCGAGGAGAGCTATGTCGGTGTAGTTCAGAATGGACTCTGGCTCTGTTCCATCAGTTGTGTTTGGGAGGGACTATGACTTTGACAAATGCTAGTGAAGAGTCTGGGGTTGATGACTGGATGACATGTCTCCAGATTCATAGGTCCAGAGCACATGGGAGTTTAATGGTCCCATAAATATTAGGTGCTGTCTCTCCCCTGCTCAGAAATCTCCCGAATCCATTCATCTCAATGTTTTGCTGCCTCCTTCTGCACATCGCAGATTTTTCCAGGGAAGTTTTATGGTTCATTTAAGTTGCCACTCACGTCCACAGGCCAAGGTTGGGGGGAAAGGAAGAGAGAATAAAAGAGCAACCTATGAATAGTGTTCCAAATGCCTGCACATTTCTGTCCACATTGATTGAGCTCTACTCTTTTCACTGCCTGAGTTGCTCCTAAATTGTGACAGGTGCTGAAAAAGATGCATTAACTCTTTCATGTCAGGAAGACTAGAAAGTGCTAGGATCAGAAGCTCAAAGAGAAATATGCAAATCAACATCGTTTTGACTGGAGGGTGACTCATTAGAGAGGGAGATGGCTTTGAATTTCCTAGTGATGAGACACACAGAGCTAGCACAAGTGATTCAGATGAAGTTATCTCAGCCTAGCATGGAAACTTCTACAAATTAGGGCTTGACAAGATGTTGTTAGACAAACAGATGAATAAACCATATCCCTGACACCAAAGGACAAGCTTAGCAAATTCCTCCCCAGCACCAGGCTTTACAATCCCTTAGCTTCAACCAGCTGACACAACAGTAGCCCTAACTCGTTGTCAGACTACAAGAGCATTCTGGAAGATTACATATGAAGATATGGACTTCACAGCCATCAGGGCAACGAGAGATTCTCATTCCAAACCTAATATTGATTTCAAGCAGACTGCCTGAAATATAGACATCTGGTTCAGAAAGAAACAACAACAGCAACAACAATGGCCGCTGAAATATAATCGTGTTTTTATGTATAGACATAACGATAGTGCTTTGCAGTTAAGGACTAAACTGCACATATCTCTTTTTAAAGAACTCATCATTTTACCAATTTGTCTTTATCTTTCGATGTGTAGCAGTAGATGAACTTAAAAGGAAAACATTAAGATGCAAAAGACAACAAATAAATTTAGGAGGAGAATATAAATCCAAATAATACAACTAATTTGTCATGTTACTATATGTGAGTGTGGACCACAACAAACTGTGAAAAATTTTTAAAGAGATGGGAATACATGACCACCTTACCTGCCTCCTGAGAAACCTGTAAGCAGGACAAGAAGCAATAGTTAGTACAGGACATGAAACAATGGACTGGTTCAAAACTGAGAAAGGAATGCTTCAAGGCTGTATACTGTCACCCTACATCATGTGGAATGCAGGCTGGATGAAGCACAAGCTGGAATCAAAATTGCTCGGAGAAATATCAATAACCTCAGATATGCTGATGATACCACTTTAATGGCAGAAAGCAAAGAGGAACTAAAGGGCCTCTTGATGAAAGTGAAAAGGGAGAGCAAAAAAGCTGGCTTAAAACCCAACATTCAAAAAATGAAGATCGTGGCATCTGGTCTCATCACTTCATGGCAAATAGATGGGGAAAAAGTGGAAACAGTGACAGATTTTATTTTCTCGGGCTCTAAAATTGCTGCAGACAGTGACTGCAGCTATGAAATTAAAAAACATTTGCTCCTTGGAAGAAAAGGTATGACAAACCTAGACAGCATATTAAAAAGCAGAGACATCACTTTGCCAACAAAGGTCCATCTAGTCAAACCTATGATTTCTCCAGTAGTCATGTATGGTGGTTAAGAGTTGGACCATAAAGAAGGCTGGGCACCAAAGAATTGATGCTTTCAAACTGTAGTTGTGAAGACTTTTGAGAGTCCCTTGGACGACAAGGAGATCAAACCAGTCAATCCTAAAGGATATCAACCCTGAGTTTTCATTGGAAGGACTGATGCTGAAGCTGAAGCTCCAATACCTTGGCCACCTGATGCGAAGAGCCTATTCACTAGAAAATATCCTAATGCTGGGAAAGATTGAGGGTAAGAGGATAAGGGGTAAACAGAGGATAAGATGGTTGGATGGTATCACTGACTCAGTGAACATGAGTTTGAGCAAACTCAGAGAGACAGAGGACAGGGAAGCCTGGTGTGTTGCAGTTCATGAGGTTGCAGCAAATTGGACATGACTTGGTGACTGAACAACAAGTGAGTGTTATCTGAACTGATGTCCTTAAAGGTGATTATCAAAACTGCATTTTCTTCTTCACAATATCAGTATCAATCGATCTTCTTCACTATATCATGTAATATATATGTATATATATAATACAATGATGATCAAACAATTTATGATGGTTAATAATAATTCACACAAGTATATATAGCATTAGATAACTTAAGTATTTTCAAATGGTTTCTTTTCATATCATTCTTCCAATCTCTCTGGGATTTGCTAAATACATAAAATGAAACTTAAAGACGGTAAGTGATTCATATAACTAATGTCATCACCAACAGAATAGTAGTACTCCAGCATAGTAATACTCCATCATGCTCTTTATTTCCTTCTAAAATATCATGCTCTGTCTCCACTATCATAAGAAAATCAGCAATAGGCACTTCTACCATAAGCTTGTTTATTTTCTGTATAAGGTCTCTCCTTGTCAGTCCCACATGTACTATTAGTCCCTTGTTGTCAAAATGATGATGCATAACAAACACTCAAAAAACTCAGTGACTTAAGTCGAGATTCTCATTCATACATTTTTTGGATCAGCTAAGGGTTAAGAGGGCTTCCCTGGTGGCTTAGATGGTACAGAATCCACCTGCAATATGGGAGACCTGGGTTTGGTATGGGAAAAGCCCCTGGAGGAGGGCAAGGCAACCCACTTCAATATTCTTGCCTGGAGAATCCTTATGGACTGAGGAGCCTGGCAGGTTGCAGTGCATGGGGTCACAAAGAGTCAGACACAACTGAGGGACTAAGCACAGCACAGCCCAGCACACGGGTTAAGAATTCTAGGCTGGACTCTGTCGATCTTGACTCCAATATGCACTTCAAGTTCAGATCTTTTCTCATCCTCTGGGCCATCACTAACTGTGTCATATTTTTTATGGTTCTGGCATAAGCACAAGAGGGATGAGCAGAAACATGAGAGGCCTCCTAAGGCCTGAGCGCAAAATAGAAACTCTGCTGTGTCTGTTCATACTCCATGGCCCAAAGTGGACCCAATGGCCAAAAGTAGCATCAGTGAGGTGGGAACTCTCTCTCCTTTAGTGGAGGTGAAGAGTGTGGATTCTTGTTGGAAAAAAACCATGGAATTCCAAGCAAGAGTGCAACATGACCCTAAACAGACCACAAGCATTCATTCAGATTCATTACAATCCTCAGGCAATTCTGTTGATGTGAATTGCAAAACAGAGCATTTTTAACACCAGCATATGAAATTTATTGACCTGGAAAAGACTATATTCATCAAAAAAAAAAAATCCTTTGAAAGTTGTTTTGCAAAAGAGACTGACAATGGTCAATGAACATGCTGGAGTCAGTTGTCTCTGTCTTGCTCATTAGCTCCACCCTGCCTATCTGGACATTGCGGGGATTCAAAGGTTGTTTCCTTTGTTGCTACAGAGCAGGGCTAACTCCATCATTCTGGAAGGAGCAGCAGCGCCTATGTCCTGAAATGAATCATCACCAGAAGCAACACTTACTGAAGAACAGTTCTGTTGGGCAGGACAACATTAAGAAAGAACATATGTAGCTCCTTGGCCAAAAGGAAAAGGTAAAATTAATTCAGAAAAAAAAAAGGAACTAATGCTTCATTGGAATATCTCTTGGGGTGAGATGATGGGAAGCAAGATAAGAAGGGTTTTATGTAGTCCCCAGTGGCAGTTACATGATCACGTGAAAGCAGTGACCTTGAGTTTGTCCCTGGACTCACTCATCTGACCAGTTGTGTTTTCACATCTCTTTAATTATCTATATCAAAGGAAAAAAGAAGAAATCAATTGCTGCAGTTGTGCTAGTGGTTGTTTGCATGTACATGTGCATTTCAAAGCCATCTAGCATGCTTTTTCCTGGTTTATGTGACTCAGAGGGTAAAAGCATCTGCTTACAATGTGGGAGATCCACGTTCGATCCCTGGGTTGGAAAGATCCCCTGGAGAAGGAAATGGCAACCCAATCCAGTGTTCTTGCCTGGAAAATCCCATGGACAGAAGAGCCTGGCATGCTACAGTCCATGGAGTCACAAAGAGTCAGACACGACGCAACTTCACTTCACTTCACTTCATTTGTTTTTTAAAGCTGTCATAATAATTTGCCACAAAGTAGTGGCTTAAAGCAATAAAGAGTTATTCTATCAGAGTTCTAAAGACTGCAAGTCTAAAATCAAAGTATCCATCGGCCCATGCTGGTCTTCCCCAATGGATCAGTGGTAAAAAATCTGCCTGCAGTGCAGAAGACATGGATTCGATCCTTTGCTCAGGAAGATGCCCTGGAGGAGGAAATGGCAACCCACTCCAGTATTTTTGCCTGGGAAATCCCATGGACAGAGGAGCCTGGCCGGCTACAGTCCATGGGGTCCCAAAGAGTCAGACACAACTGAGCAACTGAGCATGCAGGCCCATGCTCTCTCTGAAGCACTAGGAAAGAATCTTTCCATGTCTCTTCCTAGCAAACGATGGTAGTGTCCCCAGCTTATGACTACATCACTCTAATCTCTGCTTCCATTGTCACATGGCCTTCATCCCTGCATGTCCCCTCAGTCTCTCTGTATCTAATCTCCCTCTCATTTCTTTTGTAAAGTTATCAGTCAGTGGATTTAAGACCCACTCTAATCCAGTATGACCCCTGTTTACTTGATTACATCTGGAAATGTCTTATTTCCAAATAGCGTCACATTCTCAAGAGGAGTTCAACAGATGCTCTTCAGTTCAGTTCAGTTCAGTCACTGAGTCATGTCTGACTCTTTGCGACCCCATGAATTGCAGCACGCCAGGCCTCCCTGTCCATCACCAATTCACCGAGTTCACTCAAACTCATGTCCATCGAGTCGATGATGCCTTCCAGTCATCTCATCCTCTGTCGTCCCCTTCTCCTCCTGCCCCCAATCCCTCCCAGCATCAGGGTCTTTTCCAATGAGTCAACTCTTCGCATGAGGTGGCCAAAGTATTGGAGTTTCAGCTTCAACATCAGTCCTTCCAAAGAACACCCAGGACTGGTCTCCTTTAGGATGGACTGGTTGGATCTCCTTGCAGTCCAAGGGACTCTCAAGAGTCTTCTCCAACACCACAGTTCAAAAGCATCAATTCTTCGGCACTCAGCTTTCTTCATAGTCCAACTCTCACATCCATACATGAGCACTGGGAAAACCATAGCCTTGACTAGACGGACCTTTGTTGGCAAAGTAATATCTCGGCTATTCAATATGCTATCTAGGTTAGTCAGAACTTTCCTTCCAAGGAGTAAGTGTCTTTTAATTTCATGGCTGCAATCATCATCTGCAGTGATTTTGGAGCCCCCCAAAATAAAGTCAGCCACTGTTTCCACTGTTTCCCCATCTATTTCCCATGAAGTGATGGGACCAGATGCCATGATCTTCGTTTTCTGAATGTTGAGCTTCAAGCCAACTTTTTCACTCTCCTCTTTCACTTTCATCAAGAGGCTTTTTAGTTCCTCTTCACTTTCTGCCATAAGGGTGGTGTCATCTGCATATCTGAGGTCATTGATATTTCTCCTGGCAATCTCGATTCCAGCTTGTGCTTCTTCCAGCCCAGCTTTTCTCATGATGTACTCTGCATAGAAGTTAAATAAGCAGGGTGACAATATACAGCCTTGATGTGCTCCTTTTCCTATTTGGAACCAGTCTGTTGTTCCAAGTCCAGTTCTAACTGTTGCTTCCTGACCTGCATACAGATTTCTCAAGGGGCAGGTCAGGTGGTCTGGTATTCCCATCTGTTTCAGAATTTTTCACAGTTTATTGTGATCCACACAGTACAGATGCTCTTAGGAGATACACTTCAACACTATACCTGGATACAGAGGCCACAATGGAATCCCTTCCATGAGATCAACAGGAAATGTCGAATGTCACAATTCTTCATGTGTTCAGCAAATACTTATAGATAATCCAGACCATGCCCCAGAGAATAATATGGTTCCTTCCCGTACTTACCCAGGTCTCTGTTCAAAAGTCAACAAGTCAGAGAGGTCTTTCCTGATTATTGTATTTAAAACAGCAGTGCACCTGCCCCTCGGCACTCTCTATCCTTTATCTTTACTTATTACTTTTTTATAGCACCCTTTTCCTTCTGTTGGATTATACATTAATTTGTTTATTTTTGCCCTCATTAGCATATAAGGTCCAGGACAGAAGGGATTTTGTCTTGTACATTTCTGTGTTCTCAAAACTTTTTCATTGTCTAGTACATAGTCGGTATTAAATATCTATTTATTGAGCGAAGGGAAGAATGACTTAATGAATATATTAGCAGAGAAAGAAGGTTTTTAAATGCAATTTTTTTTTCCAGAATGGGTTACCATGATTTCTAACTGGTGTCTGTTTCTTATCTTTTTCTCCCACTAGCAGCGTGTTGATCAGCAATAGACATGAATGGCCTAGTAATTTAAACAGTTTTGAGGGTAGCAAGCTCATTTTATGTTACTCATTTTAAGTCAGAAATAAATCATTATTTGGATTGGAGAATTATTAAATACCCTTGATTACCTAAGAAAAACAATGATAGCCATACCTTATATGAAAATTGTTCAATGCATGTCAAGTGATTTTTATGACTTCAGGATAATTCTCAATCCAAAGCAATTAAAAATACTCACATATTAAGTACTGATGAAAATAACCAAATATCAAAGATAAAAAATCCCTAACAGAATAATTGGTCAATTTATTGACCAAATGGAAGTTGCCTTATCTTCATAAATGGTTAAACCTTGTTAGTGATAATGCTAAAAAATGTTGGTGAACTTACCAGAGAGGGAAGAGGAGAGAGGGAGATAAAACAGGAAAGGGTAATAAAAAAGAGATGTATCAGCAGCCTAAGTGACAGCAGAAAAAGTGGCAGAGATGAGTAGTAATGAATGACATTAATGAAAAATAAAGATGACTACTATTTAGAAAGAAGCATTGTCTCAGAGATGACTTAGTGCAAGGAAAACAAGCAAACAAACTCTTGTTGGCTTCTATCAAGGAAATGCAGCTCAGGATTACACTTGGACTTTACAACAACTGGAGTCATTAGGAAACTACTTGCTCTGTAGTTCTTCATGAGTCTATTGGACCAATTCCTTCTTAAACATCTGCTTAGTCTTTCTTTTTCTGAAGCTTCAGTCCCTAAATCTATGACCTTCTACCTTAACTGTTCAACACTTGACTGACTCTGTTTCTGAGCATCTCCATTCAATGTCTAGGACAGAAATCTAATTGGCTTAGCTTGTTGTAGGACTTTTGGCCCATTAGCCAAGGTGGCTGTATAGAAGGCGGGCTGTCAAGTTGTATTTGGGTTGCCCCTTCTAGGCCATGAGTGGAGAAGGTCCTTTGGGAAGGAAAGCTACAGTGGTAAATGTAACTGACACTTCCAGTACAGAATCAAGCCAGGGCACAACTGGGCCATCACATTAGCCTTTCTTTGGCTTGTCATTGTTTATACTCATCCTTTACCCTTCCCTCAAGTGACACCCAAAGCTGGGAATATACTTCATGTTCCCCCAAACCATACCCTGTCTTAAGTTTATCTCCAGTTTTTCCTTCATAAATTATTTCTGTGTCAGGCCACGGTGACTTTCTTGCCTATGTAGCATTTTTTAAAAATTCATAACCACATGATGAATATGTCATCTATTTATTGATATATATCATATTTCATAGGTTATTTACTGATTATAGTGCTATGTATATGCTAGGATTTCAATGAAAATTGACTAATGGGGTGAATGTGTCAGTTCAAGCCGTTTGTATCTCAATTACTTTTAAAAGAATTATCCTTCATGCTGGGAAATGTGAAAGTTAAAAAAATCAGTGTTTGGCAAAAATTTTGTGAAAGGAAAATATAAGATTTTCTTACTTCAATGCTACTAATAGTGCCATTATATTCAGATGATGCTATACAGAAAGCACACACCACACACAGGAATTGTGTGTGATGCATTCTTACAGTTCATGCTATGCTATCTATCTTTGAATGAAATTAACTAGGCAGAAGTCAAAATTATTGTAGTTGTTGCACAACTACCCAACAAGCTAAATGTAGTTTGAATTTCTGTATATTCTATTTGAATTTGTTTTGGATTTTTCTATTTTGTTTTATTGGTCAAAAAGAAGATGCAAATATAAGAAGTTTATGCTAACATTAAAACATACTTGAAAAGAGATCTGTGCACACTGAGAAAATAGCAAGCATGGGAAAATATTACTGAATAAGTACAATACAAGATCATTTGTGTTATGTAGACTCAACTTACAAAGACATCTGGTCAAATTTGAAGTTAAATTAAAATGCACCAATGCTATAATGCCTTATCTTGCATAGAGTTGATCTATGCCTGATTCTCTATTAAAAACTTAGAGAACATTTTCAAACTTTGGCTAAATAAAAAGGCAAATATCTACAGCTAATTAAATTATATGACTATTCAGAAGGAGGGTTTTACTATTTCTAAGTGACTAAAAGATCAAAAAATTAAAAGCAAATAAAAACATTTAAAAAATCTTGACACTGTAAAAAAAAAGGGAACTATTCGTTCATGAAAATCATTTCTAAAGTTAGCCTATTCATTGAATATGTCTAATTATGCTAACGTGAGTTATGGTAAACTTTGTAAAATGCTTCTCTATTGGCTGCCAATTAATCTAGAGTTGTATTCAAATTTAATAAGGGCCACCGTCTTTCAGGAGCAAGCACATAAAACAACACAGAAAATCATATCTTTAATGACTGGAATATGCAATTTTCTGGCTTTGAAGAACTCACAAATGCTATTGCATCCTTCCTGTTACAAAAAGTTAAGATGTGTCACTCGATGCCTGCTATAAGGATCAAAGCATCTTAAAAAAGGTTTAGGGAAAACATGACCTGGTTGTTATGTTTTCAGAAGTGTTTAGTGATGATGAAGCATGTGTAGGCTTTGAAGTAGTGTCTGTCCAAGTTACATTAGCAGGAATTCTTAGAGCAGTAAGCACTCTTCCTTCACACCCCATCAACAGGTAGAACCCAAAAGAAAAAAGAGTGGAAACAAGATGATGAGAAGCTTGCCATGAAACACAACTTGTCAGTTATATTCAAAATCGCAGTTTTTCTCCATGCTTAGCATAAAGAACAATACCAGGGATGAAATAGAAACGTCTCTTAAAGGTGGAAAAACTAGTATGCTTGCCCTCACAAATTCAAGCTTTAATTCACTAATTGATTTTGCAGAAGAGCTATGCAAGTAAAAAGTAAAAGCAAGGAGTTAGTTGTTCAGTTGTGTCTGACTCTTTGCAACTGTAGCCTGTGAGCCTCCTCTATCCATGGGATTTCCCAGCAAGAATACTTGAATGAGTAGCCATTTCCTTCTCCAAGAAGTCTTCCCGACTCAGGAATCAAACCCAGGTCTCCTTCATTGCAGGCAAATCCTTTACTGTCTGAGCCCCCAGGAAACAGCTATATTAAAATTATCGTCATTATTACAAAACCAAAGAGATAAAATGGCTAAAAGAGCAAGTTTATATTCATTCACAAGAACTGTTCATTAAGTATTTTTTTTTTTTACCATAAAGGCATTTTCTACTTTGCTGAAGGAATAAATGGAAACAACAGTAAAAAAAAAAAAAAAAAAAGGAAGAAATAAAAGAAAATAGACAACCATTATGCCACAAGATAAAGTATAATGTGAGTTGCCAAGGGCCAGTGTTCACTTCCAACCTGAGGAGTTCAGGGAAGGCTTCGTGTAGGGGGATAACGTTTGATGGCCTCAAAGGTTGAGTCAGGTGTAAAAGTGTTCAAATGGTAGGACAGTATTCTAGGTAAAAGGAAGCGTCAGTCGAGACCCACCACATTAAAGCACAGCAGGAATAGAAGATGTCAGAAGGGAAGAGGTCTTGGGGCAATGAGGCCAGATCAGAGGACCTTAGATATTGAAGGAATGTTCTTTCCTCTGCAGGGTGTGGGGCATCTTGAAAGGCATCTGGGCAGGTGAGTGACCCATTTGGGTCCTGTTTTAAGAAGAGTATATGGCAGGAGTGGGTGAGATAAGCTGAAGGCAGGAAATATGAGCTGCAAGAGATCAATGAGGAGGGAGTTAGCAAGGTCTAAATAAGAGATCATGAGGAACTAAGTTAGCTGGGGACAATGGAAATGTGGGGGATAAAAGTGTGAAATATTTCGCTGCCAGACCTGTCAGTTGCACAACAGAGCAGGCGTGGGGGACAAGGAGGAGATAGGAATGAAATCAGCATGGAGTTACTCAGCCTGTGGTGATGGTGACTTTAATAGTAAGAGGGGAAGTGTTTGGGTTGGAAGACGTATTTATTTTGAATGTCTGGACTTTGAGAGGTCAGTAGGACATCCAGATAGATGTCTAATGGACATCATGGAATACAGCCCTAAAACTCAGTAGAGAGATGAAAGCCAAAGACAGACGGACACCAGAACCTTCCCTTCTTCCTTTTCTTCAAGAAATCAAGTGTATTTTTCAGCCATGAGTGCTCAATCAGCATTATTATCTACATCATCTCTATCTGTGTCTACTTCTGGATCCTCAGCGGTCTGTATGATGAGCCTGTACCATCATGGAAAATATGAGAATGCTGTCTTCACCCAGATAGGGACATGTGCAGTATCTTTTAAAAAGCTTTCCATTAAAACAATGTTTTTCTTTTTTTCCAACACATGGTATCCATGAAATTTTCATAGCTTATGAAAATGGTCCCACTACTTCAGATATTAAATAACAAAACCCCAAGGAGAAGGAAAAACAGAGATCACTTTATTCTTCTTTACTCCACAGAACACAGCAGAATTTAGGCAAAGAAAGGGTGCATGATATATGTGTGAGAGTTGAATGGTCCCTGTTCCTGACAAAAGAGGGGGATAACATGAGTTGAAGGGTTCAGGAGGGCTCTGTTCCCAGGGAGAAGGGCAAGGTCTCCAGAAGCCTCTAGGATGGTACTGTTCAAGAAGGACCAAGGTATCTCTCAGAGTCAGGGTGCAATAGTTGATGGAGGCTCTGACTCTCCATCTCTCCCTCTTCATCCACAGACGTTCATTCCCAAAGGCATGCTCTTCACTGTGTGAGGAGCGCTTGCTTTTTCATGCGGGATCCTGGGTCCAAGTTCAGTCCCTCAGCATCTGCTCTAAGTGCAGCTTCCACTTTCCCTCTGAAAACCCCTACCAGAGAGCCCATCTCCTCCTGGAAGGAAAAATGCAGCCTTGGACTTGAAGGACTCTCTAGGAAAACTGTTTCTGTAGCTACCCCAGGTCTCCAGTGGCTTGGGTGAGATATTTTGGACGGCTGCATCTTGCTGCAACATTTGGTGCTTGCTCTGCCCTACAAGAGCAAAGTCTGTGTGTGTCTGGCATGTTTTCTCCATGCATGCAGGGCAGCTGGTTGAATGCATGCTGAGCAGTAGTAAGGTCCTGGGCAGGAGCTCAGTAGCATAAACCAGGCCCAAGGGAGCAAAGACCATGACCCAGGAGAGCAAGGAGGTTCTTCATCATTGCTGTTGGTTGGAGTAGAAAGGAGGGCTCTGCATGTATTCTCTCTTTGTATCTGTGCAATCAGTACTAGAACAATGAATGAAGGACCAAGCCCAAGGAAAAGTCATTAAAGTTCCTTCTTTTGGGATAGTCTTTCAGAAGTCAAGGGAGATTCCCATACAAACTCTAGTACTTTTGACTATGAGTCAAGAGTCTAAACTGGTTGCACCCCTATATTCACAGCAGAACTATTTACAATAACCAAAAAATGGAAATAACCCAAGTACCCATCAATAGATGATTGGTTTAAGAAGATATTGGAATGGAATAAAATGTTACTCAGCCTGCAAAAAGAATGAAATATTGCCATTTGCAGCAACACGGATGGACCCAGAGAATGTCATACTAAGTGAAGCAAGTTCAGACAAAGAAAGACAAATATATGATACCACTTATATGTGGAATCTAAAAATTAATACAAATGAATCTATATACAAAACAGAAACAGACTCACAGACATAGAAAAGAAACTTAGGGCTACCAAAGGGGAAAGGGAGGGAGGAAGAAATAGAATAGGAGAATGGGATAAACAGAAACAAACTACAAAACATAAAATAGATAAGCAATAAGGAGTTATTGTATAGCACAGGAACTATATTCATTATCTTGTAGTAACCCATAATGGTGTAAATAAATATATAACTTGGTTGTTCCTTTCTTGACTAGATCACAAAAACCCCACAAATGAAAGCCAGAAATTTTGTATCAGGCTCCAATAGTCTTTTTTTTTAATTCCAGGGCTCTAAAATCAAAGAAGGATCTCTTCTCCAGCCTCTACTCAGGGAACCCTGGGAGGTCCTGAAGCTTAGTAGGTGCTTGGTAGACGCTTAAGTAGCTAAGCTTGGTGACAACTCAACAGGCTGTCTCTAGTAAAAGAATGCTTATGGTGCTTTGTTGGCACATGAAACTTCAGCAAAATTGTGTAACAGGCAAACAGGTGCTCAGAAAAAATTCCATTTTTAGTTTTGTACTCTTAATCCATATCAGCAACTCTAGATCTCCAAATATTTTATTCTGTTTCTTGAATGTGCTTAAATAAAAATAATACATGTTTTGCTTTTTATTTTTTGTTTTATTTTAGACATGATTTACTTCAAGCATTTAGAAAGCAATGTACCATAGATTTATATACCCATTATGAAGATTTGATAGATTTATAATTTTTGTCATATTGTCCTCATCTTATTTTATTTTTTGTAAATAAAATATCAGCTACAACTCAAAACACAATTTTCCATTGCTTTTCTCTCCCTCATCATTAGGAAAAAAACCATTTCCTAAGTTTGGTATATATCATTCCCATGAATGTTTTAAAAAAATATTTTCTACATGGTGACATATTCATAAATAATTTACAGAAATTTAATATCACATACATATTCTTTTACAACTTGCTTTTTGCCACTCAACATTGCATTTTGAAACTTTGATTCATTTTGAATTCTGTGAATATATCAGAGTTTTGTTTTTTTTTCCTACAGCTTTAAACATTTCACCCTATCTCCTATGTGCTTTTGGAAAAGTCCTCCATAACACAAAGCCTAAATCTTAAACTGTACTTGATAAGCAAAGTGCTCTTCAAAGTGCTTGTACCAGTTTATATTCCCAACAGTACTGAATGTTTTCAGTTCCCTACACTTTTGTCCATATTTGCTATTATCGGGATTTTAAATTTTGTGTCAATTTTGTGGAAATGAAATAGTATCTCTTTACTATGTTAATATGCATTTCCTCATTTTTCATGGTTCTGGGCATATATTTATGGATTTGTATTTCTTTGTAAGTTGCCAGTTTATGTCCACTAAACATTTTCCTAGTGAGTGGTGTATCTTCTTACGAATTTGTAGGGATTATGTAAAGCTATTTACATGTATTGCAAACATCTTTTTTACAATAACTTGACGTTTTTCTCTGACTACATAATGTTTTAAAATTTTAAGATGTGTGGATCACAATAAACTGTGGAAAATTACGGAAGAGATGGGAATACAAGACCACCCAACCTGCCTCTTGAGAAACCTGTATGCAGGTCAGGAAGCAACAGTTAGAACTGGACATGGAACAAAAGACTGGTTCCAAATAGGAAAGGGAGTACATCAAGGCTGTATATTGTCACCCTGCTTATTTAATTTATATGCAGAGTACATCATGAGAAACACTGGGCTGGAAGAAGCACAAGCTGGAATCAAGATTGCCAGGAGAAATATCAATGACCTCAGATATGCAGATGACACCACCTTTATGGCAGAAAGTGAAGAAGAACTAAAGAGCCTCCTGATGAAAGTGAAAGAAGAGAGTGAAAAAGTTGACTTAAAGCTCAACATTCAGAAAACTAAGATCATGGCATCTGGTCCCATCACTTTATGGCAAATGGATGGGGAAAGAGTGGAAACCATGGCTGACTTTATTTTTGGGGGCTCCAAAATCACTGCAGATGGTGGTTGCAGCCATGAAATTAAAAAACACTTACTCCTTGAAAGGAAAGTTACAACCAACCTAGATAGCATATTAAAAAGCAGAGACATTACTTTGTCAACAAAGGTCCATCTAGTCAAGGCTATGGTTTTACCAGTAGTCTATGTATGGATGTGAGAGTTGGACTATAAAGAAAGCTGGGCACTGAAGAATTGATGCTTTTGAACTGTGGTGTTGGAGAAGACTCTTGACTGTCCCTTGTACTGCAGGGAGATCCAACCAGTCCATCCTAAAGGAGATCAGTCCTGGGTGTTCATTGGAAGAACTGATGTTGAAGCTGAAACTCCAATATTTTGGCCACCTCACGCAAAGAGCGGACTAATTTGAAAAGACCCTGATGCTGGGAAAGATTGAGGGGAGGAAGAGAAGGGAACCACAGAGGATGAGATGATTGGATGGCATGACCGACTCGATGGACATGGGTTTGGGTAGACTCTGGGAGTTGGTGATGGACAGGGAAGCCTGGTGTGCCGCAGTTCATGGAATCGCAGAGTCAGACATGACTGAGTGACTGAACTGAACTGAACTGAATATATGCCAATATTTTTCTTTTAAGATTTTTATTTTGGGGGTATTTTTTAACAAATACTGAAATAAGGATATTTATTTCAAGTATACTGAAATAAGGATACTTCTCTATACTGAAATAAGGATACTTTTGTGTATTTTATCTTGAAGGATTCAAGGTTTTCACTTCGTATGAAAAGAAAGGGTTAGCATGGACTGTAGCCTGCCAGGCTCCTTTGTGCATGGAATTCTCCAGACAAGAATACTAAAATGGGTAGCCATTCCCTTCTCCAAGGTATCTTCCCAGCCTAGGGACTGAACCTGGGTCTTCTGCATTGCAGGCAGATTTTCTGCCATCTAAGCTCTAGAGGAAGCATAACACAGAAGTTTAAATAGCTTGCACAAAAGAACAGTGATTAAAAAGTGGAAATTGGTTGGAGCGAGGAAACACTAACATCATTTTTAACCACTAGGCTATGATGATTTCACATATTTAGTAGTGTTTTAGAGTATGATTTCAGATCAGCTTAATTTAAGCCAGATAAAAAATTACCATTTTTATCTAGTCTAAATATATATATTTAACAATTTGACATAGTGTGCTGTATATGTACATATGATATAGGGACTATTAAAAAAATTTTAATTAGGCAAATAATCACTCCAGGATGATTAAAAAAAAAAATAAACTCAGCCCCAGATGAATCTAAAATCCAGGACTACTTTTAAGCCAGTCCATCACTTCCTGCTTATTTTTTATGCCATCTTTGTTATACAGAAAAGTCCTATACATTCATGGATCTCTTTCCAGGGTCCATTGTTCTATTGATCTCAACCATGCCAATAATATTCTGTTTTAAATATTATGACTTTATAAATAATATTTGTTTTGAATAGTGTCATTTCCCTCCTTTGTAATTCTTCATCTTCAATTTATTTACTCTCTATTCTTTCATATTAATTTTAGCATCACTCTCTCAATTTCTTCTCATAACTGTTGCATTTTTATTATAATTACATTGAATTTGTACATTAATTTGGTGATGATTCCATCTATGTGGTGTTAAGCATTCCCATCCACTAATATAATTAATTTTTCCATTTATTCTGGCTTCTATGTGCTTCAAGAGTAAGATCTTTTATTACATTTATTTCTTTTAAGTTTGTTGCTTTTTTTCCTTTTTGTACTGAGAGTGGATTATTTTTCCTAAACATTAAACATCTTTTATTCCTATTATGTAGGAATGCTATTGATTTTTCTGTAAAAATCTTGTATCTAGCAATCTTGCTTATTATTTCTTATAATTTACACGTATATATTGTTTGCCTATTACAATAATGTTAGCATATAAAAACAATATTTGTATTCCTTCCTTTCCAAGTATCTTAGCTGTATCTCATTTTTCTGTATCATTACTCTGGCTCATGGAGTTGCAAAGAGTCAGACATAGTTTTCTCTATTTTATTAATCTTTGCAACTAAATATGTTTTATTTTAATCTATTTTCTCTGTTTTGGTTTGTATTCTACTTCTCGATTTCTAATCTAGCATTGTTATTTCCTTCGTCTTAGTTTCATTTCTATTATTGTTCTTGACTTGAAAACTTTGTTCATTTTAATTATTTTTACTTTTAGTGTTATGCACCAGTCTATAAACTTTTCTCCAAGTACCATTTTACCTACATTACATAAAATTTAACATATGGAATTTTTATTTTCACCATAAAATTTTTTCTAATTAATATTTTATGTTTTTGTCTCAGAAATTATTTTAATGATTAAGGAGTGGGGGTACCACTTTCGAATCAGTACTTATGTTTATTTTATTGCACTGTACTCAAAGAACAGGGTCAAAATACCAAATCTTGGAGTTTGTTGAACTTGCACTGATCCATTATTTTGAGAAAACTACTTAAAATGCAGAGACATATTCTGCCTCATACAGACTAGCATATGAGACATGTTTTGCTGATATGCTATCTTTTGGAAATCAGCACCAAATCTGTAGCCTTATTTTTTAGTATAGATCCCAAGTATTATAAATATCGTAAGGGAAGGAAATTCGTTTTAGCCCAGGAATACTGAAACATCAGTAATCATAAAGCTTCATACAAAACTCTAGTCTGTTTTGTAAAGGATTAAAAAAATATCCCTGGACACCAAAAAGTCATGCAATAGGCACACCTTTTTGGAATATTCTTTTGTGAGTATCGTTTTGCTCCATTCTGGTGCTAGTTGTATTCTTACAACAAGAAGCTGTAGACAAAGGGGCTGTGAAAATTCTCCTGCCCCGCACAATTTATTTCTTTAAAAAAAATACATATTTGGGGTAAATTTTTGACAACTCTGGAGGAACGTGTCTATATGATAATACTGGGTCACAGTTTTTACTGGCTGCTGCTCTTTCTCCCTTATCTTTATAGTGGAATATAAAATAATGATGAGTCATAAAAACTTAGGGTGTCTTAGATTAGATAAAACATATGGTGTTTCAACACTGACTCAGTGGACATGGACTTGAGCAAACTCTAGGAAGTAGTGAAAGACAGAGGAGCCTGGCAACAGTCCCTGGAATCACAAAGAGATGGACAGGACTTAGTGACTGAACAACAGTAACAGCATGGTGGTTCAAATACCTGGGATTCCATAGTATAAAATTCTTTCCTTCCTCTACTGGTTCACTGAGATAAACCTGTGTTGTTAAGTCACTTTACTAAGGTAAGGTTTACGTTCTTTACTTCATAGGATTGCTGTGAGGGTAAATAAGTGAGTATATCTAATCACTTAGATAATATCTACCAGGGGCCTATTGTGTGCTACACTAGAGTCTAGTTTCAGTATTCCTGGGCTAAAACTAATTTCCTTCCCTTACAATATTTATAATACTTGGGATCTATACTAAAAAAATAAGGCTATCAGGCAGGGCACTGAATTACAAAGAGTACCTGGGATGCCCAGGGATTCATTAAAGAGGAGAGAGAACACGTTCTATCAAAAATATGACCAGCAGCATCTAAAATATTGTTACTTATGGTTTCCTTTCAGACCAATTCAAGTGCATATTGGTAGAAAATGCAGGTATAATCTCCTTTAAATTCATGGATTTTATCTTCCCATGTGCATTTGCCATAGTTTACTCTTATGAGTCCTTCTTTTTATCTGGAGATCTAAGCCCCTTGTCCCCTGGCTTTCCCCGCCATACTCCGTGGTGCTCTTTGCTATCTGTGCAGCAGGGCAGCTCCCCTTGAAGGCTTGATAAGAGCAGTTAGAGGAGTGGGAACAATAATTATTCTTGCCAATATTTATAATGAAAGTCTCCTCAACAGCTTTTATTAGGCTTGCAGTGGAGCACTTGCTGCTGACAAGGCTAAAATTACAAAGAGATTCTTTTATTTATCCTTCAGTGGAAGGATGGGAATAAGATTCAAGTTAGAAAAATCAAACTACTCAGTATAGCATTGCATGAACACTGAAACTGGAACTCTTGCGCCTTCATTCTCAACTTTCTTGTTACTCAAATCTTTGTCAGGCTATTTTGTCCCACTTCAATGCCCTAGGAGTCTTGAGCAAACTCCAGCAGATAGTGAAGGACACGGAAGCCTGGCATGCAGCAGTCCATGGGGACACAAAGAGTCAGACGTGACTTAGCTACTGAACAACTGCAACAAAGCCCTAGGAACTCAGCTTGTGTGTGTTCAGTTGTGTCCAGCTCTGTGACTCCGTGGACTGTAGCCTGCCAGACTCCTCTGTCCTTGGGATTCTCCAGGCAAGAATACTGGAGTGGCTTGCCCCTTCTCACTACAGGGGACCTTCCCAACCCAGGAATCAGAATCAGACCCGTGTCTCTTGGTCTCCTGCATTGACTGATGGGTTCTTTACCACTAGTGCCACCTGGGAAGCCTGAATGGAGATTTACATCATTTAAAAAGAAAGAGAAACTGGGCATACACACCGAGGAAACCAGAACTGAAAGAGACACATGTACCCCAATGTTCATCGCAGCACTGTTTATAATAGCCAGGACATGGAAGCAACCTAGATGTCCATCAGCAGATGAATGGATAAGAAAGCTGTGGTACATATACACAATGGAGTATTACTCAGCCATTAAAAAGAATATATTTGAATCAGTTCTAATGAGGTGGATGAAACTGGAGCCGATTATACAGAGTGAAGTAAGCCAGAAAGGAAAACACCAATACAGTATACTAACACATATATATGGAATTCTAGAACGATGGTAATGATAACCCTGTATGTGAGACAGCAAAAGAGACACAGATGTATAGAACAGTCTTTTGGACTCTGTGGGAGAGGGAGAGGGTGGGATGATTTGGGAGAATGACATTGAAACAAGTATAATATCATATAAGAAACGAGTCGCCGGTCTAGGTTTGATGCAGGATACAGGATGCTTGGGGCTAGTGCACTGGGATGACCCAGAGAGATGGTATGGGAAGGGAGGTGGGAGAGGGGTTCGGGATTGGGAACACGTGTACACCCATGGCAGATTCATGTTGATGTATGACAAAACCAATACAGTATTGTAAAGTAAAATAAAGTAAATAAATAAATAAAAGGAAAAAAACACAAAAATAAAAAGAAAGAGGAACTAAAAAGCCTCTTGATCAAAGTGAAAGAGGAGAGGGAAAAAGTTGGCTTAAAGTTCACTATTCAGAAAACGAAGATCATGGCATCTGGTCCCATCACTTCAAGGGAAATAGATGAGGAAACAGTGGAAACAGTGTCAGACTTTGTTTTTCTGGGCTCCAAAGTCACTGCAGATGGTGACTGCAGCCATGAAATTAAAAGACACTTCCTTCTTGCAAGGAAAGTTATGACCAACTTAGCATATTCGAAAGCAGAGACATTACTTTGCCAACAAAGGTCCATCTAGTCAAGGCTATGGTTTTTCCAGTAGTCATGTATGGATGTGAGAGTTGGACTGTGAAGAAAGCTGAGTGCCAAAGAATTGATGCTTTTGAACTGTGGTGTTGGAGAAGACTCTTGAGAGTCCCTTGGACTGCAAGGAGATCCAACCAGTCCATTCTAAAGGAGATCAGTCCTTGGGTGTTCTTTGGAAGGAATGATGCTAAAGCTGAAACTCCAGTACTTTGGCCACCTCATATGAAGAGTTGACTCATTGGAAAAGACTGTGATGCTGGGAGGGATTGGGGGCAGGAGGAGAAGGGGACGACAGAGGATGAGATGGCTGGATGGCATCACCAACTCGACGGATGTGAATTTAAGTGAACTCCAGGAGTTGCTGATGGACAGGGAGGCCTGGCATGCTGCAATTCATGGGGTTGCAAAGAATCAGACCAGACTGAGCGACTGAACTGAACTGAAAAAGAAATACTTCCAATGCAAAGCAGAAAATGCTAAATGTAGAGTTGTAAAAAGAGCTTTTAGTGCTTATATGAGAGGTGGCAGGATTGACAAAAGATGGGACAGGAAAGGGAAATTAACTTCATGATGTGATTGACCTTGTATATTAAGCTCAAAAGTTACATTACTATGGAGCTAGCAGTGAGTAGGCACAGAGTTTTATAAACAAGAGATGGATCTGATCAGTTTGGTTTTTCTAGCACCAAGATTCTAGCAGTGGTTTGCCAAATGTGGCTCCAGATACCCACAGAGGACCTGTTTAACTTATCAGAAATAAGGACCCCATATACTCTAAATCAACTTCTCCTGGAGATGAGCACAAACCAAAGGAATTTTTATTAAAACAAACAAGCAAACAAACAACAACAATGGCAAAAACCTTAAGACTTTTATGATTTAAAGCTGGTTTGAGGATACCCAAGGTATAGTATGGCCTACAAGAGAAAACCTGTTACCATTTAGGAAATGATTAGGATAAAACTGGAAAGTTATGATGAAGTCCTCAGGGAAGGGAGGGGAAGCCAGATTCAGAGGCTTGTTGATGCTTTTTGTTTATGGAAACTATTTCTTCCATAATTAATCTTCTAAGCATTGGAAATGCAGCAGTGATTTTAAGAAAAAACAAGTATATGAAAACAAAGAAATATATAAACAAGATAATTTCACATCCTCCTGAAGTTTTTGAAGAGATTAAAACAAGGTGGATTGTGCTTTCTGGGAAAAAGCTCATCTGAAGAGATAAAATTTGGTATGAGACTTGAATGGGAAAAGGAGCCACTCACGAGAACACTTGAGCAAGCAGTGAGGGGAACTGAAATAAGAGCAATGAGATTATTTTTTGCCTAGAAACAGGCAAGGGTGGTGCAGAAGATGAACAGCCCTAGATTTTATAGGGACTTAAAGTTTTAAATGCTGATAGAGTATAATTTTCAAAAGTTGAAATTATGACAAATATCACACTAATTTTTTTTAGTTTATTAATTTACATACACACACAGGCATACACATGTATGTGTGTGTGCACACACAGTCAGGAATACTGAAATAAATTTGCTTATAGAAGCTAAACTACTGATAACTATAGGGCAATACCAGGCAATGTTTAGAATTAGCTCTTCCACGGGGTGGAAATCAATTATATCTCTACTAGTATAACACTATTTGCATTTCTGTAAGATAAGAATCATTTGTATTACTATCCATTTTTTACAATAAATTGCACAATAGGCTCAAACTCTGTAGAATGAGATAATCCCAGAGGACCAACTACAAAACATCCAGTAGTCCATTAAAAAAATCTAGAAATCCCTTTTGCCTTTTCATGCTCTTACAATTTCTCCTAACAGAAAAATGGGGGAATTTTTTTTAAGAATTTTAAACAGGAAAGTGATAGGCTCTGATTTACATTTTGGAAAGATTGCTTTGACTGTATTTTTCTTTTACTGTATTTACTAATTGTTTTATCATTGATTGATAATAAGTTTTGTTTTTCACACTAGACTGTAAGTTTTGTAAGAGCAGAAATTGTATCTTTTTCACTATCATGCTAAAATAATTCAGCAAAGTACATAGCATGATGCCTGGCAAAATGGTTGATAGACAAAACATGTTTGTTAATAAAGGAGAAAACCAAAGGACTTGTTGACTGATACAATGCAGTATCCCTGAGGAAGCGGAATTCCAGGCTTGTGGTTTGGGAAGTTGGGTGGAAACAGATGCCATTTGCAGAGTAAAAGATTACAGAACTGGAAACAGACTGTGAAGAGAAGATAACTCTGCCTATTTAATGCCTTTTGGTATCTCTGAAAGAGACCTCCTAGATCTTTAAACCTGGATCGTCTTGACTGTATAGCTAAAATCCATTTCCCAGCCTGGCTTATATGGTTAGATATGGCCATTTGACTAAGTTTTGGCCCATAGAGTGTGATTGGTAGTGGTGTGGGCTCCCCAAAAGAAGCACTCATACATGTTCCTCTTCTTCCTTTTTTAAAATTATTGAAGCATAGTTGATTCACAAGATTTTATTAGTTGTGGTTGTCCAACATCAGTTCAGTTCAGTCGCTCAGTCATGTCTGACTCTTTACAACCCCATGGACTGGAGCATACCAGGCCTCCCTGTCCATCGCCAACTCCCAGAGTTTACCCAGACTCATGTCCATTGAGTCAGTGATGCCATCCAACCATCTCATTCTCTGTCGTTCCCTTCTCCTGCCCTCAATCTTTCCCAGCATCAGGGTCTTTTCAAATGAGTCAGCTCTTCGCATCAGGAGGCCAAACTGTTGGAGTTTCAGCTTCAGCATTAGTCCTTCCAATGAATATTCAGGTCTGATCTCCTTTAGGATGGATTGGTTGGATCTCCTTGCAGTCCAAGGGACTCTCAAGAGTCTTCTCCAACACCACAGTTCAAAAGCATCAATTCTTCAGTGCTCAGGTTGCTTTATAGTCCAACTCTCACATCCATATATGACTACTGGAAAAACCATAGCCTTGACTAGATGGACCTTTGTTGGCAAAGTAATGTCTCTGCTTTTTAATATGCTGTCTAGGTTAGTCATAACTTTCATTCCAAGGAGTAAGCGTCTTTTAATTTCATGGCTGCAGTCACCATCTGCAGTGATTTTGGAGCCCAAGAAAATAAAGTCTGTCGCTGTTTCCACTGTCTCCACATCTCATGGGACCAGATGCCATGATCTTAGTTTTCTGAATGTTGAGCTTTAAGCCAACTTTTTCACTCTCCTCTTTCACTTTCATCAGGAGGCTCTTTAGTTCCTCTTCACTTTCTGCCATAAGAGTGGCGTCATCTGCATATCTGAGGTTATTGATATTTCTCCTGGAAATCTTGATTCCAGTTTGTGCTTACTTCAGCCCAGTGTTTGTCATGATGTACTCTGCATAGAAGTTAAATAAGCAGGGTGACAATATACAGCCTTGACGTACTCCTTTTCCTATTTGGAACAAGTTTGTTGTTCCATATCCAGTTCTAACTGTTGCTTCCTGACCTGCATACAGGTTTCTCAAGAGGCAGGTCAGGTGGTCTGGTATTCCCATCTCTTTCAGAATTTTCCAGAATTCCTTGTGATCCACACAGTCAAAGGCTTTGGCATAGTCAATAAAGCAGAAATAGATGTTTTTCTGGAACTCTCTTGCTTTTTCAATGATCCAGAGGATGTTGGCAATTTGATCTCTGGTTCCTCTGCCTTATCTAAAACCAGCTTGAACATCTGGAAGTTCATGGTTCATATACTGCTGAAGCCTGACTTAGAGAATTTTAGCGTTATTTTACTAGTATAGGAGATGAGTGCAACTGTGTTGCAGTTTGAGCATTTTTTGGCATTGCCTTTCTTTGGGATTGGAATGAAAACTGACCTTTTCCAGTCCTGTGGCCACTGCTGAGTTTTCCAATTGTGCTGGCATATTGAGAGCAGCACTTTCACAGCATCATCTTTTAGGATTGGAAATAGCTCAACTGGAATTCCATCACATCCAATAGCTTTCTTTGTTCATAGTGATGCTTCCTAAGGCCCACTTGACTTTACATTCCAGAATGTCTGGCTCTAGGTGAATGATGACACCATCATGGTATCTGAATCATGAAGATCTTTTTTGTATAAGTGTATTCTTGCCACCTCTCCTTAGTATCTTCTGCTTCTGTTAGGTCCATACCATTTCTGTCCTTTATTGAGCCCATCTTGGCATGAAATGTTCTCTTGGTATCTCTAATTTTCTTGAAGAGATCTCTAGACTTTCCCATTCTGTTGTTTTCCTCTATTGGTTTGCATTGATAGCTGAGGAAGGCTTTCTTATCTCTCCTTGCTATTCTTTGGAACTCTGCATTCAGATGGATATATCTTTCCTATTCTCCTTTGCCTTTTGTTCTCTTCTATTCACAGCTATTTGTAAGGCCTCCTCAGACAACCATTTTGCCTTTTTGCATTTCTTTTTCTTGGGGATGGTCTTGATCCCTGTCTTCTGTACAATGTCGTGGACCTCCGTTCCTAGTTCTATGGACTCTGTCTATCAGACCTAATCCCTTGAATCTGTTTGTCATTTCCACTGTATAATCATAAGGGATTTGATTTAGGTCATACCTGAATAGTCTAGTGGTTTTCCCTAATTTCTTCAATTTAAGTCTGAATTTGGCAATAAGGAGTTCATGATCTGAACCACAGTCAGCTCCTGGTCTTGTTTTTGCTGACTGTATAGAGCTTCTCCATCTTTGGCTGCAAAGAATATAATCAATCTGATTTCAGTTTTGACCATCTGGTGATGTCCATGTGTAAAGTCTTCTCTTGTGTTATTGAAAGAGGGTGTTTGCTATGACCAGCGTCTTCTTTTGGGAGAACTTTATTAGCCTTTGCCCTGCTTCATTCTGTACTCCAAAGCCAAATTTGCCTGTTACTCCAGGTATTTCTTGACTCCCTACTTTTGCATTCCAGTCCCCTATAATGAAAAGGACATCTTTTGGGGTGTTAGTTCTGGAAGGTCTTGTAGGTCTTTATAGAACCATTCAACTTCAGCTTCTTCAACATTACTGGTCAAGGCATAGAGTTGGATTACCGTGATATTGTCTGATTTGCCTTGGAAATGAACAGAGATCATTCTGTTGTTTTTGAGATTGCATCCAAGTACTGCATTTCAGACTCTTTTGTTGACTATGACGGCTACTCCATTTCTTCTAAGGGATTCTTGCCCACAGTAGTAGATATAATGGTCATCTGAGTTAAATTCACCCATTCCAGTGCATTTAGTTTAACACAGCAATTTGATATTTTCATAAATTATACTGTATTCCAAAGTTACTACAAAATAATGGCTTATGTCCCTGTGTTGTACAATATATCTCTGTTGCTTATTTACCTTATGCATAGTTTTGTGCAGCTTAATCCCCTACCCCTAGCTTGCCCTTTCCTGCTTCTTTCTCCTCATAGGAAGCCACTAGTTTGTTCTATCTATGAGTCTGTTTCTGTTTTGTTATATACGTTTGTTTGTTTTATGTTTTAGATTCCACATATAAGTGATAATACAGAGTATCTGTCTTTCTCTGTCTGACATATTTCATTAATCATAGTATACTCCTGGTCCATCCATGTTATTGCAAATGGCAGAATTTCATTCTTTTTCGTGACTGAACAATATACCATTGTGTGGGCGGGGGGGGGGTGCTTCCCTGGTGGCTCAGAAGGAAAGAATCTGCCAGCAATGCAGGGGCACCGAGTTCAATCCCTGGGTTGGGAAGATCCCCTGGAGAAGGGAACGGCTACCCACTCCAATATTCTTGCCTGCAGATTTCCATGGACAAACCATCCCAGCAAGCTACAGTCTATGTGGTGGCAAAGAGTCAGACACAGCTGAGAAACTAGTTCTTCCAGTATTCTTTATCCATTTATCAGTTTGGGGGCATTAGATAGCTTCCATATATTAACTAGGTTCTTCCCTGGTGGTGCAGAGGTTAAAGCGTCTGCTTGCAATGTGGGAGACCTGGGTTTGATCCCTGGGTCGGGAAGATCCCCTGGAGAAGGAAATGGCAACCCACTCCAGTATTCTTGCCTGGAGAATCCCATGGGCGGAGGAGCTTGGTGGGCTACAGTCCATGGGTCGCAAAGAGTCAGACATGGCTGAGCGACTTCACTTTCACTTTCATATATTAGCTGTCATAAATAATGCTGTTATGAACATTGGGGTGCATTCATCCTTTTTGAATTAATATTTTTGTTTTCTTGGATATACCCAAGTGTAGAAATATTAAATCAAATGACAATTCTATTTTTAGTTTCTTGAGGAAACTCCATATTGTTTTTCATAGTGGTTGCATCAATTTATAATCCCACCAACAGTTTCCTAAAAACTATAAAACACTGATGAAGGAATTTTAAAATGATACAAAAAAATGGAAAAATATCCTGTATTCTTGAATTGAAAGAACTAATATTACTAAGATGCCCATACTACCCAAAACAGTCTACAAATTTAATGCAATCCCTATCAAAACACCTATGACATTTTTCAAAGAATTAGAATACATAATCCTAAAATATATATGAAACAACAAGGGACCCTGAAGTGCCAAAGCAGTCCTCTTCCTTCTTTTACTGACTGTATGTCAACAGCTAGAGGCACCTTAAAAGCCAACATGTTGGATGGCAAAGTCTTGATTATCCTAGGAAAACTAGACTTAGCTTTGTTTCCTCTGGGTTCCAACAGTGTTTTTAAAAAAATGCTTAAAATGTATTTTTATTTAGCATTTACTTGATTTCGTTTCCCAGTATAATTATGTACATTTTGATCTTTTTCTCCGACTTGTAAGCCTATAATGTAATGTTTCTCAAAGGAGTGCTATTTGTGTCTTGGACTGGGCAATACTTTATTGTGTGGGATTGTGCTTAGTTTATTTGTCATCCACTAAATGCCTGTAATTCCCCTGACTCTACCTCTCCACACTTCACATGGCAATCACTGTAAAAAAGAACTGCCTTTACTTAACTACCACTTCATGAGGATAATGTCCAGGATGTTATTTTTTCTGTATTAGACAGAATGAATGAGGAAAAGAAGTTGGAAAGAGCAGTGCCAATCCTAGCTCTATCATGTACAAGCTGGGTAATTTTAGATAAGTCTCTTACTTCTGTATCTTCATCAGTAAATGGAAGTCAATAAAATCTACTCCATAGGGTGATTTTAAGAATTAAATAATGCAAAATTTTTGGACATTTTGTTTCAGTACCTCCTTTGCTCTTATTTAAATTAAATGAAATTTTAGAAATATTTATTATATCATTCTTTTTCCTGGAAAGTCTATGGCTCAAAAAAAAATTTTAAAGGCAATGTCTATGTGTGTATGATTGTGATTATATGTGCCTATTGGCATTATATTCAGAAAAGCAATTGTGGAAGAATTCCAATTATTTAACACAAAATATTTGTTTTCATTATAGAATTTAATTTGCTGCAATGGTCAACATAACATAAATGACTTTCACAGTTTGAAAAGAAAAATTCCAGGAACATCTGAAAATAAAATTTTAACTCAGTCAAATTGGGATGGAGAACATAGCATTTGGTTTGGTAAGTGATCAAAGGGAGAGCTCGTGGCTGTTTCTGACTGACTGATTTTTGGTTTTGTGTTTTTTGTTTGTTTTTAGGGTAGAAGTAAAAAGAGGAAGACAATGAGATCTTTTCAAGCTTGTCTGAAAGAAAATGAGAACTACGTCATTGTCTCTTAAAGCACAAATGTGATGAAGCTGCAAGAGGGGCTCTGCAAGGAGGGGTGGTTGACAGTATGTGAGATTGCAGCCAGGCCATTTGCTGTGAGTGATACAGCAGAGACTCTGCTCCGCAGCCTGGGTCTAGAGGGAGGAAGGAGCGGGACACCCTCACAGGACCGTGCTACAGCCTCCCCTTCTGCTTCTTGTGCCCATGCTCAGGTTCCTGTGGGCCAGGACCTAGGAGAACTTCATTTGTGCCTGGGGTGTTGGTTTCCTTCACTGAGGAACACAGCCAGTGGCAGGAGGAGGGGCAGCAGTACAGAAAACTCAGAGGAAGCATTCTGCTACCCAGGCAGGAGAGTAGCCTTGGAATATTTGTTTACAATTTAGAATGGCTCAGTTGATAAATAATCCACCTACAATGCAGGAGACCTGGGTTCGATTCCTGGTTTGGGACGATCCCCTGAAGAAGGAAATGGCAACTAACTCCAGTATTCTTGCCTGGAGAATCCTGTGGACTGTAGCCTGCCAGGCTCTTCTGTCCATGGGATCGCAAGAGTCGAACATGATTTAGTGACTAAACCACCACCACCTGATTTTAACTTGACTCATAGTTGATGTTCCATAAATCTTTTTAAAAAAGAAAAACTATGAATAACTGAATCAACTTGTTATCATCTTTCCATCAATAAGAAACATACGTCTGTATATAGGTTTAGTGAGATGGAATATTTTACAATTACAGTACACAAAGAGATACAGGGCAATGAAAGATTTGTGTTTAATTAATGTTGTAAATTATTCTTTAAAAAAAAAACAAACAGAGAAGATTGGAGAGTTAGGGGAAAATTGTTAGTGAGAGTTGCTATGTCAAAACTAAATGCAAGACAGAGTCAGGTAATCTCTGAACTGTCCTAATACTTGAATATGAGATACACTAATAAATATTGATCAAATATCATTGTTCACATGCTAATAGCTTTGGTATTGCTGGCATATCATAGACAGAGAAGGAAAATGGATTGTCCCTTTCCCCATATATTTCATACACTTCGCTGGTAGAAGTGACAAGGTTGTATGTTTGTTATCCATCAACCAGATTCCCAGAGCACATATTTCTGACAGCACCCTCCCAACAATGGGAACTCCTTTATCTTCCGGCATCTTACACTATTTCACAAATCCCCTACTACACAGTGTTCACAAAGGAAAAATACACATTGCAATGATGTCAAGTGATAGCTGTTCACCGCAAAATAATCACAGGGCTGAGTAACCCCAAGGGGGATGTGAATCTCTGTGACTAGAAATTTCTAGACAAGAAAAATACATTGGTTAACACAGACCATTTTGGTGAGCAAAGCACCTAGCTACTTGCTATAAAGGATAAATTTGTATTTTTTATTTCATGGCCAGTTTTCCTCTTCCAGGGACTTAATTATCCCATGTACACTGTTCACAGCAGAGGCACAGACAGACACACAGCAGTCTCATTTAATCTATTAGGTTTCATTTTTCCACTCCCTCAAGGTACAGAGGCAAATTCCAATTTAGTAATCAAGACTTGAATCATCGAATAAATAACTCCATTTTTCATCCTTGTTCACTGAGCCAGTTGTATGAACAAACACAATTTTTTTTAAAATGTCAAGTGTGCAAATGGGCTTACTGGGACATGGTATTCAGAAATTGCATAAAAACGCCCAAAGCATTCATTCAGAGTGCAAGAGCAGGAAGAGTGGTTTCAATGTCCAAAGAGAGAAATATATCTCTGGAGATGGGTCTCCGTTTTAAACTGAAGTATAGTTGAGACTTGGAGAAGGCAATGGCACCCCACTCCAGTACTCTTGCCTGGAAAATCCCATGGACGGAGGAGCCTGGTGGGCTGCAGTCCATGGGGTCACAAAGAGTCGGACACGACTGAGAGACTTCACTTTCACTTTTCACTTTCACACATTGGAGAAGGAAATGGCAACCCACTCCAGTGTTCTTGCCTGGAGAATCCCAGGGACGGGGGAGCCTGGTGGGCTGCCGTCTATGGGGTCACACAGAGTCGGACACGACTGAAGTGACTTCATTTCACTTCTTCTTCAGAGTTCATGTATAAGTGATATCACATGATATTTGTCTTTCTCTTTCTGACTTGCTTCTCTTAGTATGAAAAACTCTAAGTCCATTCATGTAGCTGAAAATGGCACTATTTCATTGTTTCTAATGGCTGAGTGATACTCCAGATATATCTATATCACATCTTCTTTATCCATTTAACTGTTGATGTACATTTAGGTTGTTTCAATGTCTTCAGTTCAGTCACTCAGTCATGTCCGACTCTTTGTGACCTCATGAATCGCAGCACACCAGGCCTCCCTGTCCATCACCAGCTCCTGGAGTTCACTTAAACCCACGTCCATCGAGTCAGTGATGCCATCCAGCCATCTCATCCTCTGTCATCCCCTTCTCCTCCTGCCCCCAATCCCTCCCAGCATCAGAGTCTTTTCCAATCAGTCAACTCTTCGCATGAGGTGGCCAAAGTACTGGAGTTTCAGCTTTAACATCGTTCCTTCCAAAGAAATCCCAGAGTTGATCTCCTTCAGAATGGACTGATTGGATCTCCTTGCAACCAGTTGGATCTCCTTGCAATCTCCAAGGGACTCTCAAGAGTCTTCTCCAACACCACAGCTCAAAAGCATCAATTCTTCGGCACTAGCTTTCTTCACAGTCCAACTCTCGCATCCATACATGAGCACTGGGAAAACCATAGCCTTGACTAAACGGACCAAGGTTGGCAAAGTAATGTCTCCGCTTTTGAATATGCTATCTAGGTTGGTCATAACCTTTCTTCCAAGGAGTAAGCGTCTTTTAATTTCATGGCTGCAATCACCATCTGCAGTGATTTTGGAGCCCAAAAAAATAAAGTCTGACACTGTTTCCACTGTTTCCCCATCTATTTCCCATGAAGTGATGGGACCAGATGCCATGATCTTCGTTTTCTGAATGTTGAGCTTTAAGCCAACTTTTTCACTCTCCTCTTTCACTTTCATCAAGAGGCTTTTTAGCTCCTCTTCACTTTCTGCCATAAGGGTGGTGTCATCTGCATATCTGAGGTGATTGATATTTCTCCTGGCAATCTTGATTCCAGTTTGTGCTTCTTCCAGTCCAGCTGATGTACTCTGCATATAAATTAAATAAGCAGGGTGACAATATACAGCCTTGACGTACTCCTTTTCCTATTTGGAACCAGTCTGTTGTTCCATGTCCAGTTCTAACTGTTGCTTCCTGACCTGCATATAGGTTTCTCAAGAGGCAGGTCAGGTGGTCTGGTATTCCCATCTCTTTCAGAATTTTTCACAGTTTATTGTGATCCACACAATCAAAAGCTTTGGCATAGTCAATAAAGCAGAAATAGATGTTTTTCTGGAACTCTCTTGCTTTTTTGATGATCCAGCAGATGTTGGCAATTTGATCTCTGGTTCCTCTGCCTTTTCTAAAACCGGCTTGAACATCTGGAAGTTCATGGTTCACATATTGCTGAAGCCTGGCTTGGAGAATTTTGAGCATCACTTTACTAGCATGTGAATAGTGGTGCTATAAACATGGGGGAGAATATATCTTTCTGAATTATAGTTTTGTCCAGATATATATATGTCCAGGAGCGAGTTTGCTGGATCATACAGCAACTCTATTTTTAGTTTTTTTTTTTTTTAATTTATTTATTTATTTTTAATTTTTACTTTACAATTCTGTATTGGTTTTGGCATAGATTGACATGAATCCACCACAGGTGTACATGCGTTCCCAAACATGAACCCCCCTCCCACCCCCCTCCCCACAACATCTCTCTGGGTCATCCCCGCGCGTCAGCCCCAAGCGTGTCATATCCTGCATCAGACATAGACTGGCATTTCGATTCTTACATGTTATTATACATGTTTCAATGCCATTCTCTCAAATCATCACACCCTCTCCCTCTCCCTCTGAGTCCAAAAGTCCGCTATACACATCTGTGTCTTTTTTGCTGTCCTGCATACAGGGTCATCATTGCCATCTTCCTAAATTCCATATATATGTGTTAGTATACTGTATTGGTGTTTTTCTTTCTGGCTCACTTCACTCTGTATAATTGGCTCCAGTTTCATCCATCTCATCAGAACTGATTCAAATGTATTCTTTTTAATGGCTGAGTAATACTCCATTGTGTATATGTACCACAGCTTTCTTATCCATTCATCTACTGATGGACATCTAGGTTGTTTCCATGTCCTGGCTATTATAAACAGTGCTGCGATGAACATTGGGGTACATGTGTTTCTTTCAATTCTGGTTTCCTCTGTGTGTATGCCCAACAGTGGGATTGCTGGGTCATAAGGCATTTCTATTTGCAATTTTTTAAGGAATCTCCACACTGTTCTCCATAGTGGCTGTACTAGTTTGCATTCCCACCAACAGTGTAGGAGGGTTCCCTTCTCTCCACACCCTCTCCAGCATTTATTGCTTGCAGATTTTTGGATCGCAGACATTCTGACTGGTGTGAAGTGGTACCTCATTGTGGTTTTGATTTGCATTTCTCTAATAATGAGTGATGTTGAGCATCTTTTCATGTGTTTGTTAGCCATCCGTATGTCTTCTTTGGAGAAATGTCTATTTAGTTCTTTGGCCCATTTTTTGATTGGGTCGTTTATTTTTCTGGAATTGAGCTGCAGGAGTTGCTTGTATATTTTTGAGATTAGTTGTTTGTCAGTTGCTTCATTTGCTATTATTTTCTCCCATTCGGAAGGCTGTCTTTTCAGTTTGCTTATGTTTTCCTTTGTTGTGCAGAAGCTTTTAATTTTAATTAGGTCCCATTTGTTTATTTTTGCTTTTATTTCCAGAATTCTGGGAGGTGGATCGTAGAAGATCCTGCTGTGGTTTATGTCAGAGAGTGTTTTGCCTATGTTCTCCTCTAACAGTTTTATAGTTTCTGGTCTTACATTTAGATCTTTAATCCATTTTGAGTTTATCTTTGTGTGCGGTGTTAGAAAGTGATCTAGCTTCATTCTTTTACAAGTGGTTGACCAGTTTTCCCAGCACCACTTGTTAAAGAGATTGTCTTTACTCCATTGTATATTCTTGCCTCCTTTGTCAAAGATAAGGTGTCCATATGTATGTGGATTTATCTCTGGGCTTTCTATTTTGTTCCATTGATCTATATGTCTGTCTTTGTGCCAATACCATACTGTCTTGATGACTGTGGCTTTGTAGTAGAGCCTGAAGTCAGGCAAATTGATTCCTCCAGTTCCATCCTTCTTTCTCAAGATTGCTTTGGCTATTCGTGGTTTTTTGTATTTCCATACAAATCTTGAAATTATTTGTTCTAGTTCTGTGAAAAATATCGCGGGTATCTTGATAGGGATTGCATTGAATTGGTAAATTGCTTTGGGTAATATACTCATTTTCACTATATTGATTCTTCCGATCCATGAGCATGGTATATTTCTCCATCTATTAGTGTCCTCTTTGATTTCTTTCATCAGTGTTTTATAGTTTTCTGTATATAGGTCTTTAGTTTCTTTAGGTAGGTATATTCCTAAGTATTTTATTCTTTTTGTTGCAATGGTGAATGGAATTGTTTCCTTAATTTCTTCTTCTACTTTCTCATTATTAGTGTATAGG
The DNA here is from genome assembly GCF_014754425.2 of Oryx dammah. Taxonomy (NCBI): domain Eukaryota; kingdom Metazoa; phylum Chordata; class Mammalia; order Artiodactyla; family Bovidae; genus Oryx; species Oryx dammah. The sequence goes on from NW_024070205.1 coordinate 55,476,156, forward strand.
AATGCAAGGGATTTCTGTGTGTTGATTTTATATCCTGCAACTTTACTATATTCATTAATTAGCTCTAGTAATTTTCTGGTAGAGTCTTTAGTGTTTTCTATGTAGAGGATCATGTCATCTGCAAACAGTGAGAGTTTTACTTCTTCTTTTCCAATTTGGATTCCTTTTATTTCTTTTTCTGCTCTGATTGCTGTGGCTAAAACTTCCAGAACTATGTTGAATAGTAGTGGTGAAAGTGGGCACCCTTGTCTTGTTCCTGACTTAAGGGGAAATGCTTTCAATTTTTCACCATTGAGGATAATGTTTGCTGTGGGTTTGTCATATATAGCTTTTATTATATTGAGGTATGTTCCTTCTATTCCTGCTTTCTGGAGAGTTTTTATCATAAACGGATGTTGAATTTTGTCAAAGGCCTTCTCTGCATCTATTGAGATAATCATATGGTTTTTATTTTTCAATTTGTTAATGTGGTGAATTACATTGATTGATTTGCGGATGTTGAAGAATCCTTGCATCCCTGGGATAAAGCCCACTTGGTCATGGTGTATGATCTTTTTAATGTGTTGTTGGATTCTGATTGCTAGAATTTTGTTGAGGATTTTTGCATTTATGTTCATCAGTGATATTGGCCTGTAGTTTTCCTTTTTGTAGTATCTTTGTCAGGTTTTGGTATTAGGGTGATGGTGGCATCATAGAATGAGTTTGGAAGTTTCCCTTCCTCTGCAATTTTCTGGAAGAGTTTGAGTAGGATAGGTGTTAACTCTTCTCGAAATTTTTGGTAGAATTCAGCTGTGAAGCCGTCTGGACCTGGGCTTTTGTTTGCTGGAAGATTTCTGATTACAGTTTCAATTTCCGTGCTTGTGATGGGTCTGTTAAGATTGTCTATTTCTTCCTGGTTTAGTTTTGGAAAATTGTATTTTTCTAAGAATTTGTCCATTTCTTCCAGGTTGTCCATTTTATTGGCATATAATTGCTGATAGTAGTCTCTTATGATCCTTTGTATTTCTGTGTTGTCTGTTGTGATCTCTCCATTTTCATTTCTAATTTTATTGATTTGATTTTTCTCTCTTTGCTTCTTGATGAGTCTGGCTAATGGTCTGTCAATTTTATTTATCCTTTCAAAGAACCAGCTTTTGGCTTTGTTGATTTTTGCTATGGTCTCTTTTGTTTCTTTTGCATTTATTTCTGCCCTAATTTTTAAGATTTCTTTCCTTCTGCTAACTCTGGGGTTCTCTAATTCTTCCTTTTCTAGTTGCTTTAGGTGTAGAGTTAGGTTATTTATTTGACTTTTTTCTTGTTTCTTGAGGTATGCCTGTATTGCTATGAACTTTCCTCTTAGCACTGCTTTTATAGTGTCCCACAGGTTTTGGGTTGTTGTGTTTTCATTTTCATTAGTTTCTATGCATATTTTGATTTCTTTTTTGATTTCTTCTGTGATTTGTTGGTTATTCAGAAGCGTGTTGTTCAGCCTCCATATGTTGGAATTTTTAATAGGTTTCCTCCTGTAATTGAGATCTAATCTTAGTGCATTATGGTCAGAAAAGATGCTTGGAATGATTTCGATTTTTTTGAATTTATCAAGGTTATATTTATGGCCCAGGATGTGATCTATCCTGGAGAAGGTTCCATGAGCACTTGAGAAAAAGGTGAAATTCATTGTTTTGGGGTGAAATGTCCTATAGATATCAATTAGGTCTAACTGGTCTAATGTATCATTTAAAGTTTGCGTTTCTTTGTTAATTTTCTGTTTAGTTGATCTGTCCATATGTGTGAGTGGGGTATTAAAGTCTCCCACTATTATTGTGTTGTTGTTAATTTCCCCTTTCATACTTGTTAGCATTTGTCCTACATATTGCGGTGCTCCTATATTGGGTGCATATATATTTATAATTGTTATATCTTCTTCTTGGATTGATCCTTTGATCATTATGTAGTGGCCTTCTTTGTCTCTTTTCACAGCCTTTGTTTTAAAGTCTATTTTATCGGAGATGAGTATTGCCACTCCTGCTTTCTTTTGGTCTCTATTTGCATGGAATATCTTTTTCCAACCCTTCACTTTCAGTCTGTATGTGTCCCTTGTTTTGAGGTGGGTCTCTTGTAAGCAGCATATAGAGGGTTCTTGTTTTTGTATCCAATCGGCCAGTCTTTGCCTTTTGGTTGGGGCATTCAATCCATTTACGTTTAAGGTAATTATTGATAAGTATGATCCCGTTGCCATTTGTTTTATTATTTTGGGTTCGGGTTTATACTCCCTTTTTGTGTTTCCTGTCTAGAGAATATCCTTTAGAATTTGTTGGAGAGCTGGTTTGGTGGTGCTGAATTCTCTCAGCTTTTGCTTGTCTGTAAAGCTTTTGATTTCTCCTTCGTATTTGAATGAGATCCTTGCTGGGTATAGTAATCTGGGCTGTAGGTTGTTTTCTTTCATCACTTTAAGTATGTCTTGCCATTCCCTCCTGGCCTGAAGAGTTTCTATTGAGAGATCAGCTGTTATCCTTATGGGAATCCCCTTGTGTGTTATTTGTTGTTTTTCCCTTGCTGCTTTTAATAGTTGTTCTTTGTGTTTGATCTTTGTTAATTTGATTAATATGTGTCTTGGGGTGTTTCGCCTTGGGTTTATCCTATTTGGGACTCTCTGGGTTTCTTGGACTTGGGTGATTATTTCCTTCCCCATTTTAGGGAAGTTTTCAACTATTATCTCCTCAAGGATTTTCTCATGGTCTTTCTTTTTGTCTTCTTCTTCTGGGACTCCTATAATTCGAATGTTGGAGCGTTTCATATTGTCCTGGAGGTCTCTGAGATTGTCCTCATTTCTTTTAATTCGTTTTTCTTTTTTCCTCTCTGATTCATTCATTTCTACCATTCTGTCTTCTATTTCACTAATCCTATCTTCTGCCTCCGTTATTCTATTATTTGTTGCCTCCAGAGTGTTTCTGATCTCATTTATTGCATTATTCATTGTATATTGACTCTTTTTTATTTCTTCTAGGTCCTTATTGAACCTTTCTTGCATCTTCTCAATCCTTGTCTCTAGGGTATTTATCTGTGATTCCATTTTGACTTCAAGATTTTGGATCATTTTCACTATCAATATTCGGAATTCTTTCTCAGGTAGATTCCCTATCTCTTCCTCTTTTGTCTGGTTTGGTGGGCATTTCTCCTGCTCCTTTACCTGTTGGGTATTCCTCTGTCTCTTCATCTTGGTTATATTGCTGCATTTGGAATGGCCTTTTTATATTCTGGTAATTTGTGGAGTTCTCTTTATTGTGGAGCTTCCTCACTGTGGGTGGGGTTGTATCAGTGGCTTGTCCAGGTTTCCTGGTTAGGGAAGCTTGTGTTGGAGGTCTGGTGGGTGGAGCTGGGTTTCTTCTCTCTGGAGTGCAGTGGAGTGACCAGTAATGGGTTATGAGACGTCTAAAGTTTTGGAGTAACTTTGAACTGCCTGTATATTGAAGCTCAGGGGTGTGTTCCTGTGTTGCTGGAGAATTTGTGTGATATGTCTTGCTCTGGAACTTGTTGGCCCTTGGGTGGAGCTTTGTTTCAGTGTAGGTTTGGAGGCATTTGATGAGCTCCTATTGCTTAATGTTCCCTGAA